>NC_073696.1:6372507-6972507 GCF_029784165.1 Wyeomyia smithii
GGCGATTTTGGCCATTCTGAGCTTAATTTGGGATCATTTTCTTTTTTGGCCTTTTCTGGCCTTCAGAAGGTGATTTTGGCCATTCTGAGCTTAATTTGGGATCATTTTCTTTTTTAGCCTTTTCTGGCCTTCAGAAGGCGATTTCGGCCGTTCTGAGCTTAATTTGGGATCATTTTCTTTTTTGGATTTTTTTTGCCTTTAGAAGGCGATTTTGGCCATTCTGAGTTTAATTTGGGATCATTTTCTTTTTTGGCATTTTCTGGCCTTCAGAAGGCGATTTTGGCCATTCTGAGCTTAATTTGGGATCACTTTCTTTTCTGGCCTTTTCTGGCCTTTAGAAGACGATTTCGGCCAATCTGAGCTTAATTTGGGATCATTTTCTTTTTTGGTCTTTTCTGGCCTTTAGAAGGCGATTTTGGCCATTCTGAGCTTAATTTGGGATCATTTTCTTATTTGGCCTTTTCTGGCCTTTAGAAGGCGATTTTGGCCATTCTGAGCTTAATTTGGGATCATTTTCTTTTTTGAGCTTAATTTGGGATCATTTTCTTTTTTGGCCTTTTCTGGCCTTTAGAAGGCGATTTTGGCCATTCTGAGCTTAATTTGGGATCATTTTCTTTTTTGGCCTTTTCTGGCCTTCAGAAGGCGATTTTGGCCATTCTGAGCTTAATTTGGGATCGTTTTCTTTTTTGGCCTTTTCTGGCCTTTAGAAGGCGATTTTGGCCATTCTGAGCTAAATTTGGGATCATTTTCTTTTTTGGCCTTTAGAAGGCGATTTCGGCTATTCTGAGCCTAATTTGGGATCATTTTCTTTTTTTGGCCTTTAGAAGGCGATTTCGGCCAATCTGAGCTTAATTTGGGATCATTTTCTTTTTTGGCCTTTTATGGCCTTTAGAAGGCGATTTTGGCCATTCTGAGCTTAATTTGGGATCATTTTCTTTTTTGGCCTTTTCTGGCCTTCAGAAGGCGATTTTGGCCATTCTGAGCTTAATTTGGGATCATTTTCTTTTTTGGCCTTTTCTGGCCTTTAGAAGGCGATTTTGGCCATTCTGAGCTAAATTTGGGATCATTTTCTTTTTTTGCCTTTAGAAGGCGATTTCGGCTATTCTGAGCCTAATTTGGGATCATTTTCTTTTTTGGCCTTTAGAAGGCGATTTCGGCCAATCTGAGCTTAATTTGGGATCATTTTCTTTTTTGGCCTTTTCTGGCCTTTAGGAGGCGATTTCGGCCATTCTGAGCTTAATTTGGGATCATTTTCTTTTTTGGCCTTTAGAAGGCGATTTTGGCCAATCTGAGCTTAATTTGGGATCATTTTTTTTTTGGCCTTTAGAAGGCGATTTCGGCCATTCTGAGCTTAATTTGGGATCATTTTCTTTCTTGGCCTTTTCTGGCCTTTAGAAGGCGATTTTGGCCATTCTGAGCTTAATTTGGGATCATTTTCTTTTATGGCCTTTTCTGGCCTTCAGAAGGTGATATTGGCCATTCTGAGCTTAATTTGGGATCATTTTCTTTTTTAGCCTTTTCTGGCCTTCAGAAGGCGATTTCGGCCGTTCTGAGCTTAATTTGGGATCATTTTCTTTTTTGGATTTTTTTTGCCTTTAGAAGGCGATTTTGGCCATTCTGAGTTTAATTTGGGATCATTTTCTTTTTTGGCCTTTTCTGGCCTTCAGAAGGCGATTTTGGCCATTCTGAGCTTAATTTGGGATCACTTTCTTTTCTGGCCTTTTCTGGCCTTTAGAAGACGATTTCGGCCAATCTGAGCTTAGTTTGGGATCATTTTCTTTTTGGCCTTTTCTGGCCTTTAGAAGGCGATTTTGGCCATTCTGAGCTTAATTTGGGATCATTTTCTTATTTGGCCTTTTCTGGCCTTTAGAAGGCGATTTTGGCCATTCTGAGCTTAATTTGGGATCATTTTCTTTTTTGGGCTTCTCTGGCCTTAAGAAGGCGATTTTGGCCATTCTGAGCTTAATTTGGGATCATTTTCTATTTTGGCCTTTTCTGGCCTTTAGAAGGCGATTTTGGCCCATCTGAGCTTTATTTGGGATCATTTTCTTTTTTGGCCTTTAGAAGGCGATTTCGGCCATTCTGAGCTTAATTTGGGATCATTTTCTTTTTTGGCCTTTTCTGGCTTTTAGAAGGCGATTTTGGCCATTCTGAGCTTAATTTGGGATCATTTTCTTTTTTGGCCTTTTCTGGCCTTCAGAAGGCGATTTTGGCCATTCTGAGCTTAATTTGGGATCATTTTCTTTTTTGGCCTTTTCTGGCCTTTAGAAGGCGACTTTGGCCATTCTGAGCTAAATTTGGGATCATTTTCTTTTTTGGCCTTTAGAAGGCGATTTCGGCTATTCTGAGCCTAATTTGGGATCATTTTCTTTTTTGGCCTTTAGAAGGCGATTTCGGCCAATCTGAGCTTAATTTGGGATCATTTTCTTTTTTGGCCTTTTCTGGCCTTTAGAAGGCGATTTTGGCCATTCTGAGCTTAATTTGGGATCATTTTCTTTTTTGGCCTTTTCTGGCCTTTAGAAGGCGATTTTGGCCAATCTGAGCTTAATTTGGGATCATTTTCTTTTTTGGCCTTTAGAAGGCGATTTCGGCCATTCTGAGCTTAATTTGGGATCATTTTCTTTTTTGGCCTTTTCTGGCCTTCAGAAGGCGATTTTGGCCATTCTGAGCTTAATTTGGGATCATTTTCTTTTTTGGCCTTTTCTGGCCTTTAGAAGGCGATTTTGGCCATTCTGAGCTAAATTTGGGATCATTTTCTTTTTTGGCCTTTAGAAGGCGATTTCGGCTATTCTGAGCCTAATTTGGGATCATTTTCTTTTTTGGCCTTTTCTGGCCTTCAGAAGGCGATTTTGGCCATTCTGAGCTTAATTTGGGATCATTTTCTTTTTTAGCCTTTTCTGGCCTTCAGAAGGCGATTTCGGCCGTTCTGAGCTTAATTTGGGATCATTTTCTTTTTGGATTTTTTTTGCCTTTAGAAGGCGATTTTGGCCATTCTGAGTTTAATTTGGGATCATTTTCTTTTTTGGCCTTTTCTGGCCTTTAGAAGGCGATTTTGGCCATTCTGAGCTTAATTTGGGATCATTTTCTTTTTTGGCCTTTAGAAAGCGATTTCGGCCAATCTGAGCTTAATTTGGGATCATTTTCTTTTTTGGCCTTTTCTGGCCTTTAGAAGGCGATTTTGGCCATTCTGAGCTAAATTTGGGAGCATTTTCTTTTTTGGCCTTTTCTGGCCTTTAGAAGGCGATTTTGGCCATTCTGAGCTTAATTTGGGATCATTTTCTTTTTTGGCCTTTTCTGGCCTTTAGAAGGCGATTTTGGCCATTCTGAGCTTAATTTGGGATCATTTTCTTTTTTGGCCTTTTCTGGCCTTTAGAAGGCGATTTTGGCCATTCTGAGCTTAATTTGGGATCATTTTCTTTTTTGGCCTTTTCTGGCCTTCAGAAGGCGATTTCGGCCATTCTGAGCTTAATTTGGGATCATTTTCTTTTTTAGCCTTTTCTGGCCTTTGGAAGGCGATTTCGGCCATTCTGAGCTTAATTTGGGATCACTTTCTTTTCTGGCCTTTTCTGGCCTTTAGAAGACGATTTCGGCCAATCTGAGCTTAATTTGGGATCATTTTCTTTTTTGGCCTTTTCTGGCCTTTAGAAGGCGATTTTGGCCATTCTGAGCTTAATTTGGGATCATTTTCTTATTTGGTCTTTTCTGGCCTTTAGAAGGCGATTTTGGCCATTCTGAGCTTAATTTGGGATCATTTTCTTTTTTGGGCTTCTCTGGCCTTAAGAAGGCGATTTTGGCCATTCTGAGCTTAATTTGGGATCATTTTCTATTTTGGCCTTTTCTGGCCTTTAGAAGGCGATTTTGGCCATTCTGAGCGTAATTTGGGATCATTTTCTTTTTTGGCCTTTAGAAGGCGATTTCGGCCATTCTGAGCTTAATTTGGGATCATTTTCTTTTTTGGCCTTTTCTGGCCTTTAGAAGGCGATTTTGGCCATTCTGAGCTTAATTTGGGATCATTTTCGTGTTTGGCCTTTTCTGGCCTTTAGAAGGCGATTTCGGCCATTCTGAGCTTAATTTGGGATCATTTTCTTTTTTGGCCTTTTCTGGCCTTTAGAAGGCGATTTTGGCCATTGTGAGCTTAATTTGGGATCATTTTCTTTTTTGGCCTTTTCTGGCCTTTAGAAGGCGATTTTGGCCATTCTGAGCTTAATTTGGAATCATTTTCTTTTTTGGCCTTTAGAAGGCGATTTTGGCCATTCTGAGCTTAATTTTGGATCATTTTCTTTTTTGGCCTTTTCTGGCCTTTAGAAGGCGATTTTGGCCATTCTGAGCGTAATTTAGGATCATCTTCTTTTTTGGCCTTTTCTGGCCTTTAGAAGGCGATTTTGGCCATTCTGAGCTTTATTTGGGATCATTTTCTTATTTGGCCTTTTCTGGCCTTTAGAAGGCGATTTTGGCCATTCTGAGCTTAATTTGGGATCATTTTCTTTTTTGGCCTTTTCTGGCCTTTAGAAGGCGATTTTGGCCATTCTGAGCGTAATTTAGGATCATCTTCTTTTTTGGCCTTTTCTGGCCTTTAGAAGGCGATTTTGGCCATTCTGAGCTTAATTTGGGATCATTTTCTTATTTGGCCTTTTCTGGCCTTTAGAAGGCGATTTTGGCCATTCTGAGCTTAATTTGGGATCATTTTCTATTTTGGCCTTTTCTGGCCTTTAGAAGGCGATTTTGGCCATTCTGAGCGTAATTTGGGATCATTTTCTTTTTTGGCCTTATCTGGCTTTTAGAAGGCGATTTCGGCCATTTTGAGCTCAATTTGGGATCATTTTCTTTTTTGGCCTTATCTGGCTTTTAGAAGGCGATTTCGGCCTTTCTGAGCTCAATTTGGGATCATTTTCTTTTTTGGCCTTTAGAAGGCGCTTTTGGCCATTCTGAGCTTGATTTGGGATCATTTTCTTTTTTTGCCTTTTCTGGCCTTTAGAAGGCGATTTCGGCCATTCTGAGCTAAATTTGGGAGCATTTTCTTTTTTGGCCTTTAGAAGGCGATTTCGGCCATTCTGAGCTTAATTTGGGATCATTTTCTTCTTTGGCCTTTAGAAGGCGATTTTGGCCATTCTGAGCACAATTTGAGAACATTTTTTTTTGGCCTTTTCTGGCCTTTAGAAGGTGATTTCGGCCATTCTGAGCTCAATTTGGGATCATTTTGTTTTTTTGGCCTTTTCTGGCTTTTAGAAGGCGATTTTGGCCATTTTGAGCTCAATTTGGGATTTTTTTTTTGGCCTTTTCTGGCCTTTAGAAGGCGTTTTCGGCCATTCTGAGCTCAATTTGGGATCATTTTCTTTTTTGGCCTTTTCTGGCTTTTAGAAGGCGATTTCGGCCATTCTGAGCTCAATTTAGGATCATTTCCTTCTTTGGCGTTTAGAAGGCGATTTCGGCCATTCCGAGCTCAATTTGAGAACATTTTTTTTTGCCTTTTCTGGCCTTTAGGAGCCGATTTCGGCCATTCTTAACTCAATTTGGGATCATTTCCTGTTTTGGCCTTCCGAAGGCGATTTTGGCCATTCTGAGCTCAATTTGGGAACATTTTTTTTGGCCTTTTCTGGCCTTTGCAAGAATGAAGGATTGTCGTTTATAAATAACCGACATAAAAACAATCCGAGTTGGTAAGATTTCTTTTTATTCCGGCTACAGAATTTTTATTTTACACCCCTCTCCATGTAACCATATACCTGAGCGGCGTAGTTTTTTGAGAAGAGTTGAAGTGTTATCGAATTTAAATTTAAATATAGAAATGCGGCATCTATGTACAGGAATGGAACAAAAACTTTTCGGAGCGAACAAGTTAAAGAATTGTAATTACAGCACTTGAAAGCACTTGAAAAAACAGTTAGTCTACAATAATTTATTTGTTTTGTACTAAAAAGGACAATTTTTGTTCAGTTTGAATTTAATTCTGATATGCTGTTCGCATATCTGCGCTACATACTAGCAGTGGGACTTTGTCTCTCTGATAACATAATAGCAAACTGTTTTCAAACTAAAAATTTAACGGCGGGCAAAGCTTCACCGGGAGACCGTCCATTTTATCTTTCAACAATACAATGATTTGTTCGAGCTGAAAGCAGACTCGGAAAGTCTGCCGCTGCCGTTATCGCTACCGCTATAACTATCTGCTATCGCTGCTTCGGTTGCACCGATGCCTCTACCGCTACCGATACTACTAAAAAAAAGCCTTGGTGCTACATTCCGATTCGGAACTCGACCTTCTGTTTATCAATACACAGACTTCCCAGCCAACTGTTTTTAGTGTTCAGAACAATTGCGGGGCTCGTGCTACGATCCTACTGACACAAACAGTCTTCTACCGGAGCCGAGACTCGTAACTACGACGACTGGCCAGCATTGTACCTCGGGACCAGCTGGGAGAGCACTGCTACTACCGATGCCGATATTCACTGCTTTTTAATTATGCCTGGCGGTGGAACTATCCGATAGTGAAATGATTAGTTTGAGCAGAAGCCGGTAGGTATATAGACCAAAAAATGCATTTTCGGTTAACTGGATATATCATATTGTCGACCGTGTTAGGAAAGCTAGCATCGAATGCTGCAAGAACGAAAAAAATCGTTGGAAACAAACCGACTTAGAAGCATTTAAAAAGAGATCTACGTCCCTTTTTCCATTTTTAGATTTTCGTTCACCACCCTTATAGAGCCAAACTTCCGGTGAGACATAGTTGTACATCAAAACGTCGAAGGCCTTTAATACTCAGGCAGGTATACAACTAGAATGTTGTGAAACTTAACGCAACTCATAACATAAGATAAAAAATCAAATTTGTGTATTAAAGAATTAGACATTTTTTTCTAAACGGACATCGATCAAAAAACGTTTCTTGGACAAAGAGGTTGTTTATAAGACACGACCACAAGGTTAACGTTGAATTGCGACAGCCTGTCTTTTGTCAATAATTCTTTTTTGCAATAGGTTTGGAAATACACTCGATTGGGGTCAATCATTACAATAGTGTGAAGCGGTATAATTTTTCGTATATTTGTTTCGCATATTATTTTTGCGTTCAAAATGAACGAAATCCGTTGGAAACTGACTGAGTTTAAAACCTTTGAAAGTGGTCAAATTTAGTACCCCTCTATATGTTGCCGTAAGACGTCATTCCACGTCAAAAGCTTACTAATCGTTGACTCTGGTGAAAGAAAGATGAAAAACGAAAAGAATTTGTTTTAATTAATTCATAAATGTTTCATAATCGCGTGCGATATCTGCTCTGACATAATGAATCTCGTTTCATTTTGGTTTAGAGCTGTCTTCTGAATAGCCTCGTCTGAATTTCAAGTTCCCACAGTTTTCCCTAGTTTCGTAATACGGATGCACAAAAATAATTTCTTGTTGATATTCTGTCGAGCGGGTGGAAGAGCTGAATGACCCCTCCGGTTAAAGGCTCTCTAATAAAAATCAAATCAAATCAAATCTGTCGAGCCTGACCGATAGAGCTCCCAGAAAGGCAACAAAATAACATTGTATCGTGAAGTGTTACGGCTCGACAAGAGACAATGTTCCCGTTCCCGTGTCAAATGGAAGTAGATTGTTGCGTGTTTGATATTGCCGATGGTATAGACATGAGTATGGTGGTATAGACATGAGTATCCCTGTATTGAATTTGGACCCTTGTATATGAGCCGATGCGGAACAGATTGGTCTAAAGACCATTTTTTTCGAAAATGAGTGTTTTGCATAAACCGCATCTACTCAAGAAACTGAAGTTGGGAGATTAAGAAAATATCGAAAAATCGAACTTTAAAGTTGATTTATACCGTGTTTAAATTTCTTTTTTTTTTGATCTATGTACATGAATCGGTGTAATACTATCATGTAACACGTAACATGTAGCATATTACATGTGATAAATAACATGGCACTTGTTCTCCACATGTCACACGTAATATGTAACATGTTACACGTAATGTAACACGAAAAATGTAACATGTAAAATATTATGTAATATGAAACATGTTGCGTTACATGTAATGTTACACGTGACATCTTACATGTGACATGCTATATGTACCATATAACATGTGACACTAGCCATTTTATACGAGTTACCGTCATTTTCTTTGTCATTTGCCAGGTTTATATTTATATATATATATATATATATATATATATATATATATATATATATATATATATATATATATATATATATATATATATATATATATATATATATATATATATATATATATATATATATATATATATATATATATATATATATATATATATATATATATATATATATATATATATATATATATATATATATATATCAAGTCAGAGTGGTCTATGTACATTGGTGAGATAAAATCACCGATTTCGCGAAGGAACTGTTAATTTTATGTATCCCCATGTTAAAGCACTTCATAACCTTTATATTAGAGCATTTTGTTTGAAAGAATCCGTTGAACAGAATTTTATTCATTTTAATGGTGTGAATTGATTGGTAACCTTAAAGAGAAGTGTTGATTTCGGATTTGCATTTACTGATGACACGGGATGATTCCAGTTCTCTTGTTGTTCTTCGCTCCACACACACTACAAACAAGCAGTCAAGACATAACGATAATATCACACACTACCGGTACACTCACAGGTATTATCAGTGGCCGGAAAGGCTAAAAGTAAAAGCGACGCGACATATACGGGTAAAACTGTTAACATGTCCAGACATGTTCAGCAATGCTATGCAGTGCTGCGGTCCGCCGGTTGGTCCGTGTGGAACGTTGCGATCGAAATCGTTTGTACCTCTATATATTTTGACGTAAGACCTGATTCTCCGTTGAAAATATATTCATATTTCCACTTATAATCATATAATTGTGTCAAGAGATGTCCAAAATAAAAATTCTTTTTTTTTAGTTCCTTTCTTCGCATCAAAAGCGTTTAAAAACATAGAAAAAATGTTTTTTTCACTGTGACGGATTAGTTGCTAATTTAAACTTACAAATTGAGGTTATTTCACATCGAAACAACAAAAGCTTTTTTTACTTTGAAAAAAAAAAAAATCACAGGAGGGTTGTGTGCAAAGCCACGACCGCAAGGTTGAAGTAGAATACTTTTACACAGCTCTACTTACGGCTGTACATTAACCTACGGCCGGGCGAATCGGTTCGCGCCGCTTTTCGCATTTAGCCTGGCAGAGGCCTAATGCGCACGGCCAACACAATAGAAAGGTGTTTTCACATTGAAAATTAGACACGGCTTTACTGGAGTAAGTGTTGGCAAATGCATCTACCGCTAATACCGCCGCTATCGTACGAAAGCGCGTCGTTTCATGTGGGGAATAATATCAACAACGAAAAATGACGCGCGTCTAAGCACACCCGAACTGTTTTGCCGTGCCGCTTCCATTTACTTTTTTATAACATCGGCCTCAGGGAAGTACCGGCTGCACCTACCGCTGAGGCTGCTACCATACTGCTGCACCTACCATACTGGTACCCAAAGCTATTAACTCTTCAAATTAAATGTTTTATTTTCCTCAAAAGAACAATTGTTCAATTCCGTATCGGATATAATGCAATCGCATCTCTGTAATATTACCGGCAGTAATATTCTTCTGAACAAAATGATCCAGCTTTTACATTAGAGGAAGTGCCGGCTGATGTACGGCAAAAATCTCACCCGATCGCTCGCGTTGCCGTTCAGCCTGGCAGAGGCCTGAGACGTGGTGACCAAACAGGGCAAGTGATTTGTTTAATTTGAAGGCAGCCACAGGCGCAACCCGCTGCTATCCTCTGTTAATGCTAGGTGCTGATATCTGCTGCTACTGCTGTCAACGTTGTGAACGGTCCACCCAGTTCACCATCCGACTGATGAATGTAGCTAGTTTTCCTAGAAAAACTCTTTTATAGCCGAAATAGGCCACGCCTGTCTGTTCAGTTTTACCATTTTCTAAGGTTCTTCAGACGAATTATTCCATTTGATTTTTGTACCAAGCGAATAAACACCGATGGTGCTCTCACACACGCAACGATTTTACCCCTAACCGTATTGCGGCTTGTAACATCAAGCGATTTCGTTTGCTCGCTGTTGCGTGTTGCTTCATGTTGCAACTTGGCAGCTGGGCTGGGAGACGACGAAATTCTGTTCATGCTGATTGATTGAATCGACTTCATATTAGCTCTGCATAGTCGAACTAACTGCTTTTGTGAGTGCGTTCTAACAGGGCAGTTTGTTATTCAAAGTCGGTTATGCTGATCGCAGCCTTTGCGCTGCCCCTACAGTAGGGAGTTTACTAAACAAAGTAAAAATTAGACAACTACAACAGAATTTGATTGCATCCCGCACAGAATGTCTGCTTGTGTTGATGCCAGAAAATTATTAACCTTCAACTATTTGTTTATTTGCCTTGAAAAAGGCATTTTGCGGTTCAAAATCGGTTGCTGATCGCAACTTTTGAGCTGCCCTAATAGTGGGGGAATTAAGATACACGGACAACATGCACTGTGGAAGCTATTTCACATTCAGTAAATTAGACGAGTGCGACAAATTTGAATTGCTAGGATGCAACACAGAATGCTTGCTTGCGTTGACAAAAATTATTAACTTTCAATGACTTGTTTATTTGCCTTAAAAAAGGCATTTTGATGTCCGAAATTGGATTTCCTGATGGCAATGTTCATGCTGCCCCAACACGGGGGGAATAATGGTTGTCTGGCGACACACGCTGAGAAAAACCGCGCTGCTCCTGAGACGTGGTGACCAACCACAGGGCTAGTGCTGCTGCTAAGGAAGGACGACTGCTGTTGTCGCTGTCTAGAACTATTATGAGCGGCTCCGGCTGAAACAGGCTCTTATATAGGCCAAATAGCATGTTTTCAATTGCAAGGTATATGATTCTGTCGACCGTGCTTGGGAAGCAATCATATAACGACCAATCAGAGGTCGAATTTTTCGTTTTGACAAGGCTTGACTATTTTCAATAGTACAATAGTGTGAATAATAAAATTACAATCATCTTCTTTTGGGAAGAATCTTAGAAGATTTTACAATCTATTGCTGCAAGAACAAGCATTTGAAATTGGACATATTTTTCCCTTTATTCGGTTTTAGATTTTCATTTCACATCCCTATGTAGCCGTATTTTCTGAGAGAAGTATTCTACTTCAAAAAAATAAAAATAAACAATAAACCACGTCCACCTGATGAGGAAGCCTCCTCAAAATTAAAAATGATCGATCTGACTATCATTTTTGATACAATTTTATTTCAATTTTTGTATAATCCGGACAAAATTCAGCGGAGTTTTGGTAGAACAGTCATTTCAGTTATTTACGAAATAAAACAAGCTGGCAGTACATTTTGAAACAATTTTTTTTTGTGACAAATATTTCAACACAAATGTCTACGAAAATCAAAAAATTTCTTGTGTTTTTTTTCATTGTTATTAAAGCGTTTCTTATATCTTTGATTATTTTGACATGTCAAGACTGTAGCAAAACTGCATTATTAAACAGTTTTAGTTTTGGCTAGAATTTGTTGATCAATTCCATGGAACAACTATATCCTTGTTGCATTGATTTTTTATAAAGAAGCACAATTTTTGAGCATTTTTAACATATGAGGTCATAATATTGACTTCATTTTCAAACATTTTTGGCCGGTTTTCAAAATACTTCGTATAACAAATTACTTTATATCGGTTGAGATACGACGCGATGAAAACCTAATTTTATCTAAATTTTCTAGTTTTGATTTCTATGAGAACAATTTTAAGGTTAAAGTTTTAACACGGCACTTGACTATTTAATGCACCGCTTTCCAGTGGCTTAGTCTGGATTTCTTTCTGGTGGAGGTGAAGACAGAGCGCTGATCATTTCCTATTTGCTCGCCACCTTCCAGCAAAGCGTTAAATCATTTCAAAATTTAAAATTTTCTTACCTCTAATTTTTCTAAGAATAGAGGGCTCCACGAGAATATCTGCCCCGGGCCCCCTACCATCTAAATCCGGCCTTGTTACCACAGTCGTTGCCACTTCTGCAATTTTGTTAAAAATTTACCTACATTTTTTGCGTTACCTCTTTTCAAAATTCTGTGAGAGGATTCATTACAATTTTAGCATTCTTTGCCCGACACTTATTTATCCTTAATCTCAATATTTGCATCATTTCTACTATAATTTCGTTATGATGTTGTCGAATATTTCAAAATTCGATTAATTTCATTACAGTTGAAACTTTTCTAAGGCTTGAATAAAATTTTAATTTTGACTGCATTTTTGGATAGTTTGATTTCATTTTAAATATAATTTTTAGACCCTTATAACAATTTCACCTGCAATTTGGACATAATTAGTTTTTCCTATTTAGACAATATTTTTTTACTGTTTTCAATTCGAACTTAACGTGACGCTTGCATTCCCATTTTGACGTGTTCATACTTGATGAAGTTTTTTTTGGTACGATTTTATTGTTTTAAAAAGGTATTAAAATAATTTGGTTATAACTGGTCTGCAGTTTTTTCTCGGCATTATTTGAAGCAAAAAAAAAAATCAATTTTAGTAAATGTCTCAAACAAATTAAAAAAGTTGAAACAAATATCACGCAACTTAAATACAAAAGTGATATCAGTTTTCACATTTAAAATAAAATGCATGGTCCTTTCAGTGGTATGACAGATTTTCACGTTTGAAATCTTTCATCTCATCGTGACCCTAGCTTGAATCTCCATTAGATCGCATGAGATTACTGTTCTGTAAGACTTGTTACCGCCTCAAGACATTTACGTATCGGAGTTTCGTCTATTTTCCGTATGTGAGAGAGTTTGTGCCAAAAAATGATCAATTTAATACTTTGACATCTCAATGGAGAATCCAACCAATGACAGCCTGAAACTATCATCCGATTGTGTTATTGCTGATTGGAAAATTGGTGACCCGCGAAGTCGATTTAATGCTTTGGCATAAACAGGCTCTAGAGTAAATGGAGAAGTCCTCCTCGTTAATCGTGTCCGTTGTGGAATACGCACTAGCAAATCGCTTGCCATACTAACACCTTGTCCACCGTACAGTGTTAAAAATAACTGCGGACGCGGAAATGTCTTTGTGTTAAAGTAGACAAACGTTGCGTTCTTCATTAAAACTCGTTGATCTGACATTTATAAGATCATAAGTCATTTTGGACTTAAGCTCTGTTTGTTGGGCAATATTTTGATTTCAAGAGACGCACTGCTGCAACCTTCTTATTACGGTTTACTGTGTAGTTTTTGCTTAGAGTTTGCGGTAAGTTCTCAAGAGAATAAGCTTTTCCATATTTCTTCACAATTTGTTCGCCCACCAATAGCATTGCAGAACACCATTTGTGCAGAATTAATCTGTTTGTCGACATACTAATCCGTCCGTTGCCCTATAAATTTGCACTTCTTTTGACATTTCCAAGCTGTGTTGCCAAAATAAACATTATCTGTACACACTGAAGCAGTGTTTATAATTTTCCGTTAGGTATTAGCCTTGAAATATTGAAAACCAAATGTCCATTCTATAAAGAGAACATTTCTTATTAGCGTTACTAAAATAGTCTTAGTTCATGTTTTCCTGAATTATTTATTTTTTCCTACAGCTGATCACAAACAACAGTAGCACAGCGGTGAGTTCATTCAATTTTTTTTTAGCCTCAGCCTAACCAAATTCACCGGCTAAACACGCGATATCCGCGTACGGTAAGCGCGTACACACATAAAAAAATGATTCCACAGCGGTAAATTGTGTAAAAACTGTGACTAGGGTGTGACGCGAAGGGTGCTGGGGGTAGGCATGGAGAAGGATGCGCTAGTAGAGAAACACAACCGCCTCCGGGGGTTGGTGGAATTGAAAAGAAAAAAAAAATACTTATCATGGCAATTGCGGTGGTGGCGTATGTTCTGTTCATTCTCTAGCTAAGCTTCGGGAGTGCCGGTGTGCCGTCCTTTTGGTTAGTTGACTACCGAAACCGAAGCAGAACGGGTGTTCGGTGTTGCGCACGAAAAGCGATCCAGCAACACAACACAAAACGGGTGCGAAATCCCGTGTGAGTGTGTTTTTCACGCTAATCATCGCGCTCGATAACAACACTCACGGTTTTGGGTGAAAAAGAGGCTTAGTGAAGTGACTGAAGATTACCGGCGGAGGTTTGATTGACGGAACGCCTCCGCGCGGCCGGTTAGTGCGTGTGTGCGTTGTCGCAAAATTGCGTGCCGACCGGAGGGTTGGAGATGACAAGCAGTCAGCGCAGTCGGAAGGTAGAAATGTCATAGTAAATCCGCCAAAGGCGGTTACTCAGATCACTGCAAGTGATAGATTCGTCAGTAGAGAAGAAACTAGTTTTCCCTTATTGTGTTTGGTGAACCGGTTAGAACTGACGGCAACGCGATCCGATGGCAATCATAACTAAAGCAGTGACGGTGAAGATTACGAGTCGGTTGGGTTCATTATTGGTGTGTTCGCTTGATTTGTTGTGAGCTGCCGGAGGTAGATTACCACGCGTTACCATTATTAATGTCTGTTTTTCGGCTATAAGATATATTGTTGTTTGAAAGCAAAATAATCACTTTTACATCATCAAAGCTGGCAGTAGAACGAAACTAATCGAAAGTAAGTAGATGTTCATATCAACCCATCAATCATCTGTCATTGTTTCTAAGTGTGAATTGCACGTTTTATTTACAATGCAATGGAATTTTAACATCTCTACCTTGTTTTAGTGCTATTGTTGACAACTTGTTTTGATTGCTGGGAACGTGCTTTTATGCCAAAAACAAGCATTTTAATGCATGTTTATACTAGTCTGTCGCAACAATTGAATAGTAGAAAGAGAAAGTCAATACCAGTTGTCAAGTAAAATTTCTTCAAGGTGTCCACTTGACCCGCTTCTGTCGTTCGGAGATTTTTCCGTGGTGGGTGGGCGTTTTATTGATAGTCGTTAGAACGCGTCTGTCTCCGCAATAATTTGAATACAAGAGCTTGTAACTTCTTTTTAAATATGACCGCTCAGTGCTCAAATTCAGGCAGCCATGTTTTGTAAGGAATATTATAGGCCATTATTGGCTCCATACCACCTCATCACGACCGTAGTGGCATGATGCCTAATTAAAAAAAAAAAACAAAGAATTTTCTCGTGGCCTTCGATGAAAGACATCAGCAACCCTTTTTGCAGGCCTTTTTTCTCGTAAATTCTCTTCCTGAGTATGCCTGTGGTGATGAAAGATTGGCTTTTAAAGCTAAGGCTAAGTATGGAAACCAATCCTGAAAGTTATTTAAAATTTTTCAGAACATGGATTGCTATTGTTAATAACGGCAGATGAAAACTTCGTCAAATAATAACAGTTAATTCTGCGTAGATTTTTTTTTTCGTTACGATTGGGGGATTTTGAATTTTTTTAAACGTGTCCAGATTGTGATGGATACAAACCTTACAAAAAATGATGTGTTGATATTTTAATACAGATAAATCTTGTGTAAAAACCAAAATATATAGCAGGCTTTTATTAGTTTGAGATATAGTGTATAGTTACTTTACTCTAAAATATGCTTTTGACAATTTTGATTTTTTTTATCGAGGAAGATTATTAGGTGTACTCCAAGGTAGATGTCTCAGAGGGAAACGAACGAATCTCCGTTGAACGCGTTCTATTCTGTCTTTCCAGCATTGGTCATGAGGATTCCAGATAATGCAGGCACTTTCCAGGATTAGTTGAACTAATGCATAGTACAATGCTTTCAGACAGTGTGGGTCTATCAAATCTGGGGCGATTTTGGTTATGAAACCAAGTTGTTTCAAAGCTTTGCCGATGATACCGATATAAAGTTGATTGAACGTGAGCTTGTGATTCAACAGATCCATTTATCTGATAAAAAAAAAATGAGCACAAACATCGATGGAATGTTATAACCACTTACTTATTGTTAGCTTGTTTTTGTTACACCTGTCACCAAATGTGTTTAACAGTATTTGCAGGCATTGTCTGTTTTGACAGATTTATTCGATTAATATTCATCGATCTACTGTGTCAAAAGCGGCTTTAATATCTGTATACGCAGCGTCAATATAAGATACAAGTTCTTGTAAATTAGATCAAGTTAGTCGACATGAAACGACCCGGCATAAACTCATGCTGATCAACTGGAATATAGTTTTCCGTCCTTTTCAGAATTACACCACGAACGATGATTTCGAAGAGCTTAGATCCAGCAGAAAGGCTGGTAATTCTTCTATAGTTCCTAACGAATCATTTTTCAACCTTTTTGAATTCAGGAAACATGAAGAATTGTTTCCGCATCGCTAGAAACTTCCGTTGCTCAAAAACACAAACAGTTGTAAGGAATCGGTACAGCCATCTCAAACCGGTTTCTGTTAGCGTGATTACACCATAATTGCAGTCACTAGAAGCAAAGAACAATTCGTTGTCTCTTTGGCCTTTAAACCTCGCACGTTTATAAGTTCAAACATAAGTAATTAGAGAAAATATTGGGATGCTAATACATAATAGTATTGGCAGGACAATATTCTAAAATTCGTCAGAGCTAACTTCAATTACGTATTTTAAAATGATGAATGGCGGAGTTGAGGAAAAAAATTAAAATAGTTTAAAACAATAATTAATAAATTTGTCGATAAAATACTTATACATAAGATGGGTTCAATCAAGACAATAGTTTGCTTTAATATAAACACCTTCACTGAAGTACTTAGCATTGAGCATGAGCATGAGCATGATTGACCGCCCGCGGTTGCTACTCCGTTATTGCCAGATCAGCTGTAATAACACAGAGAACCAGCGGATGATGTTTGGGATTAACATTCATCCTCAATGTGTTAAAACTGGTGACCTTAATCTTTATATTAGGCAATACCAGCGCCGGCCGCATCCGAATGCAGGTCAAAGAAGGAGTATGTATAGGAACATGTTGACGTGATACTCGCTTTGTTGGAAGCCGAGAACACCTCTGCACTTCCACGAGAAATCACTGGGATGTTGGAGGTGAGGGAAGGGTTTGCAGCTGGGTTCGTTTTGGTAAACGATGCGCTGATTTCGAGCACCGGGTTCATAACAACTAATATCGTGCCTATGAAATAATTATATTTACCGCGAAAATAAAAACGGGTTCCGAACTCATTCTGTTTGATGATGTAACACTGAAAAAACGAAACGCACGTGACCTATGATTGAACGCACACTGGACCTATAATTGAGTTGATCCCGGACCTACAATTGAATTGAGACAACTCAAATGTTCGGACATCTCCTTACGAGGTCATAATGTAACTGTAACCGTATGTAACCGTGAAACCGAAACGTATCTTTCATTGATTTATATTAGTCAACTATATAATGTTACTAAAGCTACGAATCACGAAAGTTGTATCCACGTTAATGCCCCTCCACTCTTATGTTGTGTTGAAGTGACCCTTTTGGCTACCAACAACTATTACGCGTTGATGATCAATCTGTAGAAAATACGATCTCATGGATGGTATCGACGCGGAGTATCCAGATATTTGGTCACCAGCACATCTGGCTTTATGCCTAATAAATTTCTCGTATACTGTTCGTCTATTTAAAAAAAACTATTTCATGATTTGAGACCGATTAAAACACGAAAGACCATGGAAAAATGTGTGTGGTTTACTTGGAAGAAATACAAAATTTATAATTTCGTTCATGGAATCGAATTAAACCAACAAGCTACAAGTAAGTTGTTGGGGCCACGTACACGTGTGCGTGGTTTGTATCATAAAATATACAATTTCTATATAGCGCTTGAACGAGTCCGTTGATACGATGAGTAACCTGTGACACCTATCAAGTATGAAAACTGGCAGAGTTGCATGCATTCAAAGCCTTATAATTTGAAAAATGCAAATATACAACCATACATAATACAAACAGTGTTTATTTACAAAGGGCCAAATCTATAACAATCCGAGTATACATGAGCTAGTTTCATTTCCACCTATAAGATTACAATATGGTGAACTGAGAGAAAAGTTTATTTGTAACAATATTTGCGCAAAAGCTAGAAAAATCATAAATTGCAAAACGGTAACGATCATATATTTCCTAATCTCGCGCGCGGTAAATAAATATTTGACTATATAGTTAGACAATCGATATATAAGTGGAGCGGAATATTTAACTGACCGATTCTGGCTCATTCATATTTACTAACGTTCTGCTTATCACGTTCAAAGATTTTTAGCACGCGCTCATTACGGAAAATAGTACATTTCGGTAAGCCGAGCTCGAGCGATTGATCGAACGGCTCAAGAAAATGAACCACGGTTCTTTGCGCGCTAAAACGGATGGTTCGCCCGAGACCGAAGTTTACCGAAACAGCACGATCCATCAATCTCGCGAATAATTGTTAACTATGAGGCGTTTATTGAGACGGTGAGTGACCGGTTCAGAGTCGCTTTCGGTAAAGAACTGTTTTGCCCACTTCTACTTCAGATTGCATGTAAAAGAACACAAACACCGATACTTATCTTCCAATTCCCTTCACATTTGTGAATCGTTGGGCCAGTGCGAGCAGCAGTCCCGGTAATTTGATACACACTATCCAGATATGCACACTACCATCACGAAACTGCGAAACAAAGAGCCGCGAGACAAAACACAATCTAAAGTTTTCTGAACAATTTAACCAATTCCGCTAGAACAATCATAATTTCACCGATAAAACGCACTAAATCGATTTCACTACACTCGATTCCCGTTTCGTCCAATTTTTCTCCCGAAAACTAGGTATATGAATTTTTCATCATCTCTCGACGTTCAATTTTCCACCTTGTTCAACTCTCTCTACACACACAACACACAGTGATGAGAAGCAAACTAAAACCAGCTGCAAGCGACGGTGGCGTAGTACCACTCTATATGCTATTGCAGCCATTTTGTCAATCGATGTTTACGGCATTACTACACTCAATTGGTGGATGTTTCGCAACAAACATAACACAACAAGCCGCAAACTCTTCCAAAAAACACTTGTAAATTTAAAAAAATAAACGCACTTCGCGATAACATTTATAACGAACACGCACAACATTAAAGCAGCTTTCTTCCTATATAACACGCGAGCGAAAATTTGTACGACCGATTTCGGTCATGGCTTGCTCGAATCAGATCCTTCACTGAAGTACTTAGCATTGCGTGAAATCTTGTAACGGATATTATCATTCAGCAAGTAATACTCTCTCATATTACTTCCATTTGTACAAAAAATATTTTTTTAGAAATAATGACTATGCTTTAGCTTCTGGATCAACTAACCGTAGCCCACCATTTTTAAAATCCAGGTATAGTTGGTCCCTTTTTAATTTGAACATGAAACTGGTCCAAACGTCTACATGCTGACTTGATTTGCCCGAGATGTTGATTTGATGGTGGGACTATTTGGGCCCCCAATAATAAACTGAAGAAAGAGTGGTAAAAAGTTTAGATTTTGCGTGCATTATAGAATGAATTAGATAATTTTAGAATTCTCGGTCTTGTATGAAGGCTGGAAGTTGATTTCTGGTGACCGGAAAATGATATTTCATATCATTTTCAAATTCAAATGGTGATCTCCAGTTTCTGGGCTGCTGAAAAAGCTATGGAAAACATACTAAATTTCCCTTATAGTGCACGCAAAACTATCAAAACTTTTAAAGCAATAATGAAAAATTTTCCCTTATCAATAAATTTATTACTTAGTAAGCAATAAAATTGTTTGTAGTCAAGTAGTATGTGTTATTACAATATTTGGCACATGTTTCGAGATCACGACTCTCTAATAATGGCCGTTACAATCACATGCAAAAGTTTCACTTCTTCCTTTGAAAGCTATAACGAATACAACGTAACAAATTCGTTACTTAACCCTTATGGCCCAGGTGTTCGATCTATCGAAAAGTATTTTAGAATTTTCTTCGCATAACTGAGATACGATATTCCATTTTCTGTATATGATAACTGTGAATGTTATGCACAAAAAAACTACTGGGCACCTCCACTCTCTTCTCATTCCGTAGGGAGGAGAGCAATTTACGCAAATGAGTTCAAAACACAATTTTTCAATATAAAAAAGATAGTTGAAACTTTAAATATTGATATATTCTAGTAGCTTACAAATGAAATTATTTTTTGTACTAAATATCGATATTTCACAAGCACTACAACTTGGATGGCGTCACTTGGTGGAAAATGTCTATTCGTTTTACCAAACAGTGGTCCAATACGTGTTCATCAGGGTGCCTTGTAAATCAATTTTATTCGCTATGAAACACGACTTTCCGAGGTCCGATCGAGCTGAAATTTGGCATAGAGACTATTTACGAGACGACAAAACTTTTGAGACCTACCGCTAAACAAAATTTAAAGATCAAATTTTTCTCATACATTCCATTGGGATCCTAATTCAGACATTGTCACAAACCCGCACTATTCATTTGTAGAAAAGGTAATGTTCATGTATATTCTGAATGTTTTTAAGCTTTTGTTCCACATAGAGAACAAATTTCAATAAAACCACATTTTCCAGGATTCTTCACAAAATTTTTTTTTTTCATCACACATCGGCCCACTGTTTGGTGAAACGAACAGTGAAAAATTCGGCTTTAGAAAGTCGGTAAAAATTTTCTTCGTCGTCTTCGTCAAGAAGATTAGAGCAATACAAACCTGTGTCTCCCTTTATACCTGCTGCTCTGGTATCTTCGTTGACAGCACACATCCAGCGCGTGCGAGGTCTGCCTCGAAATCGTCGGCCTTTACCCAGTTCGAAAGTATCCCTATCCATCTCCACCGCAGCACCAACACCCGCAGAACTACCACGCCCTTTGCCAGCCACCATGTACTTTGTTTTGGCAGTGTTTATGGTGAGTCCAATTCTCACAGCTTCCCTTTTAAGAACTGTAAGGGCCTCCTCAACTGCTCTACGGTTAACACCAATTACATATATCAATATCGTCCGCGAAGCCTAGAAGCATGTGGGATTTCGTGATGATGGTGCCGTTCCTCTGCACATTTGCCCTTCGTATTGCACCTTCTAAAGTTCGAGAGTCCGTCACCTTGCTTCAGACCTTCTAACGTCACATACGCGTCCGAAAATTCGCCCGCTGTCATGACGCATGATGTGAAACCGTCAAGCGTCGCACGTAACAGTTAATTTATTTGGTTGGAGAACCATGTTCTAGCACTAGTTGCCACACCTTTTTGCGTTTAACTGTATCGTACGTTGCCTTGAAGTCTGTTTATTGACTGATGATGATGTGCTGCAAGTTTTGTTCTCGAAACTTGTCGAGGATTTCTCTCAAGGTGAATATGTGGTCCGTTGTAGATCGCCCCACTCGAAAACCGCATTGGTAATTTCCAACAAAGGCTTCTTGCAACTTTATAACTTTTTTTAACATCTTTTTTTAGGTTTATATGTTTACAATAAACTAGAATTCATTCCGAGTTCATTGGTACCAAAAGGTTGAAAATCCGTCGGAAAACCATCGAGATATTAATTAATTATGTTTGTTTTTTTTTTGCAGTTTTTTGCTGTTGTGTACAGAGTACACGAAAAAGTTTTTGTTAGAAAAACATTTTTTCTTTAAGAGTTTTCACTGTGGTTTGTTCTGATGAGTTTAAGGCAACTAAATTGTCTATCTTAAAACCTTCGTTTTGAAAAATCTAGGATATGAAATTAATTTTTTTAATTTTTATAAATAATAGTTCAGATAATTTTCTAGAAGTTATCCATTGACAATCATTCTCTATCTTTCGTCATTATTTAGATATGTTGATTCATAAGAAAAAGGTTTAAATACTTCAAATCTTTTCAAATGTTAGTCCAGATAAATTTCAAAAAAATGTTTGCAAAGTTGCTACGTTTACTAAGACCTGCACACCAACAAAGTTTTATTGAGTTTTTTTTTGTAAGATTTGGACCACTGCGACCATTATTTTGATCTTTTGTGGTATTTATTGAGTTTTGCTAGGGTGCCCAAGAAAAATGAAAAGCATTAAGAGAAATAAAAAACTGCCAAAAACAACACCCATACTCAAATAATTCATATCTCGTTGGTTCTCCGACAGATTTTCAACCTTTGGGTACCAATAAACTCGGAATGAATTCTAGTTAATTGGAAACATATAAACCTGAAAGAAACAAGATGTCAAAAAAGTTCTAAGCGTTGCAAGAGTCCAGATTTTGACACACACTCCTAAACTACGGATAATTCCCGGTGTCCGTTCATCCCGTCAAATTTCCTAGTATTTTTTTAAAACTAGAATAGTTTTCTAGAAAAATGGAACCAGTTTCATCGAAATTGATTCATTTTTCTTGAAGTTCTGGCTATTTAAAAATTGACAAAATTTTGCTTGTCTCAATCATTTTGTCTACCCCCTATAGGTTTCTACTTTTAGATAGGTCATATGAGTCCTTACAACCAATCCGTAGGTAGTTGTTCCTTAGACCATACTCTTATGATAATCTGGTCAATTGCACTACACAGCAGGCTGTCCCAAAAAATCTATGTTGAAAAAGTCAAGGTGCTCAGCCATAAATTGAAAGATAATATTATTTATAGCATTTTTGTAGAACAGCGGTTCTCAACCTGGGGTACGCGTACCCCTAAGGGTACGCGAGAGCCTCTAGGGAGTAAGCGAAAGAAAAATCAGTAATGGCGGACAAAGCAATGTTTTTTATAATACCTCAGTTGGTGTTCAAACTTGCTCTCAAAACATGACTGTAGCAATAAAACAAACTAAAGTCCAATTTGAAACCTGGACTAGACTACTACAACGTGATCTACCACTACTTTCTCCCACTCTGCGAGGACATTAGAAGCCAGGGGGTACAATGATTTTGAAAAATTTTGCAAAGGGGTACGCGGACAAAAAAAGGTTGAGAACCGCTGTTGTAGAAAATTTCGACTTTCTAAAAAATTGTTCTCAGGTTGCCAAAGTCAAATAACTGAATGCGGTACTGAACTAAACCATGCAAAATATACAAAAACAACCCCACAAAAATAAAAAAATATATGGAAAAATGTAGGAATCCAACAGAATTGAAAAAAGTGCAAAAGATTGGTTTTGTAGCTTAAAAAAGTCATTTTTTCATAAATTTGGGTTGCCCATAGCAATTTTTTAGAAAGTTTTACATTAGAAATGTTCTACAAAAATGCTATAAATAACAAGTTTTGTAAAACTAAAACACTCCCCATGTTGATGTATCTAGAACCGGAACTTAACCCAGAAACTAGAAACCTATGGCTGATGCTATTATAAAATCCAAGATGGCGTCACGGCGACTGTTTCCTGAAGCCGCTGCCGATGATGGTGGTGCTTGTGCTGAAAATGTGTGCCCAAGCTCCGTTCATTGTACTGCATTGGTTTCAGTACAGATGCTTTGGGAGTTTCTTATTATATTGAGTTTAGGGTTATCCAGAATGTGCTGAAACATGTCTGGACGTGACATTGATGTCCTGCACAAAAACTATGACACGTTTAAAACAAAACAAACGTTCTTAGTTTCTTCCATTTCTACATAGGTACCAGTGGCAGCAATAACTAATCTCGCGTAAACGGATCTTATTCGGCTGTTTCGAAAGCACTGACAGCCTTTCGACGAATAACACTGGTCTACCAAAGCGAAACAAAATGCTGCCCTAAAGCTCGAAATTAGTGCCCTACAAAGATTATAGCTTTCAAACCATTCTTGTGAAATTTGGTTCCTCTAGCCAGTGTAAAAAGGCTTCAACTTACGTGAGAGTGTCGCATAGTAATTGCCCGCCAGGTTCGTCGCTTCAATGTTGTGTTTACAAGAAAATTCATTTAAATCTCTGGAAAAAAATGTTGGTAGCTGGGGGCACCAACATTCACAGGAATGGCTAAGAACCTATAAACTTTCATTTTTTTCTAGTTTGAGATTAAGAGCCATACCTGTGTTGACCAGTGATGTAAACGAGCCAGAGTGCTCGAGTAAAACGGCTTCATGTATAATGTATGGGAATGACGTTGGTGACAAGAATATGGTTAATACCTACCTGATGGAAATGTTAAAATACTCCTAAATAATATTTTTACAATTAATATGAAGTGCAGTGAAGGTTGCAGTGTTGCAAGTACAATTAGAATAAATAATGCAAGTGAGCCTTGTTACCAGTTCATTAGCGATTTTTTAATTATTTTTATTCAAATTCCCAATAATTAGTTTCGGGTGCCATTTTAAAGTCCGAGATAACGTCTTCCAGATTACGGGAAGCTGAACACACCATCTATAATCTGAAAAACGATGACTACAGGGTATTCAGTAAGTTCGAATACAACTTTTATCGTTGTGCAGGTGCGCACCATGTACATTCTGTGTATTGATATTTGTGTTAGCTTAGGCTAACCGACGCGCACGGTGTCAACTTGCTGTCATTTGTGGTTTGTTTACTGCGCTCGATTAAGGAGTATCGTTACCTCGTAGTAAAGTTGTTTGCGAAAGTGAGCGACTGGGCAACATATTCCGGTAGTTGAAATCCCACGGATACAGTGTGACATACATTAGTCATAAATTACACTACAGACAAATACCAACTCATCACAACCTAATAGATTAGACCCACAATAATGCCTCCCAAATTTGAGTAGGAAAACAGAAAATGACCAGTGGCATAGTCAGCAGTAGTATCGGTAGCATAGAAATAAATTTGACAAATGATGTGTGTTTTTTTGACTATAATTCTTGACTAATGAATGTTTTTAGATACATTGATGCAAGACTATAATTTTTTGACGACTGTGACTGTTAATCATAGACCAACGGACGAAAAACAACGTTTTCTGTAAGCCTGTAAATTTGATGTAACTATGCAAGTTTAACCAATTCGTTTTATAGAACCCTTGATAAAGATGCAATAAAGCATTTATCGGTTTTATTTTTTCAATGCCCCAACTTTGGCATTAAAAAAATAAAACCGTTTCAATCGCTTATTGGCTATTTTTTAACATATTTTAAAAGTGTATTCGAACTTACTGAACACCCTGTAAGAGATTACGTATACACAAATTTGAGGCAGTATTTGTACCGAATATTTTCTAAGAAAAGTTTGCTATTTAAAGTGAATATCTGAAGCGAGAATGTTGCTGTTTGCAGTTGAAAATCAGCTTTAGTGTAAATCTTTCTACAGAAATATTATAAAACGTCCAATCTGCTGTGATCGGTTTTTTGATCGATCGCTTTCTTAAAACCGTCACAACTAATAAACACGGTGATGGTGAAGAGTCAAAACTAGTGTTTTGGATTAAAAATACGTTTGGAAAAGTTGCTGAACTATTGCTATTAGGAAAAGCGGGTGAAGGTTCAAAAGAAAAATTGGTGAAGGCTTGTGATGAAGAAGGGTAGCAGAGGAGATGGAGTTAATGTGTTAGGCGACCAAGTAGATGATAGAGAAAGGATGATAAAAAGAGAAATGGAGAAATGAGAGTGATAGAAACAAAGGGGAAAGCAAAAAAAGCAAAAAGCAAAGAGATATCCTGAGGAAGAAAGAGTGAAAAGGCAAGACAGTGCAGAGAGAATGATACAAACTTAAGTTTTTGAAGAAGAGAAAAAAACAACGCAAAGATGAAGATGGTATTTCTTGTGTAATTAGTTCATAAAAGTTTTGTAGAACTAGTTCTAACTGCAATGGTACTTTAAAGAAGAAATTTTTACTAGCTCAGTATACCTAATTCTGTTGAGATTCAGTATCAGCTTATTATGTATGTAGGCTTTTAATTCAATACGCTTTTTAGTCCGGAAATTTTGGAAGAGATTGAACATCGAAGGGTGATTTTCTGTGCAAGCGTTGAACGGAAATCTTGAGCAGATTGAGTGTTGAAGGTCTCCTCCTCAGCATGACTCAACAAAATATAATCTTCCTCTTATGTTCCAAAAACCAAGGCTTTAACGCCAATTTTTTTTTTCACCCGTATTGAAGTACCAATATTATGTGCACTTATCATGAAACATAAAAAAAAACTACTTCAGTATCAATCACAATACAATCATGCATTCGATTAGATTAGCGTTTCGGAGGAAATGATTTTTTTTGTCGTATTCACCTTTTCACCACTGTCATAAATGCATAGGTAAAGAACTGCTTCTCGTACCAGATGCGGTAAGTAAATAAGCCTACGAATGTGTAATATTTCGCAATCCCTAGCGAATGCAAAAATCGGCTAGTTTTCGATGGTGGAGAGGCGTGGCGTACGATAGTGAAGTTTTTTTCAGAACACAAAATGACAGCGGCGATGCGTTAGTAAAGCGGCGCGTCATCGATGCGTGACAGATTGATCGAGGTGAAGCATTGAAATGTAAGCTTTCTACTTGTCGCGCAATAAGTGCAATCAAACAAACGTAAAGCACGTGATCGGGCGGCAGATTGCAGCGAACCGGTTTGGGGTACTTGACAGTGATAGTGTAATGATGCGTCGCTTTTCCACGTGTTTGTGGGTGGAGATTAAACGGTTAAGTTGAGGTCTTCTATCTTTAGGAGTTTGCAGATGAACCTCGTTGAAGGCGTTGAAGAGTCCAAGGGTAACTGAGGTGAACGCCATCCCGGTTGGTATCAGGTACTTATCGGTTATTTATCAAGCTTCGGTGATAATTTGTCTGACTGAATAAATTGCTCCGGCGCTGTTTATTTATACTGATCTGTCAGCCGGTCATGCGACAGCACAGCTGATAACGGTTGCATTTTCATCAATAATGATTTCCTTCTTCTTTCCGCGTTTGCATATTGCAGCTAAAATAATGGAATCGAAGGTCAGTCATTGTTTGACTATTTAAATCTTGCGATGGTGGGTTCTTTGTATGTTGCTAAGTGGGGCATCTAGCAACAATCGTGTTCTAATCGAATATCATAAATCGGTTTCATTGTGCATGATTATCGTCCGTAATCAAGGTACATGTTTGACCAATCGTCTCGCCTTGGTTATTTTTATTGGTTCGATTTTTGTTTTAAACGATTCCAGCCAAAACTGGTGTGGAAAATTAAGTCATACTTAATTTCGGTAGATAATACCTGAATTCATATAAGCGAATAATATTTACAAGTGCTGTTTTCTACGAACTTCCTTTCGAAACTGTCGCCACAGCCGCTGTTGTTTACTCGATTTGAAAGGAGCAGCAGCTGAAAGGAAATGCTTGTCAGCCTCAATTAAGGTGCATTGGACACACACGACGACGCCTGAGCGGCGGTCGATGATAAACCGCAACAAAATGCACTTTTGTTCAAAGTCCGGCGCTGCCTCTAAGTATCCATCTAATTTATGTAATGTACACATCATTATCAACTTCAAGTCACCATCAGAATGAGCAATGCGGTCGCAATTACCTGCACTCACACGGGAAGCGCGCGCAGTATAGAGATCAATGTTAGTTGTGCCATTCGGTGTAATTTATCGGCTCCATAGAACCGATCCACTTTTTTTATGCAAGTCATCTAAATTGATCATTATCAACTTTCGCGCGCGCTGCCCAGTTGCCAGTCTGGCGGCGGCGACTCGTATTGGCAGCAATTTAATCTTCATTGCACCGGTTGACGGAAAACAAGATACCGCTTGGTAAGAATAGCGTTTGTTGTTTACGTATTGATTCCGTTTGAATAAACAAATAGAACCGTTAATCAATTGATCTGAATTAAGAGTTCGTATAATCCAATAATTCTTATTATTCCTGCTTTATGTGTTCGAGCTTGAGAAAAGGCGAAGGCGAGCTTCTCTGTACTTTGATCTTACGCTAGGCAATTTATTCCCCCCCAAAATTCTTTAGAAATGAAGGTATGAGGTCATTAATTCAGTACGCGCTTAAATAACTAGAAATTTGTTGATAAGTTTTGAGTGTTCGACGTGGTTTGATTCAACAACAAAGTTGTATTACAAATCTACTATATAAAAATGGAATTCCGTAACGTTTGATCTTATTGATGTTATTGCTTCCGTCTCAGTGGTGTACAGTCACCACCATCATTTGAAATCGTTCTAAATCAAAAAAATAAGCGGTGATATGTAGGTTTTTTACATGAAAATGTTTGTTAACGTTCAGGAAAGACATTTGGGGAAAAATAAAAAAGTATCTGATCACTAAAACTTGAGATTTTATTCACAAAACTACGTAAACAAGCAAAAATATGACTTTTTATGCTGAATTTGCCTCTAAATCAAAATTTAAAGCGATGACATGTTATTTTTTTTTACATTAAAATGTTTGTTAACGTTAAGGAAAGACATGTGAGGAAAAATATTAAGTATCTGATTACTAAAACTTGATATTTTATTCACAAAGCTACGTAAAACTTGCAAAATCATGACTTTTTATGCTGAATTTGCCTTTAAATCTAATTTCAAAGCGATGACATTTGATTATTTTTCATTAAAATGTTTGTTAACGTTCAGGAAAGACATGTGAGGGAAAATAATTAGTATCTGATTACTAAAACTTGAGATATTATTCACAAAACTACGTGAAACATGCAAATTTATGACTTTTTATGCTGAACTTGCCTCTAAATCAAAATTTAAAGCGATGAAAAGTGATTCTTTTTTAATTAAAATGTTTGTGAACGTTCAGGAGAGACATGTGAGGAAAAATTAAAAGTATATGATTACTAAAACTTGAGATATTATTCACAAAACTACGTGAAACATGAAAATTCATGACTTTTTATGCTGAATTTGCCTCTAAATCAAAATTTAAAGCGATGACATGTGATTCGTTATCGATATTGTTTTTAGCACATTTTGCATGTTGTAGGATGAGTACAACGGTACACCGTGCCCCGGAGCTGAGTCAAAAAAAAAAAAAAATCCAGTTCGAAAAGACTCTCGACCTGATCGGGGACCGAACCCGATATCACAACCGTGTGGGAGACAATCGACATCGCTAACCACAGAGCCACGAGGACCATATACAGCATACAGAATACAGAAAAACACCTGAAAATCCTTTTTTTCAAATTTATTCGTATTATACGTATACATGCGAAATCTTGACTTCTTATGCGCAATCAAAATTCAATTATTTGTGTTTTTTTTTCAATACTATGTTCGTTGTTCTTTCACCATTTACATTTTTTTTGCAGAATAATCCATGTCTCAAGCATAAACATTTACCATTTCTGATGTTTTCGTAGTTTTGTGAATAGTTACATATTACGGCATTCGATTTACTTTTGTACTTTTGAATTTGAATTTGATTTTTATTAGAGAGCTTTTAACCAGAAGGTCATTCAGCTCTTAACCTTAGGCGTCGTACACAAATTACGTAACGCTAATGATCTAGATTTCAGACTTCCTTTCCTCCTATGTAACGATAGGTAACGTTCGACATGACTCACCCTCTAAAATTACGTAACGCTGATCAAATTTTCAATTTCGAGCAAACATCACAGTTACGTAACTGTCTATACTACCCCCCGTCCCCCCTACGTAACAATAAGTAATGCAGACTCAACCCCCCTCCCCCCCTTCATGCGTTACGTAATTTGTGTAAGACGCCTTACTGTTTTCCTTTTTTTACGTTAATCCAAACTAGAACTCTTGGGATATTTAGCTGGAGGAAAGGTTAAGATTCATTGGTTTGAATATCGATAAAGAGGCAGCTTAAGCATTAAAAATCTTTTATTTTCTTATTTTCCACGAAGTTTTGTGGATTAAAAAAAGGCGACTTCCGGTTTCAGGAAAATGACCTAAAATGATATTTGGCCAACAATTTCAATACTTCCGAAAGTGGACCTCCATACGTCATTTTACAGCGATGACACGTGTTTTTTTTTCATTAAAATGTTTGTCAACGTTCAGAAAAGAGATTTGAAGAAAAATAACAAGTATCTGATTACTAAATTTGAGATATTATTCACAAAAATACGTGAAACATGCAAATTTCTGACTTCCAAAATGATATTTGGCCAACAATTTCAATACTTTCGAAAGTTGAACTCCATACGTCATTTTTAAATCCAAAATGGTGACTTCCAGTTTCTGTAAATCAGCCCAAAATCACAAAAAACAATCCAATACGGGTATTTCCGTTCTGTGCGTTCTCAGAATATTGAAGTACTTAAAGTGATGATGGAAGTATAAGATGTAAATTATATTTTTGAAGTGAGTTGAGCTAATGCAGCAATGAAATATAAAAAAAAACTATCTTTGACACCTTTGACCCCGAGCATCGCCGGGAAAGTTCAACTAGTGAAAAATAAGAGAATAATAATGTTTATAAAATGACCGACCTCCACTCGAAGCGGTGATCTCAACGACCGATCGCAACGCATCTGTCAGCCGTCACACACATACCAAGGCAATTTATTGCATCGGTAAACTTTGCTTCGCAAAGTGTGATTAGAAGATTCTCAGCCTGTAAGGCTGAGTCGGAAAAATAATAAACTCAGCACATAAACACCTGTCTAACACGTATGCTTTCGTGTTTGGTTCTTCGATTTTTGTCTTCAAATTAAGAAATGAAACAATTACCTAAATAACATCCTCGCAGCCGGAAATTGTCCCCTGGGACATCTGAATTTGACTGCTCTACCGTGACCTCCTCCATATGCTACCTAGCGGCAGCAGCAAATAAAACAAATTAATTCTTTCTCGCTGCCACGGCTGCCCGACACCGGGTGCAGAGTGACTGGATGCTAGAGAAAGGTGAAGGTAATCATTCGCCCACAAAACACATTGGTTCACACTATTTTTAGAACCCGGCCCCCTCCCAGCACAATTTGTGTCATTTTGTTTTCGGTTGCACGCGATGACCACGCGTTCCTCTGTGTATCTGAGCGGTCCTAAGCGGCGGATTGCGGCGGCGGTGTTACCGTTCGGTCGACTCGTCTGTTGGCATTTTATTGCCGCGCGTGCGTTTTTTCTTCTTCCTCAACCGTTCGCTCAAGTGGCCAACGCGCTGCTGTCAACGTTTTTCTTGAACAAGTAGAACTTTTATTTATTGCTTGGAAAAGTGCAATTCTGGAAGTGGGACGGTTGTAAAAAAATGTTATTAAATCCAAGCAGCAAGCTGCACATGTTCTAATTTAGAAGAAGACACAACAATATTGTATTATTCACCCCAGCTTATTCAAGTTGATATTCAGAGAATTTTATGAAAGCTGTAAATATAATTAAAATGATTTCAGCTCGAAGGTAAGGTGCACTTTACTGACCTAAAAAATATGTAAAGTCTGTTGCAAAATTTTCTACGGTGAAAAAATCGCTTGTAAATAAACTTTGAAAAGAAAAAAATGAAAACAGCAATACATTCCAACAATCATGTGATAATTGTAGACAACTCGTGACCAAAATGCTATCAGTAAAACTGAGTATGATTGTTGGTAAGAAAATGCGTAAACTACAGCGAATTAACGCTTGAATCGAAGGCCACATAACAAATTTGCCAAGATATTGATCGGCTGATAAAGCAATCTGCCGATTCGGAACTCAACAACAATAGAAGTGGCGCAACTCAAATTTAAAATAAATACCTCCAATCACTGGATCCATTTGAGCTTTATCATTCAATTCAAAACATCCGTAATAAAACTGCATTCGCTATGCGCCGTTGAAAGTCATTTGAAAGATACAAAAATATAACACCAGTAAATTTCTGGCTACGAGTTGATATCAGGGAGCCATTCATTGCATTATCATTTTGTCCATTGGCTAAATATGTTATCAGGCAGAATTTGCAGAAACAAACAGAACCGGTAACACCGAGATAAGACACAAAAAAAACAACCGTTCGCGATGTGCATAAATCAATCACAGAGTGGAGACACAGTCCGTCACACTGAGCTTCTCATACACTCACTCACTCACTAATTTACCGGAGACGACAGTAATCGGATGTTGTGGGTCGGACACGACACGGCACCCGCCGCGTATTTACGGATGATATATCGAGCGCGGGGATTCACCAACGCGCCGCCACTTTTGCCTTGTTTGTACTTTTGTATACACACAGTCGCGTCGTGTACAGGTGAAGGTCGGATCATTGCGAGAGATTAAGGCAATCCCTATTTTATCAGCGATATCGCGACTGTTGGGTGTTGCGTACTCTAATGCCCTCGCAAAAATAGACCACCAATTGCCAGACGCCACCACCAGGGTGACTCAACTAGGATCGGATCGGATCGGATCAATGGAAGGGTACGGAAACTGGAGCAGCTGGAATCGTAAATCAATCATTAACTCGACATGGCCTGCCGAAAGTAGAAGGCGATACGAACGGTGTGGGCGGAAGGCTATATTTGGCCCCAATGCATAGCAAACAGAATTATGCTATTATTACCGTACAACCACGAAGTGATAGAGTGCACCTCACTATCGAACGCCACATACCGTCGTCAGTCAGTCACATTATGCTGATGACGAATCCAGCAAGTTGGTAAGGGTTCAGTGTGGGCGTTATAAATAGAAGTCGTTATTTGGGGGGTTTAACGGAACCTGAGGCCACAAAGAAACATTTCAGTAGAAAATATTGAGCCTTCAAAAGAAAGTCCTTATTGGATGAGTGGCAATGTGAACATTGAAATGTGGACTATGTAATTAGGATTAGTTTTTGGCTTACCTTTTCTTTCTCCGACATCAAGTTGATTGATGGTCAATAACAAATCCGTCTGAAGTATGCTAAATTTCGAATTGGTCCTTTGAGAGCGGTGCTGGACATTCTTGACTTTAAATAGGAATGTCAGCACTGCTCTTCGGGAAAAAAGGATCAATCGATAATCAACTTCTTCTAAGTTCAATTATCACCGGATTATCAATTTAAATATTTATCCGAAGATTTGTCGTATTGAAGGTCTAGAGAGTGAACAGAAAATTGTTTTTCTTTGAACTACCTAGTAAAAGACAACAAAGAGCTTCACCCCTTTCCTGCCTCAGCGAAACATGCTGCCTAATTATGGCTATTTGAAGACATCAAGCTGTCCATCTTACAACAATCCACTGAATATAAAACCATGCTAGTTAAATATACAGCGACGATAAAAGATTTGCTCTTTGTTTATGAGATACATAATTGACGCCGTAAACCATTTATTTGTATTGTGCCGTGTCAAATAAACGTTGTTTAAACAAAAAACAAGTGCATCACCTAGAATGACAGAAATATAACGACGAAAGAATGCTGTTGAAAACCCGAAGCAAATATCGTTCCGAGCTTGACAAAATTGAGAATTCGATTCGGCATTTTCAGAAACATTAACAAGATGAACTGTTTTTGTTTGTATATAACACTCAGCCAAAATCTGACCTACTAAAAGACTTGAACGACTTCCACTACCATCTTTTCCTACAATTTAAACTTTTTTAAAGCAGTTGACCGCCCTTCTTCCCGAAGTGATCGTAGCTCTCGATGGTTTTCTATTGGCAATGGTGAAGGTTACTATGCAAACTCTCACGTAAGTTGATGCGTTTTGGTAATGGCTAAGGGAACCTAAATTCAATGGTTTAAAAGCTATAATCTTTCGAGGGAAGCTATTTCGAGCTTCAAGGCAGCACTTTTTTCGCTTTTATCGACCAGCTCAAATCGGTACCCAACTTTATTATTTCAGAAATTACGCTTAACTAATTTAGCTAAATAATAAGTAGACATTAGTAGACTGACATTTTACGTAGATCAGACACCTACCATTCGATTTCTGAGACTTTTTTACTCAAGATAAAATATTATTTGACTACCACTTTAAGATATTAGTGAATTACCATTGATGTTCAGAAATATAGACCGTTCCGATAATTATAAATACACTTACGATCAACCGTCATTTCAAATAACGTGCAGTATTCAACCAAACGTTGGCTGCGTCCTGTTGTTTACATCCAAAAGAAACAGATGCTGTCATTTTTTCTAACATTTAGTGCGAAATTTTGAAAATGCGTGGCCTTTCTCCCGAGTTAAGAAAGCGAATTGTGCACAAATGGGGCACCGTGAGTGGTCTTTCTATAAGAAAATTAGCCAGAGAAGAAGGTATAAGTGTCGGAGAAGTTCAAACCGCATTGCGGAAGTATTGTAAAGAGTGCACATTTACTGATGCCCCAAGACGTGGTAGAAAACCCGAGCCTGTTGATCCCACAATGGACAAAAAAGTTAAGGAATACTACAAGCGGCATCCTTCAGTATCAGTACGGACATTCGAGTTCGGGATATAGTTGGAAATACAACAACCGTACGCGTGCTCGTCTTAAAACTCTAATATTCGGTAGTTTTTTCGATACTTTAATCAAAGGCAACTGCTGCTGAATAGTGAATTGGTGAAAGTTAGTGCTCCTATCAAAAACCCGATAAAATTTGATGAAAAACTGCTGAAACTGTGAAAAGTGAAAGTCACTGTGCAAGTGTAACGGATCGCCTACGATACCATGAGCATGAGCATGAGCATGATTGACCGCCCGCGGTTGCTACTCCGTTATTGCCAGATCAGCTGTAATTACACAGAGAACCAATGGATGATGCTTGGGATTAACATTCATCCTTAATGTGTAAAAACTGGTGACCTTAATCTTTATACTAGGCAATACCAGCGCCGGCCGCATCCGAATGCAGGTCAAAGAAGGAGTGTGCATGGGAATATGATGACGTGATACTCGCTTTATCGGAAGCTGAGAACACCTCTGCACTTCCACGAGAAATCACTGGGATGTTGGAGAAAAGGGTAAGGTTTGCAGGAGGTTTCGTTTTGGTAAACGATGCGCTGAGTTCTAATACCGGGTTCATAATAACACATAGCGCGCGTACGAGTTTATTATATCTTCTACGGAAATCATAACACGATCCGAACTCATTCCGGTTGATGATGTAACACCGCAAAAGTAAAGCGCACGCGAGGATACCGGACCTATAACCTAATCAAGACAGATTTCAATATTCCAAAATATGTTTATGAAGTCATTATGCAACTACCGAAACGTATCTCTCATTGATTTATCTCAGCTGACTACACAATGTAACGAAGCAACCAGATATGCATTACCAAAAACAAGAAAAAAGTAAATATATAGACCCTCAACACATACTGCAAGCGGTCAGCAAGAGAGCTTCAAAAACGGCCTATTTGCTTGGCCATCGCCGTTCGAATCGAACGAAAAAAAAAAAAAAGAAAAAATAAAGATGTGTGCGTTGACAGACGAGTCGCGTATAATCCTGATATTAATTGCAAATAATTGCGATATTTGGTGGCGATTAATTACAATGTTTTGTCGCGATTAATTATTTACGATATTTATCGAACGAACGGAACCTACTCTGAATCACTGCGTGCTGTAATAGAACCTACGGGTGGACAGTCTGCGAATAAATGGTTTGGTACACCTCGGAAGTCACAACACACCAAAAATCTATATTTGAGCAAAGCTCACCTGGGCCGAAAACACGTTTACCCCGGAAAGTTATGCGCGACCGCTCTATTCCCTCTTACCGACGCATACGCGCGGAGACACGGTATTTCGCGTTGATTACCATTTACTTTTTGAATAATAAAGCGAAGATACCTACTGAGTATGAAAAACTGGCAAAGTTTCATGCATTCATAGCTAGAAAATTTTTAAAAATGCAAATATGCATATCTAACAAGACCAAGTACTAATTAGATTTAACAAAATGCCAAAACAATCGCAATCAAAATTTATTTGCCATGCTGACCGACAAGATTTCTACTTAATTAAATTAAAAATTGCCTATGTGTTTCAGTATTTACTCAAAAGCTACAAAAATTATAAAACAAGGGCATAAAACTGCTCTAAATTTTCGTAACAGCGTCTCCGTTCACCTGAGGAATTAATATCAACAATGAAGACTGACGCGCAACTGATTCGACGCAGTTAGCGTCGCATCGGCCCAATCGGTAGTTTAAAAAAATTCAAAACCGGCTTCCACGAAGCCGCGGTCACAAGCAGGGATGCCACAAACACAGACCAATCTCTGCAAAACAAAATTCCCACACAAGTATATGTACATACAGAACTGCAAACGCGCCCTTCAAAATACAGGCCGATGTTAGGCCGACGCCACACTGCAAATGCGTCCTTTCTCACGAGAGGAGAAAAAACAACAATGAAAACTGACGCGCGTTAAAACACATCCCGAACTGTTTCGACGCAGTCACCCGAACAGCATCGGCCCCAGTACGCACTGTACCTACTGTAAGCGATTGAGTGAGAAAATTCCAAAACCGGCATCTAAGAAACCGCGAAACCGCGATAACAATCAGAGATGCCACATATGTAAATTTAAATTTATCTGTGAATTATAAATTTCTCATTCATACAGTTTACAGTTTACAGATTTGTAAAGCCATATAGATTCCTACGATTTTCTACGAAATTTACAAATTTTTATACAGACTTTTATACTGGAAATCTGTAAAACATTTTCGATGTTCAATATACAGAAATGTAGCATCCCCGCAAAAGGAATTGTGAAAAGCAGAAAAAAAAACATTGGTTCCCTTTTGCCATGCAAATCAAACAAAAAAAAAACACAGGCAAAACGTCACCAACACTAATACTTATCTTTTAATTCTCGCGTCCTCTCTGAACCATCATGCTGGTGCGAGAACGTGCCGCACGCAAGAGCAACCTTGCACTTATTCACACACACTTATGGCAAGGCAAGGGCTAGCGGGAAACGTGCTCCGCCACCGAAAAAGAAATGCAGCTCTCACAAATTAGCCACAAAATTGCACGAATCTTTCACGGATTTCAACATTGACGTCACTAACACCGATAATACGAAACCGCCACATTTCGTATTACCTTTTACTCCTCCCTTTGCACTTAAAATATAACGATTACGCGACGGGAAGGCCAAATAAAATGCGTCGACATTATTGCACTATCCTCAACCGTGCACGACAACCCTCGGAACACTTCATCGCGATTTAAATCAAACACTTGGAATTCACACCGAAACAACAGCGGCCTTCATTCAATAAACGTAGACACATCCCTTTTCCGGATAGAAAATAAATCTTATAAAAAATTGAAAAAACGATGAAAAATTCCGAAGAGAAACATTTTCACGTCCGTTCTTGATCACAGCTTGCTTCGATCTCTGTAACGGATTGCCTACGATACCATCGCAAAAAACTACAGGCACGCATAGTGCAGTTTAAGTGGCTCATCTCATATATTTTCACGTATAAAGTGCAGGCGCTACTACATTTACATTTGACAGCATTTGATAACTCTAAAGCATAGCATAGCATAGCATATTTGATCGCCCGTGTGTTGCCCGCGATTGACCAGAATCAGCTGAAATTGCACAAAGAACCGTCAAAATGGTGCCTAGGAGTAGCAAGCCATTTTCAGTGTACAACTCCTGGTGATCTCTCTTTTCACTGGTCAATAACGTAGCTGGCCACGCCCAATGCAGATCAATAGAGGAAGAGATATCGGGAGTGTTAGTTTAATACTTGTTGCTACTAGAGACCGAGGAATCCTCTGCATCGTCCACAAGTATCAAAGGAAGGAATAAGTGTAAGTGGAAAGGAATTGATCTGGATCCATCGCGGTTAATGGTGCGATCTTTTCTACACAAATTCGCGCACGATATGGTTACTTCTCGGTCTCTGGGCAACCGGCCACCAGGAGACGATATAAATAGAACCGCGCCATGAACGCTGTATCGGTATACAGGAGAATCGGAGTTTATAGTTGTCTTCGGCAACCTACCAATCGTTAACAGTCTGTATCATAGCAAACTTCGCGTTTTATCCCGTGAACTTTTTAAATTTACCTAGAAACGAATGGATTTTGTAAAACGCAACAACCGCACGCCGAACGCTAACAACGCTAACTACTGGTACCAGTGATCATACCGCGTTGATTTGTGGCATGATGGAAAAATGGATAATGCGCTCAAATAACCGATAGAACAAGTAAGGAAAAAAACCTTCGCGAGCACAGTCTCTGACCAGAAAGCCACCACGAGGCACACCCGAGCATAGTACGATGTAATGGTCATTGATGCGTAGTCATTGAACTTCGAAACCGTCGTATTAAGATAGTCACACTGAGTGCAGTCAAAATACCGCGTGCGAAACTGAACTACCCTCTCCGAAAGCAAACAAGAGCGTGCCGACCACTGGTATGACGGAAAAGCCAAAACACACGCTTTGTTAAAAAAAAATAATAATAATAATAAAAATAAATCTAAAAGGGAATCGGCGAAATTCCATGAATCCAAAGCTCAAAACATCAAAGCTGAAAATATAAAACCGAGCAAAATGGTCGCAGCCGTCCGAGTGAAGCGATCTTTCTGATGAAATCTATCTCTCGTTGCAAGTTTCCTATTGAGTAGAAAAAACTGGCAAAGTTCCATGCATTCAAAGCCATAAGAATTAAAAAAATGCAGATACACATGTTCGCCAAAACAATATGCATAAATGTAGTTATTAAAACCCGAACAGAATTCTAAGTTTATTTGAAAATTGCCAAACCAATCACAATCAAAGTAAGTTTGTAAATTATTGTTTGGAAAACATATACAGAAATATCTATCCAAAAGCTAGGAAAATCATAAAATGAAATCAAGTTTCACCCGTGGAATCAAAACTGGCGCAAATTGAGTGAAAAAGTTAGTGGAGCAGCGGCCGTTGTTCTGGCGAAGCTCACTTGAATATTTCAGGTCAAACAATTTTGACTTACCGCAGCTAAAATAAACGTTGCTACTTCAACAGCAACAACAAATTGTTAGAAGAGCAGTTTGAACGAATTCGCGGACAAGTGTGCCCTCTGTTACCTTTTATTTTAATTTAATCATGGAATCTATTCTGTAATCCGTTCAAGATGAAGTACCTACGTTACGTCTTAATTAGTAGGACCGCATTACTCTCCCCATGGTTTTGGCTTTTGCCGATGATTTAATTTTGATTGCAGAAAACATTGAAGATTTTGAATTAATCCTGACCAAGCTAACAGAATGATTAAACTATGTATGATTAAAATTAAATGACAAAGAGTGCAAGGCACTGGTTCGAGAGCGAGAGGTGACACTGCAGGAAAAAAATATTAGTGGAATATTAGCATACTACTACCGACCCGTTGCGTTATCTAGGTGTTAATCTCAGTTTGAAATTGGATCGACCAATGAAAGTACGCACGCGGTGCAGGAATTCTGTCCGAGTTGCTAAAGCGGTGATGCGATTTCTAAAAAAAAAATATAAACCAACCTGAGAAGTTACCCGTGATATATATGAGACAATGATTGCACCTGCCATAATATACGGAACTCAGGTGACGGTATTGACTAAATATAGCCGCCTTTCGATTCGCGACTATCAAAAGCAGTTATTTGTGGGATGGCTAGCTTATGCCGTGCTTCAGATGCTGGACAAATGGCAAGATCCGTGAATACCCGTGAAATGAAGTACGACGACGCGGGAGATCACACCCATTTAAGGCTGCCACTCGTCTGCAAGCTAAACATTTACGTCGATGTAGACCTTCATTTGCTTGGAGGGACACTATAAGGCACAATATGGGGCTATACGAAGCGCTGATGTATCAGGACTGGTTAGAATTAGCACAGCAAAAAAGAAAAAGATTTCATTCAAAGTAATAAATTCTGTTTGGTATCATTGATAACTGGCTCTCATAGAAGCTATTTTATGAAAATACCTGAGATCAATCACTTCACTTTCTACAAGGCAAAGCGTTCCGCTAGAAGTGAAGTATTTCAAACACAAATTTTATACCAACAATTAACTTATTCATTGGAATTCTTACTAGAGACACAAAGAAGTTTTATTGTGAGCTAGACACCTTTCAAGAAATTGTATGTATATCCCAGCTATTAACAAGCTAGATACTTGAGCCGCTAAAACACGTTATACTCACAGCAACATATTAATGAGCAGTTTTAGATAAATTCTATATTAGACTCCTATCCAAATTCATTTAAACTATCTAGTTCAATTGAAAAAAGTAAACAGATAAACGTCGATGACTGCGACCTTCATCAATCGATATAAAAAATCGATTCTTCCTATCCCGACATTATATCTGGTATCGATGTACTTTATTGAAAGCACCTTTGCGATTGTACACAGCACATTTATCGATTCGTGAACACTGCACCGTCACGAAACGATATCAGCTCTTATTTTGTATTTGAATACAGTCAACATGCACTAAACGCAACGCAAAGCGAACACACGGCATCATCAATGTATTCGATAATCAGAATCGATTTTAGTAATCGAAACGATAAGTCTCACGGTATTATCTATTCAAATGCAACCCTAATGAGAAGTGCAAATTTCGTTATTCGTTGGGGGGCTCAACAATTATTTTCTTTCGGTAATTAGAGATTGTGTGCCAAATATGATGATTCCAAAATGTAGTTTTTAGCTATCTTTATGTCATAAACATAAGTTTGGTATGCTTATTTTATGACTTGAAATTATTCATAATTGAATTTGTGGGTATATTGACCACTGTTGTTGGGATTAACGGTTATGCAATTGTAATACCTATAGCATGGTTGTTACTGCAATGAAAAAAAAAAAACACGAACGCCCCCCTTGAGAAATATTGAACTTAGCTTCGAGTATATACAGCCGGGAATCCAAACACTTTCCAAACCGTCTGATGCACCTCCGAAAGGTCTTTACTTCACTCTTTACGTCCAGTAGTTGACGTTGTCACTCTTTTCACACACTCAAAACCGTTTTCTTTTCGTGAAACAACCACTTTTGAACTCCATTTGATAACTCTAAAAAGACGATAAAAATCGCCGAAGATAAGATTCAACATCAGTGGATTATCTGTGAGGTTATAATATCCGTCGCATTGTTTGCATGTGTGACGTGGTCCAGTGAGGCTGAAGTGCCGCATCTCTTGCCTGTACATTGTTTGCCAGCTGACTGCTGTGATCTATTGAATATACACTGCGGAGATTCCCGAGTCGTAAGAGATTTGAATGGAAGGTGAATTTTTGTGCTTGGAGTAATTGATTAAATTTGGATTACTGTAAGTTAAGTATGCTGGGTGTGCGCTAGAGATTTATCAAAGTACTCCAGCTACTGTGATAGCATTGAAACGTTGAAGAAGCGAAAGATAGAAAAATATTTTTATTTGTATTCTACCAGCTTTGGGGTAAACAACGGGTGACCGTTGTTATTTATCTTCGGAGTTATTACCAACGTTCTGGGTGTTGTGCGATTGGGTTAGTGGGGGAGTAGAATAGAGCGGCTATGGCAGCCGCGAGCAGTGGTGATCCTGCCGGATCATGGATTAATAGGAAATTACCTTGTTATATGAATCCAACCAATGAGTTTGGTAAATTGACATATGTGCAGCTGATTGGGAGAAATGATACGCCCCTACCAAAAAATCCGTTCATAATTGGCAAATCCGTAGAAAATGCCGCAGGTGGACCCATAGAAGGAGCAGCAAGTGAAGCACAAGGCACCCGCTATACATTAAAAGTTCGCAAACGCGCTCAAGTAGAGAAACTATTGTCAATGACCAAGTTGCTGGACGATTCTGAAGTCACTGTCCAACTTCATCCAAATCTGAACATTAGCCGCTGTGTTATATCGTGTTTTGATCTTATAGATATGGAAGAGGAGGACATTTTGAATGGTTTGCTTAGCCAGGGTGTCATAAAAGTGCAACGAATTACACGTAATGAAAACAGAAGAAGAGTCAACACACCTGCTCTGATTCTTACTTTCAACAAACCCACATATTCATCCCACGTTAAAATCGGCCTCCTACGTACAGATACAAGACCTTACTACCCAAACCCACTGCTATGTTACGGCTGTTTTCGCTTTGGTCATCCTCGGGCACGCTGTCCTGGCCAACAGCGCTGCTTTAACTGCTCAGCTGAACATCAGGTCGAAGAATGTGGGGAAACTCCTCATTGTTTAAATTGCAGTGGATCGCATCGCCCTAATAGTCGGCAATGTCCGGTTTATAAACAAGAAATGGACATTATCCGAATGAAAGTGAATCACAATCTCACATACTCGGAGGCACGAAAGAGAGTAGAAAATAATCTCTAAATCATCTCTAAACTAATAGAAGCTCTATCTCTAAATCTCTAAACTATTAGAAGCAGCGAAGAAAAAAGACGAACAAATAGAAAAAAATGGTGAACTACATTAAAAGCATGCAAACAAAACAAGAACACAGCCAAACTGAAACGCAACAGCCAAAGAACTCACGAGGTGGACAAATAGCAAAAACCAACATGCAGCTACGTAACAGACCCATAATAATAGAAACAAAACGGGGAGACGCCAGCAAAAAAAAACAAACGAATAATCGAGACAGAAAACCGGAAAACTGAGATATCGCCTGACCGACAAAGCCCTCCGCCGAAAAAAAACAATGCTGATGATGCAGAGTACCTTGACGAAGAGGTTGTGGATTTGAATGACGACTATGATATCAGCGAAAACCCCCGTATCCAGTCTGTTCAACGATATTAATAACCCTACACGCACAGAGCTAAACGTGAACAACCTACCCAACGAAACGTATAATGACAGTGATCGACTTGAAGGGAGGGAAAGTGTAGTACCCCCTTCACTCTCACAAATGAGAGCGCAGGAAGCAAGAAGATCTGTCCGGGACGCTATACCCCAACCCGTTGATAGAGAATCTACTTCTGCGGTCGATAACGGAACAAATGACAAAGCCACCAAAAAACACCACCACCAACCCATTGCACACACATACTACACCCATCAACACAGTACCCACCCACTCAACAATGCCATCGGTACCATCATCATCACGCACGAAAGATTCCACAATGCCCAAAAACTCCAAACCTAGGACTGAATCAAGCACACAATCATCACGAATTGAACTGCAAATAGCGAGTGATAACCGACAAGGAGAGAAAGAGAATACAGTAGATTATGAGATCAGTAACAAAAACCATTCAAATTTACCGGACGATACTCGAAACAGATAAGGAAAAACATCAGCTTGCTCATCTACGACATTATCACTGCCACCTGATAACAATAGGAAAAATACGCTTGCATTGCAATGGAATATACGTGGTCTACGTCACAACGTAAATGAATTGAAACAACTAATCGCTGGTTATGAACCAAAAGTTGTAGCTCTACAAGAAACAAAAGTTGACAAAAACATGATTGCGGCTGATTTCATTGGAAAAAATTACACGCTATTACTAAAAACCGGTACGCGGAGCTACTGGCAACATGGAGTTGGCCTTGCCATCCGCGATGGAACACCCTTCGAACAGATTGAAATCAACAGTGATTTGCAGCTCATCGCTGTACGCATCCACCTTCCACTACCAATGACGATTGTTTCAATATACATCCCACCAAACCATCAGATTGACGACAATGTATTAAACAACATGCTAGATCAACTAATAGGACCAGTAATAATATTAGGAGACTTTAATGCACATCATCTTGCATGGGGCTCCAGCACGTCCAATTCCGTTGGTCGATTGTTAGCTGAAAAAACATTAACGCAACAACTTATCATCCTGAATGATGGCTCACATACCCGCATTGACCCTGCAACCGGTCTCACCTCAGCTATTGATTTAACTATCTGCTCAGAATCATTAGCCCCAAAATTTGTTTGGCGTGTCCTCCCGGACACTCACAACAGCGACCATTTCCCAATTGCAATATCCACAACCAATTGGTCACCGAATCCTACGAAACAGCGAAAATGGTTATATGATAGAGCAAACTGGCAAAAATATGAACAACTTACTGCCAGCACTATCCGCCCAGGCGAAGAAATCGACGTCCAAACATTCACCCAAAGATTATTTACAGCAGCTGAAACATGCATCCTGGTGGAATGATGAGGTAGTGACAACGATTAAACGTAGAAGGAAAATGCTACGTGCATTACGCCGCATACCAAATTCTGACCCAAGAAAACCAGACACACTGAAGAAATTCCAAGAAGCTCGCGCAGCAGCGAGAAAAACGATTCAAGAAGCGAAACAGAAATCATGGGAGGATTTCGTTGAGAAAATCTTTCCAAACAGCACTACAACAGATCTATGGCGGAGAACGAACGCTTTACGAGGGAAACAAAAACACAATAACATGATAATGAAATTGGAAACCGGTTACACAAATGACTCGGCGGTCATAGCGGAAGAATTAGCGCGTCATTACAATCAAAGATCGGCAACGTCATCGTATACCCCCGTATTTCAAAAAGCAAAAGCAAAAGCTGAAAAAAATCATATTGAGCTATCACCTGACACTAAAGATGTATATAATACGGACTTTTCCCTTGGTGAATTATTATGGGCGCTCGACAAAGGACGTTCCATATCCGCTGGTCAAGACAGTATTGGATACCCAATGATACAGCGACTTCCACTTTCCGTCAAAACGGTTCTACTGGAACTGCTTAATAGAGTTTGGCGGGGTGGAGTGTTTCCCATTAGCTGGCGCGTAGGCACAATTATACCGATTCCGAAACCAAATTCTAACGATTCAGGTCCCGCTGCATTTCGACCCATCACCCTGACAAGTTGCCTAGCAAAGCTATTCGAAAGAATGGTAAACCAACGATTGATCACCGAACTTGAATCCAACAAAAGACTTGACAAACGACAGCATGCATTTAGAGCTGGTCATGGTACTGATACATATTTTGCGGAACTTGAAAGATCACTACCAAATGACAACGAACATTGTTTGATAGCATCACTTGATTTATCAAAGGCGTATGACACCACGTGGCGGTATGGCATCATTCGTACATTGAAGAAATGGCAGGTTCGTGGACGCATGCTTAACATAATACAGAGCTTCTTGACAGGAAGGACATTCCAAGTTGCTGTAGGAGGACAATTATCACGTTTACATCTACTAGAAAATGGAGTTCCGCAAGGTTCGGTACTATCGGTCACTTTATTCCTCATTGCAATCCAGCCCATCTTCCGCATAATACCTGTTGGAGTTACAGTACTGCTATATGCTGACGATATTCTGCTAACTATCAAAGCGCACAAGAAAAAACCGGTGTACAGAAAACTGCAAGCAGCTGTAAAGGCTGTTAATAAATGGACAAAGAATGTTGGATTCTCAGTGCGTCTTGAACTGTCCTACAGATCAGACGTTTTTTCGGTTGCTTGTGGACTGGTCTTTGACTGCCTATAGCTTCAAAGTTTGTGTTTTGTCAGTGTGTCTTTTAAAGACTACCTGAAAGTTATTTCCCATCAGTCTTTCTCAAGACTACCAACTTTTGAATTTAACATTTGTTTTAACTTTTTTCTGACACTTCGAGTGTCTGTAGTGACAATCCTTTTGATATTTTGCTTGAGCATGAAGCTGGTGAAATGGAAGTTACCAATAATGAAACTATACAAAATATAAAATCTTTAAAAAAGGAGAAAGTTCCACCTATTGTGGTAACTATTTCTTCTGAATTTAATATATTCAAAAAGAAACTTTCAACGTTTGTTTCTGACGTTAAAGTTACCTATCAAATTGGCCGTAGAGGTGAATGCCGCTTATTAGCCGACTCAGTAAAGGGTCGTGATCGTCTTGTTCAGTATTTAACTGACAAGATGTACAAATTTTTTACATATGACATCAAGAACGCCAAGCCGTTCAAGGTTGTCTTGAAAGGTCTCACCAACGATCAAACCGTTGATGAGATCAAACTTACTTTAACAGAATTACTTGGCATAGCCCCTACCCAAGTAATTCTAATGAAACAAAAATCACGAGGCGAAAACAGTCAGAGAACTGGAATTTCCCTTGTCAATTATTTAATTCATTTTAACCGCAATGAGGTTAACAACTTAAATTTTTTTGAAAAAGCACATGCTTTGTATAATGTGCGTGTAAAGTGGGAAACTTATAGGAAGTATGGCGGAGGTGAAAAGCATATCACCCAATGCCGTACTTGCCAACGTTATGGCCATGGTTCCAAATTCTGTAACATGGACCAAAAAATGTCTGAATTGTGGAGACTCTGCTCACAAAAAGGACACATGTCCTGTGAAAGAGAGTAAAAATTTTCGCTGTGCGAATTGTAACGGCAACCATATGTCAAATTTTTATCAATGCCCAGTCCGTTTAGCAATTGTTAAGGCAAGGCAAGGCAAGGTAAACAAAATTCAATTTCTCAATTAAAACCAACTTCAAAACAAAATTCTCCAAGCGTACCAGTGACGCATAGTTTACCTACTCCTTTGCATACCCGTTTAACTTATGCACAGGTTACAGGTAGTTCGAACATTATACCGCCTAGTGTTGGTAGTTCGAAAATGACCGTTAATATGGGTAAGCAAAACACGCTAGAAAATAATTGTACACCTATTACTCCAGCTAATATTGCTGCCGAAAATATTTTTTCTAATGTCAACTGCCTGGGGCCTATTACGGCAGGTAAACTTTCTTTTTTGCAACAGGCAATGTTCGATCTTATGAACGCCATGTTTCAGGCAGAATCAATGTTTGAAGCCATTCAAATAGGCACAAATTTTACTATTAAAATTGTTTCTTATTTAAAATTTAGCAATGATTTTAAATAAAACAATTAAAATATTAAACTGGAATGCTCGCTCATTGAAGGCCAATGAGAATGAGCTTTTTAATTTTTAACAGTAAATAATGTGCATATTGCAATTATTACTGAAACATTTTTGAAACCTAACATAAAATTAAAATATGATCCCAATTACGTGGTTCATAGATATGATAGGATTCAGGGTTCCGGCGGTGGAGTTGCAATTGTTATTCATCGCCGAATCAAACATCGTGCTCTTCCCCATCTTGAGACGAAAGTTATTGAAACTTTGGGAATTGAAGTTCAAACTGAACTTGGGATTTTATTTATTGCCGCAGCATATTTACCATTTCAATGCACACGCGAGCTCAAAAATTATTTTAAAGGTGATTTACAAAAACTCACCAGAAATCGTTCGAAATTTTTCATAATCGGCGATTTTAACGCAAAACATCGTTCATGGAATAATTCTCAAAGTAATTCCAATGGCAAAATTTTATTCAATGATTGTTCTTCAGGATACTATTCTATTTTGTCTCCGAATAGTCCTACATGCTTTTCTTCTGTAAGAAACCCTTCAACAATTGATTTGGTGCTAACAGATCAAAGTCATGTATGTAGTGATTTGATCACACATGCTGACTTTGATTCTGACCATCTTCCAATAACTTTTTCTTTATCACATGAATCAGTTTTAAACCCTATGAGCTCTGTTTTTAATTATAACAAGGCTAATTGGGAAAGATACAAAACTCATATTAAGAGAAATTTCAATAATGAGCTTGATTTGCAAAACGAAGTGAATATTGATTCCGCTTTGGAAGCATTAAAATGTGCAATTGTTGATGCCAGGAATTATTCTGTTCCAAAGGCTCAAGTGAAATTTGATTCACCAATAATTGACGAAAATCTTCAACTTCTAATTCGTTTGAAAAATGTCCGCAGACGTCAATATCAACGTACTCGTGACCCTGTTTTTAAAACTATTTATAAAGATTTACAGAAAGAGATTAAACATAGATTTACTCATCTGAGAAATCAAAATTTTAAGACTAAAGTTGAAAAATTGAAACCATATTCAAAACCATTTTGGAAGCTGTCAAAGATTCTTAAGAAACCTTCAAAGCCTATTCCAGTTTTAAAAGATGGTGAACGTTTTCCTGTATCCAATGAACAAAAGGCTCAAAGACTTGCTCAGCAGTTTGAGAGTGTTCATAACTCAAATTTGAATTTTGTGAGTCCAATTGAAAATGAAGTCACACGTCAATTTGATTTAATTTCTTCCCAGAATTTTTTACCTGCAGAAATAATTGAAACTAACTTGATTGAGATTAAATCAATTATTAAAAATTTCAAAAATATGAAAGCACCTGGTGACGATGGAATCTTTAATATACTAATCAAACATATCCCTGAGAGCACAATGGAATTTTTAGTGAAAATTTTCAATTGCTGCTTCAAAATTGCATATTTTCCCAAATTATGGAAAAATGCAAAAATTACTCCCATTTTAAAACCGGATAAGAACCCAGCTGAAGTTTCAAGTTATCGACCAATCAGTTTACTTTCTTTAATAAGTAAACTATTTGAGAGAATTATTCTTAACAGAATGATGTCACACATCAACGAAAATTCAATTTTTGCAAATGAACAGTTTGGATTTCGCCATGGGCATTTCACAACTCATCAATTGCTCAGAGTTACTAATATGATACGAGCTAACAAATCTGAAGGTTATTCCACTGGAGCTGCTCTTTTAGACATAGAAAAAGCATTCGACAGTGTTTGGCATAAAGGTTTGATTGCGAAATAGCAAACTTTTAATTTTCCAATTTTCCTAATCAAAATTTTAAAAAATTATCTTACTGATCGAACTCTGCAGGTTGTCTATCAGAATTCAAAATCTGATAGATTTCCTGTCAGAGCAGGTGTACCTCAAGGTTCAGTCTTGGGTCCAGTCCTGTACAACATATTCACTTCAGATCTTCCTGATTTGCCTCCAGGATGCACAAAGTCATTGTTCTGCGATGACACAAGCATTTCCGTAAAAGGAAAAAGTCTTCGTGTCATATGCAGTCGATTGCAGAAAAGTTTAGATATTTTTTCTTCCTACTTGCAAAAGTGGAAAATCTCTCCCAATGCTTCTAAAACTCAAATGATAATTTTTCCGCATAAGCCTAGGGCTTCTTTCCTCAAGCCAAACAATAATCACGTTGTCAAGATGAATGGGGTTATTAAAACTTATTTTCAAAGAGCACATTGAGAGTATACAAGCCAAGTGCATCAAATATACGAGATGTTTATATCCTCTCATTAACAGGAATTCTAAACTTTGTTTAAAGAACAAACTTTTGATTTACAAACAAATTTTTAGACCAGCAATGCTTTATGCTGTACCGATCTGGTCAAGTTGCTGTTCAACAAAGAAGAAAACGCTCCAAAGGATTCAGAATAAAATTCTGAAAATGATTTTGAAGCGTCCTCCTTGATTTGGTACACTCGAATTACATAGACTTAGATAATTGCAAATTGTGAAACGAATTCACGCACCGCTGAAAGGTGACGAGCAAAAGAATGGTCTTCACCTCATCTTCCTATTTGTTATGCCTTCGAGTGGTGGTTGCATGTCGGTATGTCTGGCCTAGGATTAGGGTGTAGAGATTCAACCCCCCTCCCCTAAAATCAGGGCCTTGGTTTACCTTAATTTTTTTTACGATAATTTTGAAATATTTTATTTTGACTTTATTGCTTTATTGAAGAGGCTTTCAGCTTTAAGCTGGGTCGCCTCTAGTAAAACATTTTTGAACAAATAATTCTCGAAATTATAGATTTATAAACTTTTAGTGGTGAAATCTTCTTATTATTTTTCTCCTAAATAATGCACGAAAAACAAACCACAAAAAACGCAAGAAAGCGTTTAATTTTTAATAAGCAATAATAAACTTTAAAAAAACTCAAAAGCCCAAAATAATTAGAAGCTCCAAAAAAGGCCAAAAAGCTTCAATATGATAGTGATCAGTCTGACGGCCAAGATGCAATATTATAAGTTGTCAGCATTTACACCATAAATTATGATTTTTTTAATGCCGATACCGGCTCCATGATTGTCAGGGGATAGCTTTGAAAAATCCTTTTCTAAAAAGACGCTTGATCGTTTTCTCGTTCAGCTACATGCCTTCCTTTTTGTGCGATCCTTCGCTCATTTTCAACTTGTATTTGCAGCATGTTCAATTTCAAAGAACGGTTTAAAGCAGAGCGAATGTGGAACGAGCTGCGGGCAACGTTTGCTTCTGCAAAAGGACCGCCGCTTTGTCTTTCATGTCCGTCATAAAATCGTCTGCCGGCATTCACATACCACTTTTCGTTTGCGTTCATGATCGACTGAAAAAACAGTCAATCAGTCTTCAACATTTACGAATATGCAACGGGCTGCGTGCGTTGTTTCCGCAAAAGGAGCACGGCCTCGGTATTCAAGGCCGTTCGGGAAACTTCGTACAATGTTCTGTCTGCATTACCATTCCGTTTTTCGTTTATGTTCATGATCGACCGAAAAAACAGTCAATCAGTCTAAAGCATTCTTACGTTTGAGGCGTAGCGGGAGAATTCCGAAATGATGATTAACATTCGCATTGTTGTCAAAATTACGATTTGTGGCTGGAATAAGTTTTAAATATATATATTTTAAATAAATAGCTCGCAACGTTTGTATCCGTTGTTTTTTCATATAGTGAAAGTGGTACATGCTACATGGCCGTCGTATCCAAATTCAATTACGTTTTAATACAAAATTCCAATTCTTTTGATCGTCTCGTTTTGTTTCATGGTCTGCACTGCATTAGTGCAGTTGAATCTATGAAATTCAATAATCAAAGTAAATTGATTAACAGCATTTAAAGAAAAATCAACCACTCGTGCTCGCAACAACACAAATAGGTAGGTAAATACCGTAAAACGGGGTTACATTGATCAGTTTTTTCACTTTTTCGTAAGTACGCTGGGGTCTTTTTTTACGCGGGTTTTTTTTATGTGGTTTTTTATACGCGATTTTTACAATAACGCGGATTATTTTTACGCGGTTTTTTGACATAACGCGGATTACACTGTGCTACAAATGGAAAAAAATCACAGGAAGGTTGTGTGCAAAGCCACGACCGCAAGGTTGCAGTAGAATACTTTTACAAGAAAGATAACCTGGTTGCTTGCGTGTCAGCCATTTTGAAATCGGAGTTGTTAAGCACAGTATCAACAAACCGTAATAAACATCACACTGCTGTGCATTTGCAGCAGCATCAAACCTCAGTAGCAGTTTATTGATAACCATTCATTATGCTCTTCCAAATACATTTAGTAGCCTTGAAAAAGGCCGATTGCTGCAATTGCAATTTTCATTCAATTATTGCATAAACGTTTCATGGTCAGATAGCGTGCGATATCCGCTCTGACATAATAATTTTTGAACGTTGTGGAAAAAAAGGTGTGGCTAAATTATTTCCAGCTATACCATTCTACAACGTTCGAAAATTTTTATTTCGTATGTCGTAATACTCATGTACAAAAAATACATCTCATTCATTCTGGACTCGCCATTATTTTCATTTCCTACATATTTTCTCAGTTTCGTAAAACGAATGTACAAAAACGATTTCTTGTGGACATTCTGTCGGGCTGGGCCGATAGAGCTCTCATTAAGGCAACAAAATAATATGTATTGTGTCGTGTTGTGCGGCTTTGAAGAAAAAATGTTCCCGTCCCCGTGTCGCATGGAAGCAAATTGTTGCGTGTTTGATATTGCCGATGGTAGACATGAGTATGAAGGTCGAAATTATGCTATGATGTCTAACCATAACCGTCTTCTTCAAGGCGTTACATCGTTCTTAATGAAGTGTTGTGAATTTTCTAAAACAGACTCAGCATCGTGAACAGAACGTGCCGAACTTTTCTGTTTGAAATCGGATTTGTTTCGTATATACCGCTTGTTATGCACAGTATCGACAAATCGTAATAAACATTCTGTGCCGAACACGCATCAGTACTGGACGTGTTTGGTGATCGGTCCGATAGAGTATAAAACAAAAGACGTGTGAACAAGTGTTGGCATTGTTTGCCTGGTCAAGTGAAATAAATCCGGGTTCAAGGTCGTGCCTTTGTGCAACTGTTTCGCATCGTGACTGCCAGCTGGTGCGTAAGCCGATTTGGCTGCTGGCTGGATTGTGCTACAGCAGTGGACGAGACACAAACGAGGAAAAAGAAGAAGCCATCAGTGTCAGCGAGTTGTATCGCTGTGTGGAGTGATCTCACACCTGGCTCGCTGCTGGTGGCTGTTTGGTGCTGCTGTATTGGTGCTGCTGGCTGTAACGGCTGCTACTTCGAACGATCGGACAACCAACCTTACTGGAAGGGAGAAATAAAAAGGTACGTGTTCTTGTCAGCGCTAGTGCGCTAGACTTAGCGCGATGGATGTAGATCCCTCGCCTCCCGCGCCACCATCCCCGAACCCCTCTGACCCTGACCCTTCTGTAACCCCCTACCCTGTTCATTCTTCAGTCCCCCCTCGCCCCAGGCTTTACCCAGACGGAGCCCAGGGCAGCTATACTGTTTATTTTCGGCCAAAGGCAGGACCGAAATCGAAAAAGTTGAACCTCTTGCAGATTTCTAAAGACCTGACGAAGGAGTACAAGGGCGTGACCGAAATTTCCAAGGTCCGGCCTAACAAGCTCCGTGTCGTGGTCGGTAACCTGAAAGAGGCCAACGATATAGCTTGCTCTGAGCTCTTCACACGCGAGTATCGCGTTTACATACCCGCACGAGACGTGGAGATCGACGGTGTCATAACCGATTCGAGTCTGTCCGTCGAGTGTATACTGCAAAGTGCCAAAGGGTGCTTTAAGAACAAAACGTGTCCCGAAGTAAAGGTGCTCGACTGCAAGCAATTGCGGTCAGCATCGATCATCGGTGGCAAAACAGTATACACTCCGTCAGACTCGTTTCGAGTTACGTTCGCCGGGTCTGCACTACCAAGCCACGTCTCGATCCACCGGGTTCGTCTCCCTGTGAGGCTCTACGTGCCCCGCGTCATGAACTGCCTGAATTGCAAGCAGTTAGGCCATACAGCCGCCTACTGCTGCAATAAGGCACGTTGTGGCAAGTGTGGGGAGTCTCATGCGGAAGATTCTTGCAGTGTTAACGCTGAAAAGTGTATTCACTGCGGAGAAAATCTGCATGAGCTCTCGACATGTGCGGTGTACATGCAGCGCAGGGATAAAATAAAACGGTCTCTCAAAGAGCGTTCAAAGCGTTCCTACGCTGACATGCTGAAGAAGACCGTTACCACTTCTCCCGTTACTTCGAACCCCTTCGATCTGTTGTCCTCTGATGAAACCGATTCTGACGATTCACCAGCGGGAGCATCTTACGCCAATCCTGGGGAGTCTAGAAAGAGGAAAAATATTTCCTCTCCTAAACTTCCCAGAAAAGGTCCTAAGATTTCTCAAAGTGAAATGAAAGTTACAAACAAACCAAACAGTGCTGCGGAAAAACCGAAGCAAACTCCTCCTGGGCTGGCAAATTTAAAGTCCCAGAAGGAGTTCCCAGCACTGCCAGGAACATCTAAAACCCCAGTTGCTCCTTTTACACTCCCAGTTGATGAAACAAACTCTGGATTAGTGAAATTTTCTGACATTGTGGACTGGATTTTTGAAACTTTCAATGTACCCGATCCAATTAAAATTTTTCTTACAGCATTTCTCCCAACAGTTAGATCGTTTTTGAAGCAGTTGACTGCTCAATGGCCCCTCCTTGCAGCGATTGTATCCTTCGATGCCTAATTCAACTGCGTATATGAAGGATTCTATCTCTGTCTTACAGTGGAATTGTAGAAGTATTTTACCAAAAATTGATTCGTTTAAAGTTTTGATAAATAAAAACAAATGCGATGCATTTTCCCTTTGCGAAACTTGGCTTACTTCAAATATTGATCTCAACTTCCATGATTTTAATATTATTCGCCTTGATCGAGACACCCCATATGGAGGAGTACTTTTAGGGATTAAAAAGTGCTATTCTTTCTATCGTATTAACCTCCCCTCGATTCCAGGCATCGAAGTTGTCGCATGTCAAATGACAATACAAGGTAAAGAGCTTTGTATTGCCTCAATATATATTCCCCCCAGAGCACAGGTTGGGCAACGGCTGCTCTTTGATTTAATAGAACTTCTTCCCTCGCCACGTTTGATTTTGGGAGACTTCAACTCTCATGGCGTGGCTTGGGGTTCCCCATACAATGATAACCGCTCCTCTTTAATCTATAACCTTTGCGATGACTTCGACATGACTATTTTAAACAACGGTGAAATGACACGTATCCCGAAACCTCCAGCGCGCCCAAGCGCTTTGGATCTATCCTTATGTTCGACGTCGCTACGGTTGGATTGCACATGGAAGGTAATCCTCGATCCTCACGGTAGCGACCATCTGCCTATTCTTATTTCAATTACTAACGGGTCAACTCGCATGCGACCAATTGACATTCCGTATGACCTCACACGGAATGTCGATTGGAAGTTATACGAGGAAATGATTTCAAAAGCGGTCGAGTCGATTCAACATCATTCACCACTTGAAGAATACAACCTCCTCGCGGGCTTGATTCTCGACGCCGCGTTGCAAGCCCAAACGAAGAAATATCCCGGCGTAACGATCAAAGAACGGCCTCCCACTCCGTGGTGGGACCAAGAGTGCTCCGATGTCTACACGCAAAGATCCGACGCGTTTAAGGCCTACCAGACGGGAGGTATACCTGGCGACTATTTACGGTATTCGGAGCTTGATACCAAGCTTAAAAGCTTGGCTAAAGCAAAGAAACGTGGATATTGGCGTCGGTTCGTGAACGAGACGTCGAGGGAGACATCGATGAGCACTCTTTGGAACACAGCCCGAAGAATGCGGAATCGCATAACGGTCAACGAAAGCGAGGAGTCTTCAAGTAGGTGGATATTTGATTTTGCCAGGAAAGTATGTCCGGACTCTGTTCCTGAGCAAAACATTGTTCGCGATGCGTCTCCGGGCCACGACGCGTTAGAATCACCTTTTACGATGGCAGAATTTTCAGTTGCCCTCCTGTCCTGTAACAATAACGCGCCTGGGTTAGATAGAATCAAATTCAACTTGTCGAAGAATCTACCCGGCAATGCCAAGAGGCGCTTGTTGAACTTGTTCAATAAGTTCCTGGAGCAAAACATTGTACCGCAGGATTGGAGGCAAGTGAAGGTGATCGCCATCCAAAAACCAGGGGAACCAGCTTCTGATCACAACTCTTATAGGCCGATTGCAATGCTATCCTGTATCCGGAAATTGATGGAAGAAAAGATACACCGTCGTTTAGACCATTGGGTCGAATCAAATGGCCTACTATCGAATACTCAATTTGGCTTTCGCCGTGCCAAAGGGACGAATGATTGTCTTGCGTTGCTTTCAACAGATATTCAGCTGGCGTATGCTCGTAAAGAACAAATGGCGTCTGCGTTCTTGGACATTAAGGGGGCTTTTGATTCCGTTTCTATTGACATTCTTTCGGGTAAACTTCACCGACAAGGATTTTCTCCAATTTTGAACAATTTTTTGCACAATTTGCTGTCCGAAAAGCACATGCATTTTACGCACGGCGATTTGGCAACTTTTCCCATTAGCTACATGGGTCTTCCCCAGGGCTCATGTTTAAGCCCCCTTCTTTACAACTTTTATGTAAATGACATCGACGAATGTCTGGCAAATTCATGCACGATAAGACAACTTGCAGACGACAGTGTAATCTCTGTTACCAAAGCTGCCGATTTGCAAGGACCATTGCAAGATACCTTGGACAATTTGTCTGCTTGGGCTTTACAGCTAGGTATCGAATTCTCTCCGGAGAAGACTGAGATAGTAGTTTTTTCTAGGAAGCATGAACCTGCTCAGCTTCAAACACAATTAATGGGTAAAACGATTTCTCAGGTTTTGGTACACAAATATCTTGGTGTCTAGTTCGACTCTAAAGGCACCTGGGGTTGTCACGTGAGGTATCTGATGAAAAAATGTCAACAAAGAGTGAATTTTCTTCGTAAAATAACCGGACAATGGTGGGGAGCCCATCCAGGAGACCTTATAAGGCTTTACCAAACAACGATATTGTCTGTTATTGAATACGGGTGTTTCTGCTTCCGCTCCGCAGCAAACACACATTTGATCAAACTGGAGCGAATACAATATCGTTGTTTGCGTATCGCCTTAGGTTGCATGCAGTCGACCCATACGATGAGTTTGGAGGTTTTAGCTGGAGTACTACCATTGAAAAACCGCTTCTGGAGCCTGTCTTCTCGTATTCTAATCAAATGTGAGGTCTTGAACCGTCCCGTGATTGAAAATTTTGAAAGGTTAATCGAACTTCATTCTCAAACCCGTTTTATGACATTGTATTTCAATCACATGTCCCAAAATATTAACCCTTCTTCGAATATTCCAAATCGTGTCGACTTATCAAATACTTCTGATTCTACTGTGTTTTTCGATACATCCATGATAGAAGAAACTCGTGGAATCCCGGATCATTTACGCGTGCAGCAGATCCCTAAATTTTTTTCCAATAAATATCGAAACATCAACTGCGACAATATGTACTACACTGACGGATCACTTCTTGATGGGTCCACTGGCTTCGGTATCTTCAATAACAATTTAACCGTCTCCCATAAGCTCGATAATCCTGCTTCTGTTTACGTCGCAGAATTAGCTGCAATTCAGTACACCCTAGGGATTATCGAAAAAATGCCCACGGACCATTATTTCATCTTTACGGACAGTCTCAGTTCCATTGAGGCTCTCCGATCGATGAAAGATGTTAAGCACTCTCCGTATTTCCTGGGGAAAATACGGGAACATCTGAGTGCTTTATCCGAAAAATCTACTCAGATTACCTTAGCGTGGGTCCCTTCTCACTGCTCGATACCGGGTAATGAGAAAGCGGACTCTTTGGCTAAGGTGGGCGCAACAAACGGTGATATTTATGAAAGACCAATTGCCTTTAATGAATTTTTCGCACTTGTACGTCAGAATACGATCATCAGTTGGCAAAATGCTTGGACCAGAGGGGAATTGGGAAGGTGGTTACATTCCATAATCCCCAAAGTATCGACGAACCCGTGGTTCAAGGGGTTGGATGTAGGTCGGGATTTCATTTGCGTGATGTCCCGGCTTATGTCCAATCACTATAGATTTGACGCGCTCCTCCGTCGTGTTGGGCTCGGGGAAAGTGGTATCTGTGCCTGTGGTGAAGGTTATAACGACATAGAGCATGTGGTTTGGTCATGCCCTGTACACCGTGACGCCAGGTCTAAATTAATAGCTTCCCTGCAGGCCGAGGGTAGACAGCCGGCTGTTCCTGTTCGTGATGTCTTGGCGAGCCGTGACCTATCCTACATGTCCCTTATATACGTTTTCCTGAAATCCATCCACGCCCCAGTCTAGTCCCGTTCCCCTCCGTCTACACCCAACAAAACGACAAGAACACGCTTGAACCTTAAGCACAAAACCAGCAACCAGACCCCGCACAATAGAACCAGGACCCAAGGACTACGAGCCTCTGTCCCAACTCACGACATCGTGGCTCAGCAGAACGAATCCATACATGCCATTCGACGATTATCAGACGACCATTGAACAACAAAACACTGATTGGAAATCCCATGCTAGTTTTAAGTTAGACTTAATTTCAGCTCGTAGTCGGCAGCGAGGATAAAAAATTTGCTTTAGTTTTTAAGTCATCAGATATAATTGGCGCCGTTAAACATTAAATTGTATTTGTGCCGTGTCAAATAAATGTTATGTGAAGAAAAAAAAAAAAAAAACGTAATAAACATCACACTGCTGTGCTTTTGCAGCAGCATCAAACTTCAGTTGCAGTTTATTGATAACCATTCATTATGCTCTTCCAAAAATATTTAGTAGCCTTGAAAAAGGTCGATTGCTGCATTTGCAAATTTCATTCAATTATTGCATAAATGCTTCATGGTCAGATATACCCGCTGCAACTGTTACGCTATTCGTAGCCATGCCACAGTTGTGGCCGCTATACGCTGCCATTGGTATCCACTGTCTCTGCATTAGCTGGCCCAGCTGCTGTCTATGCTGAGATCCGCTGCAACTAGTGCGCTATCCATTGCTACTCCACAGCTGTGGCCGCTATCCGCCATCGCTGGTATCCACTGCACTCCTACTGCTGCTGCCAAGAGATGACTGCTGTTGTCGTTGTCTAGAACTATTATGAGCGGCTTCGGCTGAAACAGGCTCTTATATAGGCCAAATAGCATATATTCAATTGCAAGGTATATGATTCTGTCGACCGTGCTTGGGAAGCAATCTTATAACGACCAATCAGAGGTCGAATTTTTCGTTTTGACAAGGCTTGACTATTTTCAATAGTACAATAGTTTGGATAATACAATTACAATTCATTTGGGAAGAATCTTAGAAGATTTTCCAATCTATTGCTGCAAGAACGAAGGAAATCCATCGAATACTAACCGATTTATTAGCATTTGAAATTGGACATATTTTTCACTTTTTCCGGTTTTAGATTTTCATTTCACATCCCTATGTAGCCGAACTTCCTGAGAGAAGTATTCTACTTCAAAAAAATGCAAGAACTTCTGAAGTGACCTAGTGTAGATTATAGGTCTTGTTGAGTGTAACATACTATTTATCACATATAGGTAAAATTTGAAAGAAAAAAATCATCTTATTTTATTATTTATGAATCATCTTATTTATTTTAAAACTTTTCATCACATATAGGTAAACTCTTTAAACATATTTATATTTTTCGAAGTTTCTATTTTTCGCCTATCCAAAACAGCCAAAATATAAAAAAAAATGGTTGGAAAATAACCGAATTAAACATAAAAATGTAAGTTAAGGTAAAAAGCAGGGTTTTGACCTTAACTTATAATTTTTGGGGTTTTTTGAAAAACTTAAAGTAAACGCGCAAGTAACACATGACTTAAACTATAACCTGTTATATACTGATAGTTTGGAGAGGCTGGCAACAAGGCCAACAACTGTCAGCAAGGCGCCATAGTGAAGGAGCAAATCGGTGGATCGAGTCGGACCAGTCACGAAAAGTACCGATTATTTTAACGCTCGCAGCGCCACCGCCGTTCGCTGGCGGGTAGATGATGTGATTCGTTAGCAAAATTAGCGGCGGTGTCCCATTAATTTCACGTATAATGTCTCATAACGGTGTATAACATGAAGAAATTCTAAACTTAATCTTTGAGAACTTCACGAGAAGTGAGTAAATTTTTTCTTCATATATTGATATATAAAGACTATAAATACTCGCAGAAATTATTGGAAACATCAATTAAACACTTTAAGTACTTTGAGCTCAGCTAAATTGTTTAAATAATTATGATTAAACTTTGTGGCGGCGTACTATGATAAATTTGGCGGTTTGAGCTGGAATTTATAAATATGTTTGGCGTGCCTGTATTTTCATAAATTCCTAGGCTTTGGATGCATGGAATTTCGCCAGTTTTTCAATTTCAATAGATAGTTTTTGCGTTCCTGCCTATCCCCCTCAATCCAACTCCGTAGTACTTACGGGAGTGTCACTGAGTCGGTGGCCTCTCATTAAGCAAGTGTTACTTCATCAATATCCTTTCTAATATCCCCAAGCTACGCTCAAGATGGGCGTGGCCAGCAATGATGACTATCAGGCCTACTTCATCTCAGATTGGTTTAAATGTTACTCCCAAACATTGTACCTCATACAGTCCGAGTGGAAGCGTTAGTCATCAGTTTGCAATCTACGAAATATACCGTGCTTACGCTACGCCAACCTGTTATATACTGATAGTTTAGTTATTTAAATTAAGCATGTAAAAATAACAAATTGTGCTAAAACCAACCGATGCGAGAGACTTCTCGCTCTCGATAAATGATAGCATGAAAAGACCGAATATAAAAGCTTTCTGATTGGAGTCGTGAACGAGTACGTACGGAGACAATTAAGAAGATTAAATCTAAAGATAGTTTTTAATAACTGATTGAAGAAGACCCGACTTATACTAAGTAAAAGCCTATATTGGCTGATTAATTAGATCATTGATCTAATATAACCCACACTAAGTCACATCGAAAGTTCTTGCATTTTTTTATCATTTGTAGCTCGTGAAATAATTGTGCGATAGAAGCCAAAAATACTGGTTTTCTAAAAAAATATATATAACTTAGCCAAATATCAACCGATTTTCACCAAAATACTTCCATTTAATTCGGAATTGAATATACTTTCAAAATTATAGTATATTTGTGGTATGTTACTTAAAAAAAATCACAGGAAGGTTGTATGCAAAGCCACGACCGCAAGGTTGAAGTAGAATACTTTTACAAGAAAGATAACCCGGCTGCTTGCGTGTCAGTCATTTTTTCTAGTAAATAAACGTTGACCGTTCATTGGCAGTATTGTAATTTCTTTTTGTTTGATATTTTGAATGAAGTTCATTGAATATTTTTAAATTTTGTGCAAATGAGAAGTTGAAGTGCTGCCGAATTGTAATATGCACATTTAATACGACATCATTAAACAGGAACGGAAAAAAGGCTACGGTTGTGCAGAACGCGAATGCCGGCGCGATGCGATTCGCCTTACCGTGGTGAAATGTACAGCTCTTTCTAAGGCGAAGTAGAGCTATACATTTCAACACATTTCGTCTTGCCGAATCGCATCGCGCCGTTGTTTGCGTTCTGCATGACCGTAGCCAAACACTAAGCGACGCAAACACGTAATAATAGTCAGAGTAAGTATGTAGATGAAGATAATTAACTTTGGATTATAGCGCAAAACGAGAAAATATTAACTCTTCAAATATTCATTTGTGTTCTTCAAATTTCAGTTGTTCGATTTAATATCCGATGAAATGTCTGTTTATTATCTGATGAAGCTCTTATATAGGCCAAATGATGCATTCCCAATTTACTAGGACCGTAACTCTGCCGACCGTGCTTGGGAAAGCGCGGTATAACGACCAATCAGAGGTCGAATTTTGTGTTTTGACAAGGCTTAAGAATTTTCAATAGTACAATAGTTCGAATGATAAAATTGCAATTTCATGCATTTGGTAGGAATCTTAGAAGATTTTCTAATCGATTGCTGCAAAAACGAAGGAAATCCATCGAAAACTAACCGATTTATTAGCATTTGAAATTGGACATATTTCTCACTTTTTTCAGTTTTAGATTTTCATTTCACATCCCTATGTAGCCGAACTTCCTGAGAGAAGTATTCTACTTCAAAAAGCATGGTGTGGTTCAAAATCGGTTGCTAATTACAACCTTTGAGCTGCCCTAACATTGGGGGAATTAAGATACACGGACAACATGCACTGTGGAAGCTATTTCACATTCAGTAAATTAAACGGGTGCGACAAATTTAAATTGCTAGGATGCAACACAGAATGCTTGCTTGCGTTGACAAAAATTATTAACTTTCAATGACTTGTTTATTTGCCTTCAAAAAGGCATTTTGATTTCCGAAACTGGATTTCCTGATGGCAATCATTATGCTGCCCCAACACGGGGGGAATAATGGCTGTCTGGCGACACACGCTGAGAAAAACCGCGCTGCTCCTGAGACGTGGTGACCAACCACAGGGCTAGTGCTGCTGCTGAGGAAGGACGACTGCTGTTGTCGCTGTCTGATGCTACGCTATGCCACAGTTGTGGCCGCTATACGCTGGCCTATCCACAGCCAAGCCACAGTTGTGGCCGCTTCCGCTATCGATGGTACCCACTGCTGCTAAGGGAGGACTGCTGTCGTCGCTGTTCAGAACTGTTATGAGCGGCTTGGACTAAAACAGGCTCTTATATAGGGATGAAAATAGGAATGAATTATTTCACGTACGTGGTGGAATGATATAGCGATCATTTGATAAGCTCCACCTCTTTTTTCAGTTTCTAAAGTTTTTCCTCAGTTTCGTAGCACGGATGCACAAAAATGATTTCTTGTCGAGCCGGACCGATAGCACTCTCATTGAAGCAACAAAATAACATGTTTTGTGTCGTGTTGTGCAGCTTGGTTGAAGAAAATGTTCCCGTCCCCGTGTCGCATGTAAGCAGATTATTGCGTTCAGTAGACAGTATAGAGATAGTGTATCCAGCGAATAAACACCGATGGTGCTCTCACACACGCAACGGTTTTAACCCGTATCTTATTGCGGTTTGTAACATCAAGCGATTTCGTTTGCTCGCTGTTGCGTGTTGCATCATGTTGCAACTTGGCAGCTGGGAGATGACGAAATTCTGTTTATGCTGATTGATTGAATCGACTTCATATTAGCTCTGCATAGTCGGACTAACTGCTTTTGTGAAGGCGTACTAACAGGGAAATTTATTATTCAATGTCGGTTATGCTGATCGCAGCCTTTGCGCTGCCCCTACAGTGGGGGGTTTACTAAATAAAGTGAAAGTAAAAATTAGACAACTACAACAGAATTTGATTGCATCCCGCACAGAATGTCTGCTTGTGTTGATGCCAGAAAATTATTAACCTTCAATTATTTTTTATTTGCCTTGAAAAAAGCATGGTGTGGCTCAAAATCGGTTGCTAATTACAACCTTTGAGCTGCCCTAACATTGGGGGAAATAAGATACACGGACAACATGCACTGTGGAAGCTATTTCACATTCAGTAAATTAAACGGGTGCGACAAATTTAAATTGCTAGGATGCAACACAGAATGCTTGCTTGCGTTGACAAAAATTATTAACTTTCAATGACTTGTTTATTTGCCTTCAAAAAGGCATTTTGATTTCCGAAACTGGATTTCCTGATGGCAATCATTATGCTGCCCCAACACGGGGGGAATAATGGCTGTCTGGCGACACACGCTGAGAAAAACCGCGCTGCTCCTGAGACGTGGTGACCAATCACAGGGCTAGTGCTGCTGCTGAGGAAGGACGACTGCTGTTGTCGCTGTCTGATGCTACGCTATGCCACAGTTGTGGCCGCTATACGCTGGCCTATCCACAGCCAAGCCACAGTTGTGGCCGCTTCCGCTATCGATGGTACCCACTGCTGCTAAGGGAGGACTGCTGTCGTCGCTGTTCAGAACTGTTATGAGCGGCTTGGACTAAAACAGGCTCTTATATAGGGATGAAAATAGGAATGAATTATTTCACGTACGTGGTGGAATGATATAGCGATCATTTGATAAGCTCCACCTCTTTTTTCAGTTTCTAAAGTTTTTCCTCAGTTTCGTAGCACGGATGCACAAAAATGATTTCTTGTCGAGCCGGACCGATAGCACTCTCATTGAAGCAACAAAATAACATGTTTTGTGTCGTGTTGTGCAGCTTGGTTGAAGAAAATGTTCCCGTCCCCGTGTCGCATGTAAGCAGATTATTGCGTTCAGTAGACAGTATAGAGATAGTGTATCCAGCGAATAAACACCGATGGTGCTCTCACACACGCAACGGTTTTAACCCGTATCTTATTGCGGTTTGTAACATCAAGCGATTTCGTTTGCTCGCTGTTGCGTGTTGCATCATGTTGCAACTTGGCAGCTGGGAGATGACGAAATTCTGTTTATGCTGATTGATTGAATCGACTTCATATTAGCTCTGCATAGTCGGACTAACTGCTTTTGTGAAGGCGTACTAACAGGGAAATTTATTATTCAATGTCGGTTATGCTGATCGCAGCCTTTGCGCTGCCCCTACAGTGGGGGGTTTACTAAATAAAGTGAAAGTAAAAATTAGACAACTACAACAGAATTTGATTGCATCCCGCACAGAATGTCTGCTTGTGTTGATGCCAGAAAATTATTAACCTTCAATTATTTTTTATTTGCCTTGAAAAAAGCATGGTGTGGCTCAAAATCGGTTGCTAATTACAACCTTTGAGCTGCCCTAACATTGGGGGAAATAAGATACACGGACAACATGCACTGTGGAAGCTATTTCACATTCAGTAAATTAAACGGGTGCGACAAATTTAAATTGCTGGGATGCAACACAGAATGCTTGCTTGCGTTGACAAAAATTATTAACTTTCAATGACTTGTTTATTTGCCTTCAAAAAGGCATTTTGATTTCCGAAACTGGATTTCCTGATGGCAATCATTATGCTGCCCCAACACGGGGGGAATAATGGCTGTCTGGCGACACACGCTGAGAAAAACCGCGCTGCTCCTGAGACGTGGTGACCAACCACAGGGCTAGTGCTGCTGCTGAGGAAGGACGACTGCTGTTGTCGCTGTCTGATGCTACGCTATGCCACAGTTGTGGCCGCTATACGCTGGCCTATCCACAGCCAAGCCACAGTTGTGGCCGCTTCCGCTATCGATGGTACCCACTGCTGCTAAGGGAGGACTGCTGTCGTCGCTGTTCAGAACTGTTATGAGCGGCTTGGACTAAAACAGGCTCTTATATAGGGATGAAAATAGGAATGAATTATTTCACGTACGTGGTGGAATGATATAGCGATCATTTGATAAGCTCCACCTCTTTTTTCAGTTTCTAAAGTTTTTCCTCAGTTTCGTAGCACGGATGCACAAAAATGATTTCTTGTCGAGCCGGACCGATAGCACTCTCATTGAAGCAACAAAATAACATGTTTTGTGTCGTGTTGTGCAGCTTGGTTGAAGAAAATGTTCCCGTCCCCGTGTCGCATGTAAGCAGATTATTGCGTTCAGTAGACAGTATAGAGATAGTGTATCCAGCGAATAAACACCGATGGTGCTCTCACACACGCAACGGTTTTAACCCGTATCTTATTGCGGTTTGTAACATCAAGCGATTTCGTTTGCTCGCTGTTGCGTGTTGCATCATGTTGCAACTTGGCAGCTGGGAGATGACGAAATTCTGTTTATGCTGATTGATTGAATCGACTTCATATTAGCTCTGCATAGTCGGACTAACTGCTTTTGTGAAGGCGTACTAACAGGGAAATTTATTATTCAATGTCGGTTATGCTGATCGCAGCCTTTGCGCTGCCCCTACAGTGGGGGGTTTACTAAATAAAGTGAAAGTAAAAATTAGACAACTACAACAGAATTTGATTGCATCCCGCACAGAATGTCTGCTTGTGTTGATGCCAGAAAATTATTAACCTTCAATTATTTTTTATTTGCCTTGAAAAAAGCATGGTGTGGTTCAAAATCGGTTGCTAATTACAACCTTTGAGCTGCCCTAACATTGGGGGAAATAAGATACACGGACAACATGCACTGTGGAAGCTATTTCACATTCAGTAAATTAAACGGGTGCGACAAATTTAAATTGCTGGGATGCAACACAGAATGCTTGCTTGCGTTGACAAAAATTATTAACTTTCAATGACTTGTTTATTTGCCTTCAAAAAGGCATTTTGATTTCCGAAACTGGATTTCCTGATGGCAATCATTATGCTGCCCCAACACGGGGGGAATAATGGCTGTCTGGCGACACACGCTGAGAAAAACCGCGCTGCTCCTGAGACGTGGTGACCAACCACAGGGCTAGTGCTGCTGCTGAGGAAGGACGACTGCTGTTGTCGCTGTCTGATGCTACGCTATGCCACAGTTGTGGCCGCTATACGCTGGCCTATCCACAGCCAAGCCACAGTTGTGGCCGCTTCCGCTATCGATGGTACCCACTGCTGCTAAGGGAGGACTGCTGTCGTCGCTGTTCAGAACTATTATGAGCGGCTCCGGCTGAAACAGGCTCTTATATAGGCCAAATAGCATGTTTTCAATTGCAAGGTATATGATTCTGTCGACCGTGCTTGGGAAGCAAGCATATAACGACCAATCAGGGGTCGAAATTTTCGTTTTGACAAGGCTTGACTATTTTCAATAGTACAATAGTGTGAATAATAAAATTACAATTATCTTATTTTGGGAAGAATCTTAGAAGATTTTCCAATCTATTGCTGCAAGAACGAAGGAAATCCATCGAATACTAATCGGTTTATTAGCATTTGAAATTGGACATATTTTTCACTTTTTTCGGTTTTAGATTTTCATTTCACATCCCTATGTAGCCGAACTTCCTGAGAGAAGTATTCTACTTCAAAAAAACGGCAAATTTCAAATTAAGTCGAAAAACTGCGTGAAAAAAACAACAACATGTTTTATTGATATTAGTAAAAACCTGTATATATTTTGAAAGCTCTATTTATCCCCTTTCTAAAACTGCTCAAATATTAAAAATCGGTTGATAAATGACTGAGTTAAAAAATATTATATGCGCTGATGTCCAAAAAACCGTATTTTGACCCTAACTTCAGATTTTGAGGGTGTTTGTAAAATTTCTAGTATAAGCGAATGTTATACTCAACAAGACCTACAACCTACAGTAGGTCACTTCAGAAGTTTTAAATCGCTGTAGCACAGTGACGATTATTTTTACGCGAAATAAGTTCAGTATAAGTAAGTCCAATGAAGTAAAAATCAATCGTATGGTTCATGACAATAAGATATTCTGTTTTATTAATCTCAATAATGCATATTTTTAATATATTTGCTGTTATTATCAAAAAATAGGCAATTTCCGTTGATTCGGGAAGAAGAAACAAAAATACATTAATAATTTTACAACGATACGAGTCAGGGTCGTTGCGATTTACTTTCGTTTAAGAAACGAAAGCTAAAACATGTAGCAAAATTATTATAAAAAAGTTATTGTCATGTTCTTCAATGAATTTTCATTTCAGAAGCACTGAAAACTTATTTTGTGTGTTTCGTTACCGTTTTTATATCATTTTTCACGTTTATATTTACTTACGTGCCATTATTTTTAATCGGATCTTATTATTGAATGGAGTTTTTTAAGCAATTTTTTTAAATTACGCGGTTTTTTCAACGCGGTACAACCAACCGCGTAAAAAAGACCCCTGTGTATTTATATATTTTACAACTGAAATTACAGTTTTCATATTTTTAGTACCAGTATTGTCATCCTTAGAACTTGAGAAGTTAGTTTTTAAAGCCCTAAAAACGTTGTAAACGTTGCGAAATGTGCCAGAAGTATTTTGTAAGTCAGCAATCGTTATAAAATGTTTATGTTCAGAAAACGTATGTTGATCATATATGCAAGGCCTTTCCAACAACGGAAGTATCAATAGGCCAGCTCTAGCCTCTTACGTTCTATGCTCTAGCCAAGACAACATCCTGGCGTAGACCAGGATGATGTCTGGTTAGAGCATAAAACTGGACTTTCTCAACATTTGGAAAACATGTCAATGAATACGAAATGTTTAATATTCGACTAGTATAAAGTGCTTTTTTGGCACTTACTGAGAGTAAGAAATATAACGATCAAATTGATTTTAAAATTTGGTTATCAAAACAATAAAAAATTTCAAACAATGCAATATTGTTCAGATCTCGAATGACACAAGACTAAGATGTTTTACTCAAATTTAGCAAAAGTAATCACGGGGCAGTTTTATTTCAACTATTCATGAGAAGGGTGAAACTGATCAATGTTACCCCGCTGATCAATGATACCCCGTTTTACGGTACAAAATATTGATTAGAAAATATGATTTCTTTTACACCTTCACGAAAGACTGTGAGGCTAAAAACATACTGGCGCGGCCTGCGCTGCGTAGGCGGTTCGCCTTACCGTGGGTGAATGTACAGCCTTAAGTATACCTGTACATTAAACTGCGGTAGGGCGAGCCGCTTTTGCAGCGCAGGATACAACTACAGTCGAGTCACAAAAAAATCACAGGAGGGTTGTGAGCAAAGCCACGACCGCAAGGATGAAGTAGAATACTTTTACAAGAAAAAAAACCCGGCTGCTTGCGTGTCAGCCATTTTTTAATTTGTTGTTCAATTCAATATCGGATAAGATACCGATCACATCTTGGCGTTATCACTGACAGTGAGAAAAAAGTATTCCTTATGATAAAATAAACAGTAAAAAGCTGATTTAACACTCAAAACTAGACGGCTCATGTGTTGTCAAAATGAGTCAACTTTTCATTGAATGCATTTACTAGTGCCCGCTATCGCACAGAGACTGCATTTCACTAAAGTGCCTCACTGCATCAGCTGCTATCGATGCTAAACCCGCTGCAACTGCTACGCTATCCGTAGCCATGCCAATGTTTTGGACGCTATACGCTGCTATTGGTATCCGCTGTCCCTGCATCAGCTGGCCCAGCTGCTATCGATGCTGAGATCCGCAGCAACTAGTGCACTATCCATTGCTATGCCACAGCTGTGGCCGCTATCCGCCTGGTATCCACTGCACTGCTACTACTACTGCTAAGGGAAGACTGCTGTTGTCGCTGTCTAGAACTATCATGAGCGGCTTCGACTGAATCAGGCTCTTATACAGGGATGAAAAACCTATCGATAGTAGTAGGAAATCATCGAAAACTATCGAGCCATAATTCCCATCCTTACTCTTATACAGACAAATAGCAAATTTAAAATAGCAAGGTCTATGATTCTGTCGACCGTGCTTGGGAAGCAATCATATTAACGACTAATCAGATCAGTCAAATTTCGCGCTTCAACAAGGATTGACCATTCTCAATAATATAGTTGCTTGTTATGATTTGGACTTAATAATTTTTGAATTTTGATTATGCGAAAAATGATTTTTATGCTGATAATGAAAGCTTCTCGGATGTTGTGCTCATGACTGAAGGAAAAGATAATTCAGTACGTTCTAAGACACGGAGATGAAGCCAAATATATATCTGTTCCAAATTTCTTGAAAGTGTAAATTGATTTAAGAGAAAATATTAACTCTTCAATTAGGGTTTTTATTTCATCCTGAAAAGGACAATTTGTTGTTGATAAGATGCCAATCACATCTTTGCGTTATCACTGGCAGTGCAAATAAAGTATTCCTTGGGGGAAAATAAACACTGAAAAGCTTTCCAGAACGTTCTTTTCGTTGGATGCATTTGCTAGTGTGCCTGCTATCGCTCAGAGACAGCATTTCACTAAAAAGCCACACTGCATCAGCTGACTCTGCTTATATAGATGCTGAGACCAACTTCAACCGCTGGCCCATCCCCGTTGCCACAGTAGTGGACGCTTCCGTTGCCATTGGTATCCGCTGCCCTGCATCACCTGGTCCTGCTATCGATGCTGAGCCGCACTCCGCTATCCGTTGCCATACCACAGCTGTGGCCGTTATCCGGTGCACTGCTACTGCTGCTGTATCCACTGCTGCTGCTAAGGGAGGACTGCTCCTGTTGCAGTCTAGAGTTATAATGAGCGACTTCGAGTCAAACAGGCTCTTATATAGGCCAAATTGCACATTTTAAATGGCAAGGTCTATGGTTCTGTTGACCGTGCTTAGGAAGCAATCATATAACGACCAATCAGAGGCCGAATTTTTCGTTTTGACAAGGCTTGACGATTTGCAATAGTACAATAGTTTGAATGATAAAATTACAATTATCTGCATTTGGGAAGAATCTTAGAAGATTTTCCAATCTATTGCTGCAAGAACGAAGGAAATCCATCGAATACTAACTGATTTATTAGCATTTGAAATTGGACATATTTTTCACTTTTTTCGGTTTTAGATTTTCATTTCACATCCCTATGTAGCCGAACTTCCTGAGAGAAGTATTCTACTTCAAAAAAATCTAAAGGCCATCCACCTCAGATTTGCATCTGCATCACACAATTAGGAAATAGCAAATCACATGTGTTAATTTCCGCGCAAGCGACCAAAAGTGATTTCATTCTTAACTTCCCGCCTTTGGTGCCGTCTTCGCTGGCCCGCAACTCAGCGAAGCTGTAGAAATGGTACCAACTGCCCTATTCACTTTGTGCCTTGAACGTATACATAATGAAAGATTGAACGAAATAAACGAGCGCTGCCATAGCGAATGACCGCCACCTAGGAACTAAAAAAATGTTCAATTCCACTTTGACTGCTCTTTCTCCGGGCGATCGCTGTACTATGCCGAGCAGACAAGTTGACTGCGGAAGGCGATCGCATTCGTGTTTTAACAGTCAACTTGCGATCCTTTACAAAGCACTGGGTAAATGATGTCCTAGAGCGTTTATTTGTTGCATGCTTAGCTTTTTGTGACTTATCTACCCACCCCTCCGACGATAATAGGACAAACCAGACGATAAAAGAGCCGATACCTTATATGATTATTTTTGTCCTTAAAAGAACTTGGCTGCTCTGCCGCTTATGTCCTCGATGCAACTTTAAGTTTGTTGACGGTTGAAAAGTTGACGGAAAACTAATGTACTTCGAGCGCAATATTCGTCTTTATACCTAAAGAAACAACGCGCACCGCAGCCCAACTCTTTTTTGACATTTTTCATAATACCGTGTCTGTGGCCCCGCTCACTTGTCGCGTTAGTCTCCGTAGGTATTCAATAAGATCGTACGGGCTTCGTCCACTGACTTTCGCGCGATTCAAGTGCATATTTTAAACTCGGTTCCAGTTCACATTTATTCTTCGGGTTTCTCGAGATTACGTTTCTACCACGTGGATGGTAACAGTTCTAACAGGTAACAGGATGGTAACAGGATGGGACAGTTCTAAGGCAGCTAACACTACGACCAGTACCCGTAAATTATGTGGGTTGGTACAGAAGTACCTATCGATCTGGTGGCTGCAAAGTACTTTGCTGCGGAAGTGGTAAATTTGGCGAGGAACGCTGCTAGAGACAATAGAACGACAATCATCCTGCAAGTAGCAATCCACATTGACGAGAAACTGAACAAGCTAATATCCGGCGCCCAGGGAAATGATCTTACGAATATCCAAGCTCTGCTTTCGAGGAAAACAGGAAAAAAAAGCATTCGATAGATTCTGAGCTTTGTAGAAAATTCGCCCGACGGTTCTTTAAGGGACGATCACTTGCTTTCAATTGGAGCACTTATTGAGTTTTTCACATTGATATTGTAAAAGCGTTTATTTGCGATGTTTGTTTGCAAATAGAGCAATTTAGAAAAAGTTACATTAGCTATTCAATTGAGCGTTGCTTGATTTAAACCAATAATAGCAGATTTTATGTCCAGGGATATATGACTCATTAATGAAACACTCTCAAGAAAGCATTTATTATTAAAAATCAAACAAAAAATTGTGTTCTATAATAGCTTATTATGCTGTAGTTCTGCCGCAATCCGTTTGATAGCAGCTTCACAAGCTATAAATCAACTACATTGTTTGTTGGGAAGTGCGCGTATTCTGCGTCAGTTCTGAAGTCGTGTTTTGGATACAACCTCCTACTATAATTTCGTGAAGACGAAGCTTTTGAGCCTGCTAAACGAAATTCAAAGATCAAATTTTTCCCATTTATTTAATTGGCACCCCAATAAACAGTAATACAGAAATATAAATATAAAACGAAAATAAAAGACACAAGGGATCCTCCTATAAAATTAATCAGAGAGTAAGTTTAGCCTTCATTTTTTTTGCTGTTACCAGGACAGCTGGCCAAGTACGCTGGGTCCGAAGCTAAAGCTATTACGAACTGCAGTAGCTCAAAGCAAATTTTTCCGTTCCTCTTGCCGAGCATAAAAATACAATTGTTCCTTCTTAAGACCACAAACACAGGCAGAATCCTATGACCGTACATACATGGCAGAGTTTTTGCAAAAGGCGGAAATATGAATGGCCGAATTTCGAAGGGCACGAAAGGCAGAAGCACTGGAAGCATAACCTGACTCACAACAGTCAAGTACGTGATGGAAAATTGGTGCGAATTGGTTGGTAACCAGACTTAATAACTGGTCGCAGCAATGACCAGATTTGGCGGGAAGTGCAAATCGAGCCTAATTATTAGATTCGAAACGCGCAAACTGGTTTGGCTTAGGTCCTCAAAACTTTCACGGCGTCGCGGAGAGTAATTTTTCGATGTTAGGTATTACTTACACCAGTTTCAACGGCTTGTTACATATAATTAACATAACACAATTCATGCGGCGAAGACGCCTAATCGAGGGCAAAGAACCGAAGCAGCACGCAGCCGCCGTGGTTTCCGCAGTCTGAGCCGGCCACCGACCCGCCGTTGGGAACGGCGGCCTCTCGCATACAAACGACTAATCTACTGGATATCTAGGATTATTCAAACAGGTTTTCTTTTCCTCAGTTCAGTCCGAACGAGCGGTAGCGAGTAGGGACAACACACACTTGGACAAGAGAGTCAGCCAAAGGCCGCGTGTGTGTGTGTGTTATTAAAGGGCAAATAGATGACACAATGTTAGTAAAGTACATAGCCAAAATCGAATCTGCCATTTTGTGATTCTGCCATTCGTGCTCTTTGTGATTCTGCCTTATGAAATATTTTGCCTTTCGCAATTCTACTTTTCATGATTCTGCCTTCCGTGATTCCACCTTTTGATTTTCAGCCTTTCGTAGGAGACCCCTAGGCGACAAGAAGCTCCAGAAGAGGAAGACAAAGAGAAAAGTGGCTACATTGCCGCATGCGCTTGCCCGGGAGGTCGGTGCAACCTGCCAGCCAGTGACAAAGTACCTGGCGAACAAGGGCATACATTTCAGGAAGCGGCAGTTCCATTCACTGACTCGGAAGGCAGGCAATGACGCAGCGGTAGCGGCTGAATGTGATGGTCAAGTCGATTTTCCAGGCGAATTGCGACTATAATTTCTTCTAACAATTTTGTCGCGAAAACTGAGGATGAATTGAAAAAAAAAAAACTGCAAAACATGCCTTCACGCATGTTTTCGTGCGCCATGGCGAATGTTCTGATCAATTGCCGGAAGGTTAAACTACCAGAAAGGGTGGAAGATCAGAACCAACGCTAGCAAATCACAAAGACGATGTGAAATATCCTGATATTAGATCGAAAGCTGGAATTTGCAGCAGATATTAAGAATATCTCAACTAAATGCGAGCTGTCGTCGTACAAAACGGTGTTTTTAAACCATCAACGACGTATGCTTTTCCTGCCTGGTATGACTGCGATGTGTCTCGCAGAAAAAAACTTCAAGTGAAACAAAACCGGCTACTGAAAATGATGCTGAGTTCGGACCCACTTAACTCAACAGAGTATGTTCATTTAGCAACAAACATGGAAGAGTTCGACGAGTGGTTTTAACGAATAATTCAAAGCTTCGGAGCGAATGTGCTACCTCACCGTACCCATTGTTGGGGCGCTTGGTGGCCTAAAACTGACATTTAGATATCCACCAAGCATTTTTGCGATAAACGAGTTTTTTTTTTCAAATTTTGTTCTTTACTAAAAGCTAGCCACCAGAACCAAATTAGTTTGGTCCTTCGAATAACCAAGTTGTTGAAAGTTTATCAATATCTCAGCCATGTACTCTATTAACACAAACTATGTTAAACCAAATTAAAGAAACATAAATTGAATGGAATTGAAATAAATTTCGAGAATACCTGAAAAAGTATTGCTGTAAAAAAACAAATATTTTTAATATATTTTAATCTAAAATTTTGAAATAAACTTCCGATTTAATTTTAAATTTCTGCCGAAAACAGCATAGGTTAAGAATGTTTCACGGGTAGCATAGCATAGCATAGCATAGCATATTTGATCGCCCGTGTGTTGCCCGCGATTGACCAGAATCAGCTGAAATTGCATAAAGAACCTTCAAAACGGTGCCTAGGAGTAGCAAGCCATTTTCAGTGTACAATTCCTGGTGATCGTTCTTTTCACTGGTCAATAACGTAGCTGGCCACGCCCAATGCAGATCAATAGAGGAAGGGATATCGGGAGTGTTAGTTTAATACTTGTTGCTACTAGAGACCGAGGAATCCTCTGCATCATCCACAAGTATCAAAGGAAGGAATTAGTATTAGTGGAAAGGAATTGATCTGGATCCATCGAGGTTGATGGTGCGATCTTTCCTACACAAATTCTCGCACGATATGGTTACTTCTCGGTCTCTGGGCAACCGGCCACCAGGAGACGATATAAATAGAACCACGTCACGATCACTGCATCGGCATACAGGAGAATTTAAGTTTCTAGTTATCTTCGGCAACCTACCAATCGTTAACAGTCTGTATCACACTAAACTTCGCGTTTTATCCCGTGAACTTTTTTAATTTACCTTGAAACGAATGGTTTTCGTAAAACGCAACAACCGCACGCCAAACGCAAACTAAGCAAACTACTGGTACCAGTGGAAAATATCACGCCGCGTTGTTTCGTGACATGATGGATAAGCGCTCAAATAACCGATAAAGCGAGTAAAGGGGAAAAATTCTCTGACCAAAGAGCCAATACATCCGAGCATTATACGATGTAAGGTCGATGATACGTGGTCTTTGAACTTCGAAACCGATGTATGAGGATAGTAACACTGAGCGCAGTCAAAATACCGCGCGCCAAGCCTAATGTAAAACGCGGTTACTTATGCACCATTCTTGTCTTAAGTAATAATGCGGTTCGGGGAAGAAAACCGACCAGGGTTACCGGCTAAGGATATTTACCGAAAAAGCGCAGACTTTGTAATTCGCGGAGAATTTTATATAAACTATAATACCTACTGAGAAGAAAAACTGGCAAAGTTGCATGCCTTCAAAGCAAAAAAAAAACTTAGAAAAATGCCAATATGCATATCAAACAAAACAGAGTTCGAAGTTCATTTACAAAATGCCAAAACAATCGCTATCAACATTATGTCGCATGGTCTATTGTTATGCCGACCAACGAGATTTTCGAAATTGATTTAAAAAAAATACTGTTCAGGTTTTGCAACATTCGTCCAAAAGCTAGTAAAATCAGAAAATTCTAACTTTATTTGCAAAATGCCAAACTGTTCACAACTGAAATGCGGTTATCATGGACGGCGTGTTGTATGTTTCCAACTTAAGTATTCGAAAAAGTGTATATGTACAAATATTTTTTTTGACCGAACTGAGCAAAGCTTTTTAACAAAATGTTAAACTAATGACAATGTGTGATCAGTGTGGACTCATGTTAGCCCGACTCACACGAATTGAACATAATCATTCAAAACAGTAGGTAACGGGGGTATTTTGGCCAGCTTTGGGAAGTGTTCGCACAGTTCATTAAAAACAAACACAATTTCTCAACATAAATACCTACTCTATTATACCATTGTTAAAAACTAAGTGTCTATTTTAATATACACCGTTCAACAATGCAATATATTTAAAAATATCCTAGAAATATCAAAATTTCTACGAAGTACTAAAAACATATTTTGGTCCACCAAATTTTTACTTTGGCCCACCTGTATATCTACAGACGTGTATGGAAATAGTTCGGACTAATTATATTTAAGATCATCATCAGTATTTTTAGAGCAGAAATAGTGGGTTTGAGGAGAACATCCTTCTGCTATGAATTTTTGTAAATTTTAGGCATCTAAAAAGGAAATGATTTGGCTTATAGCGGTTTGACAGGCATTCTTATCTAATTTCATATCGTTAAATGTGATAAATTAAGAAGTAATTACCTGTAAATTGTCACAAGCTGCTTCTTTGTTCACGTGCAACGGCCGAACGCCAATCAAAGCGATGTCAGAACTTGGCATGGCCAAAATATATTTGCTTCAGAAAGAGGCAAACATATTTCGGCCATGCGTTTAACCACTTTTCCAACTTTTTCCAACATGTTAGAGTATACAAACTGTTTCTATGACATGTTATTGATGTTACTACAACAACGAATTGTTTCAAAAGCATACATATTTGTTACAATAGCTTCCGGACGTTCACTTGTATATTACCGCTTCCTCTTGACTTTGGGTTGACTCAGCCATGACTTTGAATATGTATGAACTAATTCCAAAAAAACACTACCTAGAGCCAGTTTTTCGCCGAAAATTATAGTGTAGTATGATTCTTAGGTGTGTTATTCAATGTTGCATTCATAATTTTCTAATATTAATTGAGTTTATCAGATAAAATGCGTAAAATGTTACCGGGTGGGCCAAAATATGCATGTGGGCCAAAATACCCCCGTTACCCTACACTGTTCGTTCAAAAGCTACGAAATCATAAATTGAATTTTAGTTTCAGGTTCATGAATCTTGAAAATAATCCTACTGCGCCCACATGCCGCCGCCGAGCAAATATTTTGAAAACACTTTCGCATCGACTTCATCACGTTTCGACTTACACACACACGCAAGCAAACTTCAATCGGGGACATCTCAAGCAACCATCATCTCTCTTCACACTTCACACGCAGCCATCACAAATGTATAGAATGTATTAATCATCAATAAAAGCAATATTATGACAAATATATTTTTGGTAATTTTGGTACTTATCTGGCCAATTGGTTGCTCAATACAGTGATTCCCGTAAAAGGAAATCACCGCACTGTCGTGATATAAAATCAAACCTCCTGTCTCTCAAATATGTCATGCAAAGCTCGTTTATACTAACGTGTGCTAACGTGTCAAAGCAAAGACAAAAATCACACATACCACTATGGCTGGTGGCATAGTCTCACACAATTTTATCTATTTACTTTCTCATAATTGCACAATTATTTAACTCTCTAATTTAATTCCAATTAGTAAAACACTGTTCAAAAAGGGCTATTATAACACAACTCTCTCTCATTTTTTCCCTCGCACCGCTCAAGTAAAGCACGCATATATTTTCACAACACAAATATCTCGCCATTTTCTTCAACACCGCCAGGATCATTCACCAGGTTAAGAATGTTTCACAGGTAATTGAAAAACTAGTTTTCATTCATTCTGACGATTTGTTTTTTAATTGTTTTTTTTTTTTTGTTTTTTATTGCAAGTTGCTTCCGCCAGAACTTCGTGATTAAGTGACACCAAACTTTCTATGTACTTCAAAACAGTACAAAACATTCTCATGGTTTCGGGTTCTTCTTACAAAATGATTCACATGCTTTCAAGTCAAAAGGGAGTTTCTATTTTTAGTTCGAGAGTGTTGATTATTCATTATATAGTTTTGATACCAATATCGGTAATAACCGATCAGTCGGAGAATCAAAAGCATAAACATAAACTATTTTTAAATATAGACAAAGATTTTCTATATTTGTGGAAATTTGGTATCTCTACTATGATTATCGTTTTCAGAAAGTCAGTTAGTTATTAGGTGTAGGAATTTTTTATAAATACTAAATTTCAATGTTTTATAAAATTATGAGAAAGTGCTGAGATTTGCTGTCTGTGGTACTCACTCCAGTTTTGTTTCAGAAGTATGAAGTATTAAGTATGAATAGGGACAGTGGTATATCAAGATTTCGCGAAAGCCGTGAATTTCGCGAAATCAAGCATCGGCCGCGAAGTTCACAAAAAACCCGCGAAAGTAATGGAAAACAGCAACATTCTATGTCAATCATGAAATATTTAGATTTGAAACCTGAAAAATTAATGAAATCCGACAACATGGACAAAGCTGGATATTAATAGGCATCTTGATGGCAATAGAAGGTCTTCTCCCACGCAACCAATAAGATGAAACAATACTACTGCTCTCTCATAAAGCGATTTTGTCAGCCTGCGTTCAATTGTTTTCGGACGGCTCGGTTGCTAGATCTTCTTCGAGCAAAGATGTTGGCAATCGGTACCCTGCATAGTAGAATTCCAGAGTGTACAGCCATAAAATCAAAGTTGCAAGATTATCTAAGCACAAGCAAGCATTTTGAAAAATAGTGAGTTAGTTGTAGGTATTCGGACCGCGAACGTTTTCCTGAACTTTTCCGATTGCCAAATGAATATTTATCGAATCCCAGAAAATCGGTAGATACGGAACGCAGTGTGAGGCAATATAACTTTCAACTTTTTTGCCGCGAATTACCACTGTCTCTAAGTATGAAGTATGAAATCAGAAATACATATTTGATTGATTCCTGTTTGTACCAGCAATACAAAAAAAAGGCTTTCTTGGTGAACCCTTACCGGGTAAAACAAGAATAAATGGCTTATGATTTCCGTGACTACGTTTATCGGTGTTTCGACCGCTGCATAGTTTTATTTTATACTAAGAGACCGGTTGTTTTTCCTCACTGTACATCTGGTGGACATTGCTTCTATTATATTTATATTCCGATAACATTATTGAAGTAACTGCTGTCGGTGATGTACCGCAATGTACCGCAGCGAAAAGAAATTCAAATCAGTTCGGCTTTTCGGTTCGCTCCGCATTGTGATGATAATAATTGTGAGATGATAAGTAAAGAAAAGGCAAAAGCCGCACTTCGCACGCGCTCCGGTACGATTGGCTGATAAGAGTGGTTGGACTATTCTTCTTTTGTGTATTCATAACGATCCTGTAGCTGCTGAGACTTCAGCTCTCGGTGCGTTCAGCGAATGTTTTGAACGGAGAGCGAAAAGTTGGGTAAACGTAAACCGAAACAAATGCCGATAACGATCAGGCTCAAGGGCTGTTTCACCCGATTGACTCTGGGGATCGAAAGTCACAAACATTCTTGGGGACATTGAATGCGACAGAATCGAATAACAACCTTGAATATATGGTGGCTTTGTTTGTACCGATTTAAATAGAGGAATTTCATCGGGAAAAACAGATGGACTAACTTAAAATCGCCGGGTAGTTATGCTTCGTGCATGACACACAGTCGATTGGATGATGAGATAAAATTTGCGGCAAAGCTACTGATAAGATAACCTGAGCGGGATGTAATCTGTCACATAATGTTACTGCTTATTAGAAGATAATTCTATTTTAGTAAAGATAACATTCAACAAATATTTACATATACTTTTTCTCGTCTCTGCCCTATGCAGAACGAGAAAAATAACCTCCAGATCGCACGTGACGGGTCACCTCCGGGGCAGGTTAAGCCCGTGTGCGGAACGTAGCACTAAACTTTAGACCAGCTGACCAGCAGCCAGTCAGTGAGTGAACAACGCTGTAGTGACGTCGTTCCTGACACAAACATCGGACTGTGTGCTGGACCAATTATTGCTCTGCAAATTATCTGCCAAAACAAGATGTGCGACTTTTAGTCCTAAGTTTGCGCTCGGTTTCGATTTGGTTCGTGTTTATCGTTGTTGGCTGGCACACAGTGGGTAAATGATTTGTTATGTACCCAAACGCGGAGCTGGAGCTTGGAGATGGTCAGTAGGGTGGGACAAAAAATAAATGTTAGCTCCCATGCACTTTTCGTGTTCCTTATGGGTCCAATAACAACTTTGTAACTTTTCAGATCGATTGGTGAAACGCCCGATTTGTGCCCGATTTTTAAAGTTTTCATACGATTTTATATGGGAAAATTCACTTTTTCAAAACTTATTCTCTAGAAACTCCCAGTTAGGTCCTAAAAATATATCGATACATGATAGTTGTAGGAAATTTTCCTGGGAAAAACTTCTCTGAAGACCGTAAGGCGCTACGATGCTTGTAGAAACATCTATTTACCCCAAACTAATTGAATGTCTGACGGACGGCTCACAATTGAAATTTTCCAGCAACACTGCTACAGCCAGGGATCGTCTAACTACTCAGAGCTGTGCAAAAAATCTTCGTGCGTCTCGCAGATTTTTGTGCACGTCTCCAATATTTGGAAGGAGTAAGAGACGAAGGAGAGAGAGATTTTATACTTGAGAGCCAGAGATCGGGTGCTACTCATTTTTTTGCGTGCAAAGCACACGCCGTTGGGAGACTGCACAATAATTTCTAAAGAGACGAGTAAGAGCAGTTCGGATTGCACTGTACATTTCGTTTCCAAAGAGACAAGTAAGTGCAGTTCGCATGTCACAGCACTCTTTATCCGTCTCTTTCCAAAGATGTCTCTGTGCAATTATGTGCAATGAAAGCGTTCGAAACTTGCTATGAATGTTGCATTAAAATCTGTGTAGGGGGATGAGGGGCATAATAAGCACACGGGGTGAAATGGGCACCCCTCTTATATGCGAAACTACGCATTTTTTAATACAATATGGTATGTGGAACTGTTCCGTAGGTTCTACAGTATATCTTGATGTAGAACAAAAGTGATTTGTCTGTTTAAAACATGGAAATATACTGAAAACATCAACTTGGTTCCCGGATGTTGGAAAAATTATTATTATTGCGCACTACAAAATAAGCTTATACGGTCGTGGCTCAATCAAGTATAAAGACACATCAATATGACGTATGAGTCGTACCCCAAATTTCACCATCATTGACGTTTTGATTTTAAGCTATAATTAGTGTTAAAAACTCATATTAACTTTAACTAATTCGATAGGAGCGAAATGGTCACCTATAGTTGGGGTGAAATAAGACAAGGTGTGTTGTCACATAAATTTACCTGAAATTCATCTCAGTAGACTTGTGAGACTTGTTCTGTTTGTGTGTCAGTGTTTGTTTACAGTGATGGTGCGAACATATATTAGAAAATCTTTGAAGCCGAATCGGTCAGAAAAAGGGACTGCAGGCAGAATCGGCCACCATAAGGCGCGACGGGACATTTACGAAACAAGCCGCCAAGTATCATGGCATCTCGCGACAAACGTTGGCCAATAAGTTGTACTTCTACACAGATATGTTCTCTAAGAGTGCTCATTATGCCCCAGTGGGAAGCTCATTGTGCCCCACACACCGACTGATTGCTAGTTTTATAAGCATGAATCTAATTTGTGTTTTTCACCATTATACGATAAACTTTTCAATTTGTGAATAGTGTACCTTTAATTATAAATAGTTGATTCAAGTTTTGCACAGCCCTTAAATTTTTGTCGTTTTCCATGCTTAAATCAGCAACCGAATTAGGAGCCCATTATGCCCCTATTCCCCCTACGAGTCAGCAGGAAGCCGCAAACGGGCAAAATTTTCACATTGCACAGGCATAGTCAGGGTTGCCACTCACATTTTTAAATACATTTAACTACTGCACAAGAATTGTAAAGCTATCTTAATTTTGTTGGTTTCGTTGGAAAGTCGAGAAAGTCCGTAATCAATGATATCTTTGAAACGTCGAATTATAGAGAATAAGAAGCACCTAGAAAAGAAACAATTTCCTCTCTTAAATATGTGATAAACATGGGTTTTGTTGTTAACTAAATTAAATTTTAAAGTCCACTGTACAAGATGTTCTTTGACGCCTCTTTATGTTTAGGTGCTAGTTAACTTTAAAAGCATTAAGCTGTGCCTTCATTTAGTGTTGTAAGATCAATTTTCTTCAATCTGTTGTTCAACATAGAAGCATACCTTTCAAAACAAGAATATGCATAGTACGGTTAATTTTTCACTTATTGAAAAGGTGTGATCCGCATCCTCATACAACACAGTTAATCGTTAAGCGTGAAAATGTCGAAAAATAAAATCTGTATAACTACAGATTAATCTGAATTTGTGGCATCACTGGCTGTGATCAAAAACTCTCTCAACAAAGAGGCACACACAGCCCAAGAAATTTTCTGAGGTAGAAACTACCGTGCAGCACGTTTTCCGCACACTCATCTTAAAAAACAATTTTTCAACAGTAAATTTTACTAAAACACAGTTGGGTTGAGTGCTTTACCATGTGCATAGCATAGTCTGCTATAATAGTACAGAGATTATGTATGTTTTAGTAAAATTTACTGTAGCAAGCAGTTTTATAAGCTGAGTACGCGGGAAAATGTGCTGCGCAGAATTACCCGCAGATAAATTCTGTGAGGTCTCCTGAACGACACGAAAGGGATCCGAACTGCTTTTACTCGTCTCTTTGGAAATTGATGTGCAGTCTCCCAACATCGTGCATTCACTCGTAAAAAAAAATGAGTAGCACCCGATCCCTGAGTAAGAGACATCTCCGGAAAGAGACGGATAAAGTGTGTTGTGACATGCTACCTGCACTGACTTGTCTCTTTGGAAACGAATGTACAGTGCAATCCGAACTGCTCTTACTCGTCTCTTTAGAAATTTATGTGCAGTTTCCCAACGGCGTGTGCTTTGCACGCACAAAAATGAGTAGCACCCGATCCCTGGCTACAGCATGCTGCTATTGCAGACTTGCTTAAATATGAGAAATAATTTCGAGTGGAATTAATTTTCAAAGTGTGATTTTTGCTCAAAATATCTTTGGGGAAGCCTCCAAGATAAATTTAAGCGATATCATTTCTCATCACATGGTTGAATTTGCAACAGCAGCATGCAGCAGCAGTATTGCTAGTAAAATTCAATGGTGAGCCGTCCGTCAGACATTCAATCAGTTTGGGGTGAATAGCTGTTTCTACGAGCATCGTAGCGCCTTACGGTCTTCAGAAGAGTTTTTCCCAGGAAAAATTTCCTGCAACTACCATGTATCGATATATTTTTAGGACCCAACTGGGAATTTATAGAGAATAAGTTATGAAAAAGTGAATTTTCCCATATAAAATCGTATGGAAACTTTAAAAATCGGGCGCAAATCGGGCGTTTCACCGATAGATCTGAAAATTTGCACAGTTGTTATAGGATCCATAAGGAACACGAAAAGTGCATGGGAGCGAAAAAATAACACCATCGCTTTTTTTCCCATATAACCGTGTCCCAGTCTAATTGGTCAGATTGTGGAGAGAGTGGAAGGAAAAAAAACACGAAAAATTCTGGAGCTTTAAAGATTGGATTATTTTTTACTCTCTTAGTTTACTCTCTTAGCTACCTTATTAGACGATGTGATAAGATATTTATTTTTCTGGGTATTTTTTTCTTTGAGGGTATTTTAATTGATAGTCATGTCAGTAATACTTTATTTTGATTGATTTTAGGCATTGATATTTTTACCTAACATTTATTTTACTATGAAGTCTACAGTATCTAGGCTAGTTTTTTCTTGGTATTTCTATCCTTTACTGATGACGTTATTGATCTTCTTTCAAAGCTATGAATAATGTTTTGGAGTTCAATCAAAACAAAATGTCGCACCAGACCATTTTATACCTTTTCCCCATGTTTCTGCCTGGATAAAGAACTCAACAGCAAATATAGCGCTCAGTAAATATGCTGTGCCTTTGCCAGTGCGATCCTTTGTAAACAAATTCATGAATAGAGCGTAAGTAGAGCGTACGTATAAATATCCTTCCGCATGGCACCTGAGGTAGAATTATGATTTAACGCAAAATATTTCAACACCCCTAGGAGTCACCACTATCATCACCGCTCCGATAGTACATCATCGTTCCAGTAACCGTGTTCAACCCAAACCAAGTAGCAAAGCAAATTCAATTCTCAGTTTCATTTTGTTTTCCCTTTCGTTTCCGCAGGTAATTTCCCTCTACCAAGTGGCGCGGCCCAGTTTAGCTAGTCTGTGATCGGTGAATTTCTTGGATAATTAGAACCAAAGTAGCACCCACCATCCGAGAAGGAGCGAGAAGGAGTGGGCGCAAAATCACGACCGACAAAAAAGAGGGTCAAATAACAAAATAATCCTGAGCACGAAAAGCAGCTCCGTCAAACGGTCAGTCACTCGGCTCGAAAAGTGGTTCATTTCCATCTGAAAACAGAAAAAGGTATCAGAACGTGAAATCTCCGGCCCGGGAGGAGGTTAACGGCGGAGTGTGAGGGTGCGCAGCGGGTGCCAAACCTTTAACCACCCACCGTGCGGCAGCTTCCTTGTCAACGGTAGCCGCCGCTCAGTCAGAATGACGATGGTCAACAAGGAAAATATACAAATAGGTGATAATGTTGGACCAACGGCCATGGCAGCAGCCGGCCCAGCACTAACACCAACAACAACGGCGGCGGCGACGGCGGTGACGATTTTCGAGCTGCGAGACGAAAAGTCCCAAATCGAGAAATCAGTTCACTCTCAGTCTCAGACGTCGCCGCAGCAGCAAGCGAAGCTGGGATTACGCGCGTGGTTCCGCAAATCTAATACTTGTGGCAGTTTGTACGTGAAGTGCAGTTGCAGCAGCCCCGGCGGGGAATCGAAGGAGATAGTTTCCACCGGAAGTCCCGACGGTTCGCAACGCAGTCGTAATAATAATCATTCGCGCAATAGGCCCATTTCCACATCGGAGAAAGATTTTCGTAAGATTAAGGTGTTACACACATTCGCCCATCCAGACACGACCACTTTGTTCACAGAGGAAAATAAGTACGCGAGAAAGTTGGGCGAATCGCCCACACGTGCTGTGATCACTTCCGCACAAGCCGGTGAGTTTGAAGTTCTACACTCAACCCATTGCAAGCGTCTTTCGACGCCGAACATTGGAGCAGATTACGCCTTTCATCCGGAGTTCGTGCTGAAGAAAGTTTCACCCGGCAACAACGGACTCAGCAAAGCGGGTAAAACACCTTCCATCTCCATTCCATTGACACCGCGAGGTTGTCTGAAGAAAGGATCGAAAAGTTTTCCAGGGCTGTCCCCTTCGGATAGCAGCGTAGACTCGATTCTTCGTTCTTTGGCTCACAATTATTCTACCTCCTCGAGTGTCGAAGAAGTCAACGAGGAGGACGACGGTCAGAACGCTCAAACCAGCGGAATCGAAGATCTCAGCAGTTCGCAGGGTTCCTGTGTGTCGTTTGTTACCGAGCCTGATTCGGGCCGAAATAGTTTTAGCAATTCGAACATTCGTCAGCTTTCCCTCAAGTATGCTAGTATTGGTAGTGGCGAGCAGCAGCCAGCGATCATTGACGAGGATACTCTAGCGGGGAAAAGTGAAACCAAAATTTGTGAAAGTGATATTCAACCTGTTGTGGTACAGAACAAGCAAAGTATTCCGATTCCTACTGTTGGTGCAGTTGGTGCTGATAAGCGTTGTTTCGGTGATAGTGTGTGTGGCAGTGTAGGTAGCAGTAGAAGCAGCAGTAGTAGCACCGAAAACAGCCCTCGAAGTGACCCCTCGCAGGTGGTACCTTTGAAGTCCAAACACGATCCTTCGGCGCATGAGTTCTTTATCCTGTCCGGTATCCTAGGACCAATGGGCCATGGGTCATCGCTTATGCGGAGAACTTCCAAGATCGTGCCGAATGTTGACGCACCGGTCAAGGAGAAGGTAAGTGTGGGGTGTGATGAAGAGGGGGAGGGAAGGGTTTCAACTTCAATTGAAAAGTGACGCCTCATCGCTAATTGGCTCGTTCAACAGCTTGGCCGATCACGGGATGCTGCGGTGCAGAGGGGAATTTCGGACTATGTTGTGAAGCAATGATTTGTTGGCGTTTGATGACTAACGTCTTTGAGCCCGCATCGTCTGATTGGGAGCGAATTGGGCGACTGCACGGCTTATTTTGTTGGAATTCTCAACAACAACAACAGCAATTTAATCGTCGTGGTGTTTTTGTCAGTTTCGAGCCTCTGATAAAGCAGTTTAAAGTGTCAGTTTGAGATCGTGGTGATGCAAGTTTATTAATCGATTGGTCTCGCGTTTGTTCTTGTAATGCATCATAGAAGTTTCCGTATGAAATTTGTTGATTTGCAGTTTTGGGTGTCATATTATATTCACATTGTATTAGAACTTATGACGTCCATATGTAAAAAATGTTCATATGTAAAAAAATGTACAGAAATGTACATTGCATAGTGGTTCAAAACGTGAAAAACGTCATCGTCAACCTTTTGATTGTAAAAATGCCATTTAAATGCTATAGTGTATTTGACAAAGTTTGTTTATATCTTAAGGAGAAACTTTTGATGCAAATAGATTCTTGATTAATCTGCCTAGAAATGAGATGATAATTTTAATTATTTTATTATTTATTTATTTGGCAAAATTGTAGGTAATTTCATGTAGAAAAACTTTGCTAAAGACACTTTGGTTCTATCTCATGAAAATAGACCACATACAGGTAGTTTCATAAACGCACATTCTCAAAATGTATAAAAAAAACAAATACCAATAAACTTTTTGGGGTGTGATTTGAGAGGCCTACTATGTCCTAGACATTTTTTCATATTTGAGAAATACATTATTCTGCCGAACATACTTTAAGCATATTTTCAACTTTTTTCCTAGGTTCTATGACGTTTTTGATAACAATGCTCTTTTTTAAATCAAAACTTGTTTCAGCTGAGAGAGTGTTTAAGTGCGGTTTATGAAAGAAAAACTGGGTTTGGAACATTTTTTTGAGCTTTGTAGTTTGAATTCCACACAGATTGTGCAGGGGTCAAACTTTAAGTTAATTTTTTTTTATTAGCTTCCCGTTCCCATCCACACTATATCATGTTTTCTCGGCAAAATTAAATTTTTGTACATTTTTTCAAACTTCTTCTGAGTGTAACGTAATTTATGACACTCCCTAAATAATCAATAGTAAGCAGAAATGTTGACAAGATAACCAGTATGTTGTTTACAGAAGTTTCCATACCAATTTCGGAGTTATTTGTAACATAGTATTGTACCTTATATCGAGGTAAAATGTACCTTATATCGAAGTTTGCCTGTATTATCGTTCTGGAGTGATATTACAGGTTCGACCGCGGTATTTTTTTGCTTGCTCCTTAGATACATATGATTCGCTGTTCTCTTCAAGTACGTGCATCGGTTTGCCCACCAGTGTAAGAGCAGTTATTTTCGCATTCTCCTACAACACGCTAGTGATTCTCTGGGGAGAAACGACAAGCCTGCATTCAAGAATCATTCTAGAATCAGTTAAGAACATTTTGAAATCAATTAAGAATCTTAGCTTCGTAGCCGCAAGATTACAGAGTACGCTTTGATAAGCGAATGCGGTCGTGGGTTCGAATCTTAGTATAACCAGGCCATTTGGTTGTCGAAGGACTTTAACATGGGTTTATTCCCGGGTTCTCCACAACATACCGTTCATTAAAGCTGAATTCTATAGTACCCCTGCTAACTTTCATTCTAACAAAAAAGTCTTTTTTAAATGAAACTGTTCTAAGTAAAGTATAATAGTTCTCTTTAGGGAATTGTAATTCTGGCGCGGTCTTGGCTGGAGAAACGTGGTTTTCTTTCCTCTTGACTAAATTAGTCCTTCTTATAATAAAACTGATCTCAGGAATATTTATCCTCTACAGGGAATTGTAATTGGCGATATTGGCACGAAGAACGAGGTTTCGATGAGACTCCTTCCTCTTGACATAATAAGTCCCTCTTAGATTTACCCTGGCCAGAGAGGATAGTTAAGTGTAGCCTCAGTTCAGCGAATTGTAATTTGGCGATATTGGTAGGATAGAAAGAGGCTCGGTATAGTAGAGCAGTAAGCTTGAAAACAAAAGGGTAAATTCTCACACCAAGCACGGATATAAATGAAAAGCGTACCATTCAATAATGATACTGCCAATAATATGAAGTACGGAGTACAGAAAACACCCGGGCAATATCACAATCGATCAAATGTCTCTGGTCGCAGTGATGAGTCCACACAGAGGAAGAAAAAAGAATCATATGAGAGTGCTTCATGACTCTTGTCAAAGTCATTTCAGATTCATTTTATTCATTGAGGGATCAGTTTATCATAATTTCAGGCTACTTTCAGCATCTCATATGAGCCTTTGCAGGAAAATGTTGGAATCATCTCAGAATAATTTGCAAATCAATTCAGAATCAATTTCAGCCATTTTTAAATTATATAGACTCTTTTTAGAATCATTTTGGAAGCATCTCAGATCCACTTAGGAATCTTTTTAAAATCAATTTGGAATTAACTTTAGAAACACATAATATTTTTTAGAAACTTGTTTGAGTTTGAGTTATTTTATTATCTTTTTTGAGTTATATTGGAATCAACCCGAAACATTTTAGAATCTTGCTGGAGTCAAAAATGTAAAAAAGTGTAAAATCATTTAAAAATCTCGTTCGCGTCATTTTGAAAATCATTTTGGAATCATTCTAGAATTATTTTGGAATCATTTCAGAATCATTTAAGAATCAATTTGGAATCTTAAAATAATCAGTTGAGATAATTTTAAAAACAATCTTAGAATCATCTTAAGACCATTTTTGAATTTATTTTTTTTTTAAATAGTTTTTTTGACACGGCACGATACAATTTATGTTTAACTGAGCCAAGTACATTTTTTTTAAATTCTAAATTAGCAGGGAAAAGAGGGAGGCCTTTTCTTTATTCTCGCGGCCGACTACGAGCTAGTGGGGATTTAAGGTGAGAGGAGGGGAGTTACAATTTTGATTTTAACTATATTGAGTCATACGATTTATTTAAGCTTTAAGCTCAGACCTAACACCACAGTATTCGGTACACGACCAAATAACAAAACGTTAAAGTCATTTCAGAATCAACTTAGAATCATTTTAAAATCATGTAAGGCAGCGGTTCTCAACGTTTTTTGTCCGCGTACCTCTTGGCGATATGTTTCATATCAATTGTACCCCTGGCTTGGAATGTTATCGCAGAGTGGGAGAGAGTAGTGGTAGATCATTTAATGGTAGTCTAGTTCTGGTTTCAAATTAAACTATGGTTTAATTGATTGCTACAATCATGTTTTCAAGACCAAGATCAGACAACATATGAAGTATTATTAAAAAATTGCTCTGTCCGCCATTACTGATTTTTCTTTCGCGTACCCCCTGAAGACTTTCGAGTACCCCAGGTTGAGAAACGCTGATGTAAGGGAAGAATCCTTTAAGAATTTTGCTGGAGTAATTATAGATTCATTTTGGAATCTTATAGGAGCCATTCAGAAATTATTTTAGAATCTTGTTAGAGCCATTCATTGATCATTCAAGAATCATTTTAAAATCACTTTGAAATCGTTCTATAATCATTATAGCGACATTTTAGAATCACTCAAGAATCATTATAAAATTATTTCGGATTCTTTTTGAAATGATTTTAAAATTGTTCTAGAAACATTCTAAATTTTTTTCAGAATCTCGATGAAGTCGTTGTCGAATCAATTTAGAATTATTTCAGGATCCTTTTATAATTGTTCAAGAACCAAAGCAAAGCAAAGTCTGGGTGCTACATCCCGTATCGGAACTTGACCTTCTGTTTATTTTACACAGACTTCGCAGCCAATTGACTCTCTGAAGATATTTTAATTGTTAGCTTAAGGTTCCACCATTTGGGCACCTGCCTGCCTGTTGGTGAATATACCGAATATAAATTTAAATTAAACTGCTTAATGCACAGGACAATTGCGGGGCTAGCGCTATGATCCTACTGACACCAACAGTCTTTCCCGAGTCGGGACTCTAACCTACGATGACTGGCTTGTTAGGCCAGCATCGTACCTCAAGACCAGCTGAAAGGCTAATTTAAGAACCATTTTACAATTATTTTGGAGTCATTTCCGAATCATTAAGGAAACATTTTGGAATCATTTGAAAATCTGGTTAGGATCACTTCAGAATCATTATAGAATCTTCTAAGAAGCAGTTCAGAATCATTCGAAAATCATTTTCAAATCAGTTTGGAATTATTTTTAATCATTTTTAATTATTCTAGAGTCATTTTAGGAACAGTTTAAAACATTTTGAAATGTTGTTGGAGTCACTGTAGAATCATTTTTTAATCTTATTGGAGTAAATTAAGAATACAGTTAGAATTACATTAGATCCCTTCAGGAATCATTCTAGAATCACTTTGAATTTATTTTGGAATCGTTTCGAAATCATTCTAAAATCATTTTGAAATCAAATGAGAATTGGTTGAGAATCTTGTTGATGTCTCATTAGAATCATTTTAGTATCACTTCAGATTTCAGTTGGGAATCTGGTTGGAGTCATTGTCGAATTATTTTAGAATCATTCAAGAACCACTTCAAAATTATTCTGGAATTATTCTGTTCCGTCGAGTGAAGAGCATGGTAAACATACAGAAAAAACATAGCGGCTGGTTTTTATTTTTATCAAAAACGCCGCGAAGCACTTGCAACTGCTTCGTGGAGCTGCAAGTGCACCGCAGAGCACGATTTTTGAACCTGATTTTTGTTATTTATTAAAACTTCTTTCAGATAAATTGAAGTCAAAATAAAGAAAAATAGTTGAAACCTCACATATTTATACGTGGCTCCAACAGCCTTTCTAGGGTATGTTGGTTTAAATCAGATTCCGTGTAAAATTTCGCAATTCACTCAGGTGCCACAATAGCATTCTATTGTCTGTTCGTTTCAATCGGTCTCAATTAGGGAAGTCGAAAAACATTGTGCTCTTTTGAAATAAACCACACGCACTCCTATCAGCCCTCTTGATGTCTGTTAGTTTAAACCGGTATCAAATATGGATAAGCTATTTGTGCTTTTCTATGTAAAGCTAGCATTTTTATATATTTCAAGGTTCGACTGTTAGAATCTAAGCTAAAAATATTTCAGCTGACTTTGAACATGTTTGTAGTTTCGTGAGTTTTCGTTGTAATTTTAAATTTTTGAATCTTACTTAAGATTTCTTCGAATCCATCTTTTCCCTTTCGTAAGTATTCATAGGAAACTTGGAAGCCCCCCCCCCCCTCTTCCCATTAACCATTAAGTATTTTGTGGATGAGCCGTAAGCTAATAATTAGCTCTCAATGTACATTGGCCAGTTGCTTACGTTTTAGCGTGTTACGTGTTTTAACAAAGTCCAGATGCCTCGTCTGCCTTGCTTTTGTCCCGTTATGTCCTTACAAAGTCTACCGCTACATCATCCCCCCGAAAAGAGAATGATGTAACGTAGGGAACTTTCCCATTGGATACAAAATTGAATAAAATTAAGAAAAACTATTCGTTATAAGTTGTCAACAATACTTTGCAGATTGTAATGAATATTTCTCAATTATTTTGCTGATTTCACCCAACGTTGAACCATACTGTACATTCGCGACGGAATGGTATGTTTTTGAGCTCAGTAGGTAGCAGATTCCAAAAAACAGTACCTGCGAAACGAACACAACAATTGTTCAAGATACGAACAACACAGTGCAATACGCAACTTTTCCAAAGCTAGAACTAAAGCATTTAAATTTTAATTTTGTAATTCTGAAGTGCAGCGCATTAATTCAGCAAAGACTGCGTATTCTTGGAAAAGGAATCCTCACGCCTAACGAGATATGGTCTGCTGAACTAATGAAGGTAAGGAACTTCATCAAAGAAGTCATACCTTCTTGGGGTGAAATGCAAAGTCTGGGTGCGACTATCACTGATACCCATAGTGATGGAACGAACTGACAGTGCATCAAAATTAACGCGGAGTATACCACAATATAACTAACTAATGGTAGCAGTGGTCATAGGCTCCTACAGGAAAAAAAATGAAAAAAATCAAAGGAGGGTTGTGAGCAAAGCCACGACCGCAAGGATGAAGTAGAATATTTTCACAAGAAAGAAAATCCGGCTGCTTGCGTGTCAGTCATTTTTTAATTGGTTGTTCAATTCAATGTCGGATAAGATACCGATCACATCTTGACGTTATCACTGACAGTGAGAATAAAGTATTCCTTATGATAAAATAAACAGTAAAAAGCTGATTTAACACTCAAAACTAGACAGCTCATGTGTTGTCAAAATGAGTCAACTTTTCATTGAATGCATTTACTAGTGCCCGCTATCGCACAGAGACTGCATTTCACTAAAGTGCCTCACTGCATCAGCTGCTATCGATGCTAAACCCGCTGCAACTGCTACGCTATCCGTAGCCATGCCAATGTTTTGGACGCTATACGCTGCTATTGGTATCCGCTGTCCCTGCATCAGCTGGCCCAGCTGCTATCGATGCTGAGATCCGCAGCAACTAGTGCACTATCCATTGCTATGCCACAGCTGTGGCCGCTATCCGCCTGGTATCCACTGCACTGCTACTACTACTGCTAAGGGAAGACTGCTGTTGTCGCTGTCTAGAACTATCATGAGCGGCTTCGACTGAATCAGGCTCTTATACAAGGATGGAAAACCTATCGATAGTAGTAGGAAATCATCGAAAACTATCGAGCCATAATTCCCATCCTTACTCTTATACAGACAAATAGCAAATTTAAAATGGCAAGGTCTATGATTCTGTCGACCGTGCTTGGGAAGCAATCATATTAACTACTAATCAGATCAGTCAAATTTCGCGCTTCAACAAGGATTGACCATTCTCAATAATATAGTTGCTTGTTATGATTTGGACTTAATAATTTTTGAATTTTGATTATGCGAAAAATTATTTTTATGCTGGTAATGAAAGCTTTTCGGATGTGCTCATGACTGAAGGAAAAGATAATTCAGTACGTTCTGAGACACGGAGATGAAACAAAATATATATATATATCTGTTCCAAATTTTTTGAAAGTGTAAATTGATTTAAGAGAAAATATTAACTCTTCAATTAGGGTTTTTATTTCATCCTGAAAAGGACAATTTGTTGTTGATAAGATGCCAATCACATCTTTGCGTTATCACTGGCAGTGCAAATAAAGTATTCCTTGGGGGAAAATAAACACTGAAAAGCTTTCCAGAACGTTGGATGCATTTGCTAGTGTGCCTGCTATCGCTCAGAGACAGCATTTCACTAAAAAGCCACACTGCATCAGCTGACCCTGCTTATATAGATGCTGAGACCAACGTCAACCGCTGCGCTATCCCCGTTGCCACAGTAGTGGACGCTTCCGTTGCCATTGGTATCCGCTGCCCTGCATCACCTGGTCCTGCTATCGATGCTGAGCCGCACTCCGCTATCCGTTGCCATACCACAGCTGTGGCCGTTATCCGGTGCACTGCTACTGCTGCTGTATCCACTGCTGCTGCTAAGGGAGGACTGCTCCTGTTGCAGTCTAGAGTTATAATGAGCGACTTCGAGTCAAACAGGCTCTTATATAGGCCAAATTGCACATTTTAAATGGCAAGGTCTATGGTTCTGTTGACCGTGCTTAGGAAGCAATCATATAACGACCAATCAGAGGCCGAATTTTTCGTTTTGACAAGGCTTGACGATTTGCAATAGTACAATAGTTTGAATGATAAAATTACAATTATCTGCATTTGGGAAGAATCTTAGAAGATTTTCCAATCTATTGCTGCAAGAACGAAGGAAATCCATCGAATACTAACTGATTTATTAGCATTTGAAATTGGACATATTTTTCACTTTTTTCGGTTTTAGATTTTCATTTCACATCCCTATGTAGCCGAACTTCCTGAGAGAAGTATTCTACTTCAAAAAAATCTAAAGGCCATCCACCTCAGATTTGCATCTGCATCACACAATTAGGAAATAGCAAATCACATGTGTTAATTTCCGCGCAAGCGACCAAAAGTGATTTCATTCTTAACTTCCCGCCTTTGGTGCCGTCTTCGCTGGCCCGCAACTCAGCGAAGCTGTAGAAATGGTACCAACTGCCCTATTCACTTTGTGCCTTGAACGTATACATAATGAAAGATTGAACGAAATAAACGAGCGCTGCCATAGCGAATGACCGCCACCTAGGAACTAAAAAAATGTTCAATTCCACTTTGACTGCTCTTTCTCCGGGCGATCGCTGTACTATGCCGAGCAGACAAGTTGACTGCGGAAGGCGATCGCATTCGTGTTTTAACAGTCAACTTGCGATCCTTTACAAAGCACTGGGTAAATGATGTCCTAGAGCGTTTATTTGTTGCATGCTTAGCTTTTTGTGACTTATCTACCCACCCCTCCGACGATAATAGGACAAACCAGACGATAAAAGAGCCGATACCTTATATGATTATTTTTGTCCTTAAAAGAACTTGGCTGCTCTGCCGCTTATGTCCTCGATGCAACTTTAAGTTTGTTGACGGTTGAAAAGTTGACGGAAAACTAATGTACTTCGAGCGCAATATTCGTCTTTATACCTAAAGAAACAACGCGCACCGCAGCCCAACTCTTTTTTGACATTTTTCATAATACCGTGTCTGTGGCCCCGCTCACTTGTCGCGTTAGTCTCCGTAGGTATTCAATAAGATCGTACGGGCTTCGTCCACTGACTTTCGCGCGATTCAAGTGCATATTTTAAACTCGGTTCCAGTTCACATTTATTCTTCGGGTTTCTCGAGATTACGTTTCTACCACGTGGATGGTAACAGTTCTAACAGGTAACAGGATGGTAACAGGATGGGACAGTTCTAAGGCAGCTAACACTACGACCAGTACCCGTAAATTATGTGGGTTGGTACAGAAGTACCTATCGATCTGGTGGCTGCAAAGTACTTTGCTGCGGAAGTGGTAAATTTGGCGAGGAACGCTGCTAGAGACAATAGAACGACAATCATCCTGCAAGTAGCAATCCACATTGACGAGAAACTGAACAAGCTAATATCCGGCGCCCAGGGAAATGATCTTACGAATATCCAAGCTCTGCTTTCGAGGAAAACAGGAAAAAAAAGCATTCGATAGATTCTGAGCTTTGTAGAAAATTCGCCCGACGGTTCTTTAAGGGACGATCACTTGCTTTCAATTGGAGCACTTATTGAGTTTTTCACATTGATATTGTAAAAGCGTTTATTTGCGATGTTTGTTTGCAAATAGAGCAATTTAGAAAAAGTTACATTAGCTATTCAATTGAGCGTTGCTTGATTTAAACCAATAATAGCAGATTTTATGTCCAGGGATATATGACTCATTAATGAAACACTCTCAAGAAAGCATTTATTATTAAAAATCAAACAAAAAATTGTGTTCTATAATAGCTTATTATGCTGTAGTTCTGCCGCAATCCGTTTGATAGCAGCTTCACAAGCTATAAATCAACTACATTGTTTGTTGGGAAGTGCGCGTATTCTGCGTCAGTTCTGAAGTCGTGTTTTGGATACAACCTCCTACTATAATTTCGTGAAGACGAAGCTTTTGAGCCTGCTAAACGAAATTCAAAGATCAAATTTTTCCCATTTATTTAATTGGCACCCCAATAAACAGTAATACAGAAATATAAATATAAAACGAAAATAAAAGACACAAGGGATCCTCCTATAAAATTAATCAGAGAGTAAGTTTAGCCTTCATTTTTTTTGCTGTTACCAGGACAGCTGGCCAAGTACGCTGGGTCCGAAGCTAAAGCTATTACGAACTGCAGTAGCTCAAAGCAAATTTTTCCGTTCCTCTTGCCGAGCATAAAAATACAATTGTTCCTTCTTAAGACCACAAACACAGGCAGAATCCTATGACCGTACATACATGGCAGAGTTTTTGCAAAAGGCGGAAATATGAATGGCCGAATTTCGAAGGGCACGAAAGGCAGAAGCACTGGAAGCATAACCTGACTCACAACAGTCAAGTACGTGATGGAAAATTGGTGCGAATTGGTTGGTAACCAGACTTAATAACTGGTCGCAGCAATGACCAGATTTGGCGGGAAGTGCAAATCGAGCCTAATTATTAGATTCGAAACGCGCAAACTGGTTTGGCTTAGGTCCTCAAAACTTTCACGGCGTCGCGGAGAGTAATTTTTCGATGTTAGGTATTACTTACACCAGTTTCAACGGCTTGTTACATATAATTAACATAACACAATTCATGCGGCGAAGACGCCTAATCGAGGGCAAAGAACCGAAGCAGCACGCAGCCGCCGTGGTTTCCGCAGTCTGAGCCGGCCACCGACCCGCCGTTGGGAACGGCGGCCTCTCGCATACAAACGACTAATCTACTGGATATCTAGGATTATTCAAACAGGTTTTCTTTTCCTCAGTTCAGTCCGAACGAGCGGTAGCGAGTAGGGACAACACACACTTGGACAAGAGAGTCAGCCAAAGGCCGCGTGTGTGTGTGTGTTATTAAAGGGCAAATAGATGACACAATGTTAGTAAAGTACATAGCCAAAATCGAATCTGCCATTTTGTGATTCTGCCATTCGTGCTCTTTGTGATTCTGCCTTATGAAATATTTTGCCTTTCGCAATTCTACTTTTCATGATTCTGCCTTCCGTGATTCCACCTTTTGATTTTCAGCCTTTCGTAGGAGACCCCTAGGCGACAAGAAGCTCCAGAAGAGGAAGACAAAGAGAAAAGTGGCTACATTGCCGCATGCGCTTGCCCGGGAGGTCGGTGCAACCTGCCAGCCAGTGACAAAGTACCTGGCGAACAAGGGCATACATTTCAGGAAGCGGCAGTTCCATTCACTGACTCGGAAGGCAGGCAATGACGCAGCGGTAGCGGCTGAATGTGATGGTCAAGTCGATTTTCCAGGCGAATTGCGACTATAATTTCTTCTAACAATTTTGTCGCGAAAACTGAGGATGAATTGAAAAAAAAAAAACTGCAAAACATGCCTTCACGCATGTTTTCGTGCGCCATGGCGAATGTTCTGATCAATTGCCGGAAGGTTAAACTACCAGAAAGGGTGGAAGATCAGAACCAACGCTAGCAAATCACAAAGACGATGTGAAATATCCTGATATTAGATCGAAAGCTGGAATTTGCAGCAGATATTAAGAATATCTCAACTAAATGCGAGCTGTCGTCGTACAAAACGGTGTTTTTAAACCATCAACGACGTATGCTTTTCCTGCCTGGTATGACTGCGATGTGTCTCGCAGAAAAAAACTTCAAGTGAAACAAAACCGGCTACTGAAAATGATGCTGAGTTCGGACCCACTTAACTCAACAGAGTATGTTCATTTAGCAACAAACATGGAAGAGTTCGACGAGTGGTTTTAACGAATAATTCAAAGCTTCGGAGCGAATGTGCTACCTCACCGTACCCATTGTTGGGGCGCTTGGTGGCCTAAAACTGACATTTAGATATCCACCAAGCATTTTTGCGATAAACGAGTTTTTTTTTTCAAATTTTGTTCTTTACTAAAAGCTAGCCACCAGAACCAAATTAGTTTGGTCCTTCGAATAACCAAGTTGTTGAAAGTTTATCAATATCTCAGCCATGTACTCTATTAACACAAACTATGTTAAACCAAATTAAAGAAACATAAATTGAATGGAATTGAAATAAATTTCGAGAATACCTGAAAAAGTATTGCTGTAAAAAAACAAATATTTTTAATATATTTTAATCTAAAATTTTGAAATAAACTTCCGATTTAATTTTAAATTTCTGCCGAAAACAGCATAGGTTAAGAATGTTTCACGGGTAGCATAGCATAGCATAGCATAGCATATTTGATCGCCCGTGTGTTGCCCGCGATTGACCAGAATCAGCTGAAATTGCATAAAGAACCTTCAAAACGGTGCCTAGGAGTAGCAAGCCATTTTCAGTGTACAATTCCTGGTGATCGTTCTTTTCACTGGTCAATAACGTAGCTGGCCACGCCCAATGCAGATCAATAGAGGAAGGGATATCGGGAGTGTTAGTTTAATACTTGTTGCTACTAGAGACCGAGGAATCCTCTGCATCATCCACAAGTATCAAAGGAAGGAATTAGTATTAGTGGAAAGGAATTGATCTGGATCCATCGAGGTTGATGGTGCGATCTTTCCTACACAAATTCTCGCACGATATGGTTACTTCTCGGTCTCTGGGCAACCGGCCACCAGGAGACGATATAAATAGAACCACGTCACGATCACTGCATCGGCATACAGGAGAATTTAAGTTTCTAGTTATCTTCGGCAACCTACCAATCGTTAACAGTCTGTATCACACTAAACTTCGCGTTTTATCCCGTGAACTTTTTTAATTTACCTTGAAACGAATGGTTTTCGTAAAACGCAACAACCGCACGCCAAACGCAAACTAAGCAAACTACTGGTACCAGTGGAAAATATCACGCCGCGTTGTTTCGTGACATGATGGATAAGCGCTCAAATAACCGATAAAGCGAGTAAAGGGGAAAAATTCTCTGACCAAAGAGCCAATACATCCGAGCATTATACGATGTAAGGTCGATGATACGTGGTCTTTGAACTTCGAAACCGATGTATGAGGATAGTAACACTGAGCGCAGTCAAAATACCGCGCGCCAAGCCTAATGTAAAACGCGGTTACTTATGCACCATTCTTGTCTTAAGTAATAATGCGGTTCGGGGAAGAAAACCGACCAGGGTTACCGGCTAAGGATATTTACCGAAAAAGCGCAGACTTTGTAATTCGCGGAGAATTTTATATAAACTATAATACCTACTGAGAAGAAAAACTGGCAAAGTTGCATGCCTTCAAAGCAAAAAAAAAACTTAGAAAAATGCCAATATGCATATCAAACAAAACAGAGTTCGAAGTTCATTTACAAAATGCCAAAACAATCGCTATCAACATTATGTCGCATGGTCTATTGTTATGCCGACCAACGAGATTTTCGAAATTGATTTAAAAAAAATACTGTTCAGGTTTTGCAACATTCGTCCAAAAGCTAGTAAAATCAGAAAATTCTAACTTTATTTGCAAAATGCCAAACTGTTCACAACTGAAATGCGGTTATCATGGACGGCGTGTTGTATGTTTCCAACTTAAGTATTCGAAAAAGTGTATATGTACAAATATTTTTTTTGACCGAACTGAGCAAAGCTTTTTAACAAAATGTTAAACTAATGACAATGTGTGATCAGTGTGGACTCATGTTAGCCCGACTCACACGAATTGAACATAATCATTCAAAACAGTAGGTAACGGGGGTATTTTGGCCAGCTTTGGGAAGTGTTCGCACAGTTCATTAAAAACAAACACAATTTCTCAACATAAATACCTACTCTATTATACCATTGTTAAAAACTAAGTGTCTATTTTAATATACACCGTTCAACAATGCAATATATTTAAAAATATCCTAGAAATATCAAAATTTCTACGAAGTACTAAAAACATATTTTGGTCCACCAAATTTTTACTTTGGCCCACCTGTATATCTACAGACGTGTATGGAAATAGTTCGGACTAATTATATTTAAGATCATCATCAGTATTTTTAGAGCAGAAATAGTGGGTTTGAGGAGAACATCCTTCTGCTATGAATTTTTGTAAATTTTAGGCATCTAAAAAGGAAATGATTTGGCTTATAGCGGTTTGACAGGCATTCTTATCTAATTTCATATCGTTAAATGTGATAAATTAAGAAGTAATTACCTGTAAATTGTCACAAGCTGCTTCTTTGTTCACGTGCAACGGCCGAACGCCAATCAAAGCGATGTCAGAACTTGGCATGGCCAAAATATATTTGCTTCAGAAAGAGGCAAACATATTTCGGCCATGCGTTTAACCACTTTTCCAACTTTTTCCAACATGTTAGAGTATACAAACTGTTTCTATGACATGTTATTGATGTTACTACAACAACGAATTGTTTCAAAAGCATACATATTTGTTACAATAGCTTCCGGACGTTCACTTGTATATTACCGCTTCCTCTTGACTTTGGGTTGACTCAGCCATGACTTTGAATATGTATGAACTAATTCCAAAAAAACACTACCTAGAGCCAGTTTTTCGCCGAAAATTATAGTGTAGTATGATTCTTAGGTGTGTTATTCAATGTTGCATTCATAATTTTCTAATATTAATTGAGTTTATCAGATAAAATGCGTAAAATGTTACCGGGTGGGCCAAAATATGCATGTGGGCCAAAATACCCCCGTTACCCTACACTGTTCGTTCAAAAGCTACGAAATCATAAATTGAATTTTAGTTTCAGGTTCATGAATCTTGAAAATAATCCTACTGCGCCCACATGCCGCCGCCGAGCAAATATTTTGAAAACACTTTCGCATCGACTTCATCACGTTTCGACTTACACACACACGCAAGCAAACTTCAATCGGGGACATCTCAAGCAACCATCATCTCTCTTCACACTTCACACGCAGCCATCACAAATGTATAGAATGTATTAATCATCAATAAAAGCAATATTATGACAAATATATTTTTGGTAATTTTGGTACTTATCTGGCCAATTGGTTGCTCAATACAGTGATTCCCGTAAAAGGAAATCACCGCACTGTCGTGATATAAAATCAAAGCTCTACTGATGGCTGTACATTAACCTACAGCCGAGCGAATCGGTTCGCGACGCTTTTCGCGTCTATTATGGCAGAGGCCTAATAGGAAAGTTGTATCATTTTGTTTAGAAAAATATTATTTTCGGTAATATTACAGAGATGCGATTGCGTAAATCCGATTTTGAATTGAACAATTGTTCTTTCGAGAACAAATAAAACACATATTTGAAGAGTTAATAGCTTTTGGTACCAATAGCAGTATAGTGACAGCCTCAGCGGTAGATGCAGATGCAGCCGGTACTTCCCTGAGGCCGATGTAAAGGTAAATAGGAGCAGCACGGTGAAACAGTTCGGGTTATGCTTAGACGCGCGTCATTTTTCGTTGTTGATATTCCCCACATGGAAAGACGCGCTTTCGTATGATAGCGGTGGTATTAGCGGTAGATGCATTTGCCAACACTTCCTCCAGTAAAGCCGTGTCTAGTTTTCAATGTGAAAACAGCTTTCTCATTGTTTTGACCTTGCGCCTTAGTCCTCACTATCAAGGTAACACAGAGATGTAAGAGAAACACTACATCCTATGATGAATTGAACAACTGTCCTTACAAGGACAACAAATGAATTGTAAAGATTTAATTTTGAAGTAGAATACTTCTCTCAGGAAGTTCGGCTACATAGGGATGTGAAATGAAAAACTAAAACTGAAAAAAGTGAGATAAATTTCAAATGCTAATAAATCGGTTAGTTTTCGATGGATTTCCTTCGTTTTTGCAGCAATCGATTAGAAAATGTTCTAAGATTCCTACCAAATGCATGAAATTGCAATTTTATCATTCGAACTATTGTACTATTGAAAACTCTTAAGCCTTGTCAAAACACAAAATTCGACCTCTGATTGGTCGTCATACCGCGCTTTCCCAAGCACGGTCGGCAGAGTTATGGACCTAGTAAATTGGGAATGCATCATTTGGCCTATATAAGAGCTTCATCAGATAATAAACAAACATTTCATCGGATATTAAATTGAACAACTGAAATTTGAAGAACACAAATGATTATTTGAAGAGTTAATATTTTCTCGTTTGGCGCTATAATCCAAAGTTAATTATCTTCATCTACATGCATACTCTGACTATTATTACGTGTTTGCGTCGCTTTGTGTTTAGCTACGGTCATGCAGAACGCAAATAACGGCGCGATGCGATTCGGCAAGACGAAATCTGTTGAAATGTATAGCTCTACTTTGCCTTAAAAAGAGCTGTACATTTCACCACGATAAGGCGAATCGCATCGCGCCGGCATTCGCGTTCTGCATAACCGTAGCCTTTGTTCCGTTCCCGTTTAATGATGTCGTATTAAATGTGCATATTACAATTCGGCAGCACTTCAACTTCTCATTTGCACAAAATTTAAAAATATTCAATGAACTTCATTCAAAATATCAGACAAAAAGAAATTACAATACTGCCAATGAACGGTCAACGTTTATTTACTAGAAGAAAAGACTGACACGCAAGCAGCCGGGTTATCTTTCTTGTAGAAGTATTCTACTTCAACCTTGCGGTCGTGGCTTTGCATACAACCTTCTTGTGATTTTTTTTTGTCGCTTCTCTATAAAATGAGCGATTAGCGTTTCGGATGCCAAAATTTGAACGACGCTAACAGTCCGCTAACCAGCTCAAAAATTAGCGAAATCACTGAACCGCTAACTAAATATTAGCGTCGCTAGTTAGAAATTAGCGAATTAGCGAAATGTTGCCAATGTTGCGAGATATTATTGTAGAGAAGAAGGCAATACATGTGATATAATAACTGTTGGAAAAATTGCTGGGGTGGTATGAAGTGGGTTCAGTATTTATACAAGTTAATCCATAACTATCAGGGACAAACATTTTGGAATCGTATAAAAAACCATTTTCAGATCATTTAAAAACCATTCTAGAATCCTTCTAGAATCTTGTTGGAGTCACCGATTGTAAATTTAACATTACCATTGGAAAAAATGCTTTAAAATACTTTCAAAAAATTAAATAAGCATCTAGTGTACCTTTCAGATAACATTTCGATATCGAACTTCGAACAGTTCTACGCATGACGCGCAGAAAATATTAAATCAACGCAATATATTGAGCCAAAACACAAAAATATCCTTTTTTAAAGACTTTGTGTCATCAGTGGGATGGTTCCAGCGAAAATTGCTCAATTGTGATTGTTTTTTTTGTTCATAGGAATATTATACTGTTAACAGGAGATTGAAGATTGGAGCTATTTGACTCGCATAAAATGGTGGCAGTTCTTTGATTTCGACAGGTGTCAAATTTTAACACGAAATTATTAAGTGGCTCTGAATAGGAAGATATCAGCAGAACAGATGAAACCTCGTTTTTCCGGAGACAAAATTGAAGGTTTACTTTTAAAATGCATCTGATTGTTTTGGTCAAATTTTTGAGTAAGATTGGAGCAATTTTGTCAATCCCAGGCTAAAATTCAAGAGTTATGTAAAAAGTGTGGTGAATAAATTATTAGATTAATCGGAGATTGAGAAAAAACATCAGTCTGAAACTGTTTGCAGTATCTAACCTAATCGGAAAAATATGTGACAATTGGCTTGTTAGATGAAAACATTACCACCAAGACACGCGATTACCAGGAACGGCTAAAGCGCAGACATCAGTTGAACACAAATCGAAGCCAACGGTGTTAATTGTCTTGACAGCAGAATGTTTATCATATGGAGGGTGACCGAGGGGAAGTTCGCTCTAATGGAACTCATTAGCCAAAATAAACACACCTTTGCAATACCACGACGAAACAACATATCGTATCGTTTTTTAGTACTTTACGATAATAATTTACACCTGCCAAATTCATAAGATTGTGCATTGGATTCGAAGTAGAGTTCAAGGGACTTGGTTGTTTTTCGTGGAAACAGCGAAAAAATATTGATCTGATTTGTTTGTTAAAACCAAAATAATGGTAAAACATTGGTGAAGTGCGTGATTTTTAACTGAGGAAAGCTTTCACTGGTTGTACCTGGCGAAGCGCAGAAAGATTTTCGCAAATAACAGCAGCCGACATTAACTGGAATCGTGATCTCCTACTGCCCCGTTTCGTGGTTGCTAAATTAATAGTTTGTCCTCATGCGTGACGACACAATTCGCACACAATTTCTGCGTTTGCTCTCCCACTTACTCTGTTTACACAGTTTACATAAATATGGTTGTGTTTGTCTAGTGTAGTCAAACGGTTTCTGATTAATGTTTTCTGTATGTACACGATTCACAGATTCGCAGAAACTCCAAGCTCCTGTACGGGAAACGCACAGTACTCAGCAACGGGCGGCGCAAATCGATCCCACCGGCCAGCAACTCGGACAGCTTCCAGTCGTACGGGAGCACACCGACGCTGACCAGTGAAAACCACCCGCCGTCGGCATCGCCATCGCTGGAGAAGGAAATCGCCGGGCTGCGGCAGTTGCTCCGAACCCGCGACGACGAGATCAGCAAGCTGAAACGTGAGATCGACAAACTGAAAGTGAGTATGTACAAAGTGTCAAAGACAGTCGCGTCACGCGGCACGATTAACGGGCGGGAACTAATTGGAATGATCTGTCCGATGGACAAACGGACAGACGGACGGAGCGTGTTTGCAAGCTCACTGTTGATTGCTCGCGTGCTTTTAACAAATCGACGCTAAAAGTTTTAGCTTCATTCAATTTTGTTTTGCGATGCGAAGAGATTGTTGACAAATTTCCATCGTTTTGCATTTCATGAATTGAGGGATTTTACGCCAATTCATGCAGCCGTTGTCAATGTCCTCTCGAACATCGATAACATCGACAATTTAAGTTCATTAGACGAGTTACGACTGAAATCCCTCAACTACGTTTCGTATCCCGTACGCCACGCATTACCGCTAGTGCGGCCCGGCATTTTTGATTGACTTAATAACTACGCATCGCATTTATGAATCAATAATTTTCTGTGACTGATAGGCACTAAATCGCAAAGCTGACACTGACGGCCACTACTGACTGACAGACGTACGACGCAAGGTCTGCCGAGTGCCGAGGCCGTATCGCGTGTTGGGAATGAATAATTTTTCGATACATGAAGAAATTAAGGTTAACGACAGGCTCACTGATGTCCCTTGTGACTGCCCTTCTATTCCGTTTGTTAGAGTGTTCTTCAGCAGACAGCAACAAATAGCTTGAATCTACAGCAACATGGCAGCACGACAGCGGCCTCGAGCGAAAAGGTGCTTCCCGTGGTTGAGGGCGATCTGTTATCCAGTATTCAGGCCAACTACGTGATGGCAGGACAGCAGCTGCCCATGTCCGAATTGTACGGCATTTCCGGCAAGGGATACAAATTGAATCACATTGAAGGGAGCCATAATGGCACTGGCAACAGGACCACGGATGGGAACTTCAACTACAACGCAAAAGGAGCAATGCTGATGGCCATGAAAAAGCAAGGTGTCTCTGGCGAAAGTTGCGAACTGATGGGCAGTCATTCTGATATTAAAATTCCCAAATACGAAAAGGACTACAGGTAAGCCCGGAGGACTAGAACCAATACGCAATTTACGGTTGTAATTACAATTGACCTCGATTCCGTTTCCAGTGCGAAACAGCTTATTAAGGAAGCCATTTTAGAGAATGACTTCTTCAAGAATATCGATTCGTTACAAATTCGAGAGATTGTCGATTCGATGTACAGTCGGGAGTATCGCACCGGAGAGTACGTGATACACGAAGGACACGCCGGATCGCATCTGTACGTGTCGGACGCCGGCGAGTTCGAAGTGGTGAAGGACGGCCGGCTGCTCGGGCTGATGGGCCCTGGTAAAGCCTTTGGGGAGCTCGCCATTTTGTACAATTGCACTCGAACGGCTTCGATAAGAGGTAGGATCTTGAATGATTTTTTTTTCTTCATCTATAATTTATTTGACACGGCACAAATACAATTTAATGTTTAACGGCGCCAATTATATCTGGTAGCTTACTTTCTAAAGTATCTTAATAACTAAAAGCAAATTTTTTATCCTCGCTGCCGACTACGAGCTAAAACTAAATCTAACTTAAAGCTAGAATGTTTTGCATTAAAAGCACTGATTTGTTGTTTGATGGTTTTCCATCGCCATAGGTAAGCAGCATATTGAATATGTTCCGCTGCTGGGCCAAGATATTACGGACTGGCATATTGGGTTGTCTCCCTCGGGACCTGAGAGTATCGTGCGGGTCTAGTTGCTGTTTCCGGATCCGGGGTCTTATCGTGTTCTTGTCGTTTGGTTGGATGTAGGCGGAAGGGAATAGGATTAAACTGGGGCGTGGATGGATTTCAGGAAAACGTATATAAGGGACATGTAGGATAGGTCACGGCTCGCCAAGACATCACGAACAGGAACAGCCGGCTGCCTACTTTCGGCCTGCAGGGAAGCTATTAATTTAGACCTGGCGTCACGGTATACAGGGCATGACCAAACAACGTGCTCTATGTCGTGATAACCTTCACCACAGGCACAGATACCACTTTCCCCGAGCCCAACACGACGGAGATGCGCGTCAAATCTATAGTGATTGGACATAAGCCGGGACATCACGCAAATGAAATCCCGACCTACATCCAACCCCTTGAACCACGGGTTCGTCGATACCTTGGGGATTATGGAATGTAACCACCTTCCCAGTTCCCCCTTGGTCCAAGAATTTTGCCAACTGATGATCGTATTCTGACGTACAAATGCGAAAAATTCATTAAAGGCAATTGGTCTTTCATAAATATCACCGTTTGTTGCGCCCACCTTAGCCAAAGAGTCCGCTTTCTCATTGCCCGGTATCGAGCAGTGAGAAGGGACCCACGCTAAGGTAATCTGAGTAGATTTTTCGGATAAGCACTCAGATGTTCCCGTATTTTCCCCAGGAAATACGGAGAGTGCTTAACATCTTTCATCGATCGGAGAGCCTCAATGGAACTGAGACTGTCCGTAAAGATGAAATAATGGTCCGTGGGCATTTTTTCGATAATCCCTAGGGTGTACTTAATTGCAGCCAATTCTGCGACGTAAACAGAAGCAGGATTATCGAGCTTATGGGAGACGGTTAAATTGTTACTGAAAATACCGAAGCCAGTGGACCCATCAAGAAGTGATCCGTCAGTGTAGTACATATTGTCGCAGTTGATGTTTCGATATTTATTGGAAAAAATTTTGGGGATCTGCTGCACGCGTAAATGATCCGGGATTCCACAAGTTTCTTCTATCATGGATGTATCGAAAAACACAGTAGAATCAGAAGTATTTGATAAGTCGACACGATTTGGAATATCGAAGAAGGGTTAATATTTTGGGACATGTGATTGAGATACAATGTCATAAAACGGCTTTGAGAATTAGGTTCGATTAACCTTTCAAAATTTTCAATCACGGGACGGTTCAAGACCTCACATTTGATAAGAATACGAGAATACAGGCTCCAGAAGCGGTTTTTCAACGGTAGAACTCCGGCTAAGACCTCCAAACTCATCGTATGGGTCGACTGCATGCAACCCAAGGCGATACGCAAACAACGATATTGTATTCGCTCCAGTTTGATCAAATGTGTGTTTGCTGCGGAGCGGAATCAGAAACACCCGTATTCAATAACAGACAATATCGTTGTTTGGTAAAGCCTTATAAGGTCTCCTGGGTGGGCTCCCCACCATTGTCCGGTTATTGTACGAAGAAAATTAACTCTTTGTTGACATTTTTTCATCAGATACCTCACGTGAAAACCCCAGGTGCCTTTAGAGTCGAACCAGATACCAAGATATTTGTGTACCAAAACCTGAGAAATCGTTTTACCCATTAATTGTGTTTGAAGCTGAGCAGGTTCATGCTTCCTAGAAAAAACTACTATCTCAGTCTTCTCCGGAGAGAATTCGATACCTAGCTGTAAAGCCCAAGCAGACAAATTGTCCAAGGTATCTTGCAATGGTCCTTGCAAATCGGCAGCTTTGGCTCCTGTAACAGAGATTACACTGTCGTCTGCAAGTTGTCTTATCGTGCATGAATTTGCCAGACATTCGTCGATGTCATTTATATAAAAGTTGTAAAGAAGGGGGCTTAAACATGAGCCCTGGGGAAGACCCATGTAGCTAATGCGAAAAGTTGCCAAATCGCCATGCGTGAAATGCATGTGCTTTTCGGACAACAAATTGTGCAAAAAATTGTTCAAAATTGGAGAAAATCTTTGTCGGTGAAGTTTACCCGAAAGAATGTCAATAGAAACGGAATCAAAAGCCCCCTTAATGTCCAAGAACGCAGACGCCATTTGTTCTTTGCGAGCATACGCCAGCTGAATATCTGTTGAAAGCAACGCAAGACAATCATTCGTCCCTTTGGCACGGCGGAAGCCAAATTGAGTATCTGATAGTAGACCATTTGATTCGACCCAATGGTCTAAACGACGGAGTATCATTTTTTCCATCAATTTCCGGATACAGGATAGCATTGCAATCGGCCTATAAGAGCTGTGATCAGAAGCTGGCTTCCCTGGTTTTTGGATGGCGATCACCTTCACTTGCCTCCAATCCTGCGGTACAATGTTTTGCTCCAGGAACTTATTGAACAAGCTCAACAAGCGCCTCTTGGCATTGCCGGGTAGATTCTTCAACAAGTTGAATTTGATTCTATCTAACCCAGGCGCGTTATTGTTACAGGAAAGGAGGGCAACTGAAAATTCTGCCATCGTAAAAGGTGATTCTATCGCGTCGTGGCCCGGAGACGCATCGCGAACAATGTTTTGCTCAGGAACAGAGTCCGGACATACTTTCCTGGCAAAATCAAATATCCACCTACTTGAAGACTCCTCGCTTTCGTTGACCGTTACGCGATTCCGCATTCTTCGGGCTGTGTTCCAAAGAGTGCTCATCGATGTCTCCCTCGACGTCTCGTTCACGAACCGACGCCAATATCCGCGTTTCTCTGCTTTAGCCAAGCTTTTAAGCTTGGTATCAAGCTCCGAATACCGTAAATAGTCGCCAGGTATACCTCCCTTCTGGTAGGCCAAAAACGCGTCGGATCTTTGCGTATAGACATCGGAGCACTCTTGGTCCCACCACGGAGTGGGAGGCAGTTCTTTAATCGTTACGCCGGGATGTTTCTTCGTTTGGGCTTGCAACGCGGCGTCGAGAATCAAGCCCGCGAGGAGGTTGTATTCTTCAAGTGGTGGATGATGTTGAATCGAATCGACCGCTTTTGAAATCATTTCCTCGTATAACTTCCAATCGACATTCCGTGTGAGGTCATACGGAATGTCAACTGGTCGCATGCGAGTTGACCCGTTATTAATTGAAATAAGAATAGGCAAATGGTCGCTACAGTGGGGATCGAGGATCACCTTCCATGTGCAATCCAACCGTAGCGACGTCGAACATAAGGATAGATCCAAAGCGCTTGGGCGCGCTGGAGGTTTCGGGATACGTGTTATTTCGCCGTTGTTTAAAATAGTCATGTCGAAGTCATCGCAAAGGTTATAGATTAAAGAGGAGCGGTTATCATTGTAAGGGGAACCCCAAGCCACGCCATGAGAGTTGAAGTCTCCCAAAATCAAACGTGGCGAGGGAAGAAGTTCTACTAATACAAAGAGCAGCCGTTGCCCAACCTGTGCTCTGGGAGGAATATATATTGAGGCAATACAAAGCTCTTTACCTTGTATTGTCATTTGACATGCGACAACTTCGATGCCTGGAATCGAGGGGAGGTTAATACGATAGAAAGAATAGCACTTTTTAATCCCTAAAAGTACTCCTCCATAAGGGGGGTCTCGATCAAGGCGAATAATATTAAAATCATGGAAGTTGAGATCACTATTTGAAGTAAGCCAAGTTTCACAAAGGGAAAATGCATCGCATTTGTTTTTATTTATCAAAACTTTAAACGAATCAATTTTTGGTTAAATACTTCTACAATTCCACTGTAAGACAGAGATAGAATCCTTCATATACGCAGTTGAATTAGGCATCGAAGGATACAATCGCTGCAAGGAGGGGCCATTGGGCAGTCAACTGCTTCAAAAACGATCTAACTGTTGGGAGAAATGCTGTAAGAAAAATTTTAATTGGATCGGGTACATTGAAAGTTTCAAAAATCCAGTCCACAATGTCAGAAAATTTCACTAATCCAGAGTTTGTTTCATCAACTGGATGTGCAAAAGGAACAACTGGGGTTTTACATGTTCCTGGCAGTGCTGGGAACTCCTTCTGGGACTTTAAATTTGCAAGCCCAGGAGGAGTTTGCTTCGGTTTTTCCGCAGCACTGTTTGGTTTGCTTGTAACTTTCATTTCACTTTGAGAAATCTTAGGACCTTTTCTGGGAAGTTTAGGAGAGGAAATATTTTTCCTCTTTCTAGACTCCCCAGGATTGGCGTAAGATGTTCCCGCTGGTAAATCGTCAGAATCGGTTTCATCAGAGGACAACAGATCGTAAGGGTTTGATGTAATGGAAGAAGTGGTAACGGTCTTCTTCAGCATCTCAGTGTAAGAACGCTTCGAACGCTTTTTGAGAGACCTCTTTATTTTATCCCTGCGCTGCATGTACACCGCACATGTCGAGAGCTCATGCTGACTCTCCCCACAGTGAATGCATTTTTCAGCATTTTTACTGAAGGAATCATCCGCACGATTCTCCCAACACTTGCCACAACGTGCCTTATTGCAGCAGTAGGCGGCGGTGTGGCCTAACTGCTTACAATTCAGGCAGTTCATGACGCGAGGCACATATAATCGCACAGGGAGACGAACCCGGTGGATCGAGACGTGGCTTGGTAGCGCTGACCCGGCGAACGTAACTCGAAACGAGTCTGACGGGGTGTATAGTGTTTTGCCACCGATGATCGATGCTGACCGCAATTGCTTGCAGTCGAGCACCTTTACATCGGGATAGGTTTTGTTTTTAAAGCACCCTTTGGCACTTGCCAGTATACACTCGACGGACAGACTCGAATCGGCTATGACACCGTCGATCTCCACGTCTCGTGCGGGTATGTAAACGCGATACTCGCGTGTGAAGAGCTCAGAGCAAGCTATATCGTTGGCCTCTTTCAGGTTACTGACCACGACACGGAGCTTGTTAGGCCGGACCTTGGAAATTTCGGTCACGCCCTTGTACTCCTTCTTCAGGTCTTTAGAAATCTGCAAGAGGTTCAACTGTTTCGATTTCGGTCCCGCCTTTGGCCGAAAATAAACAGTATAGCTGCCCTGGGCTCCGTCTGGGTAAAGCCTGGGGCGAGGGGGGACTGAAGAATGAACAGGGGAGGGGGTAACAGAAGGGTCAGGGTCAGGGGGGTTCGGGGATGGTGGCACGGGAGGCGCGGGATCTACATCCATCCCGCTAAGTCTAGCGCACTAGCGCCGACAAGAGCACGTACCTTTTTACTTCTCCCTTCCAGTAAGGTTGGTTGTCCGATCGTTCGAAGTTGCAGCCGTTACAGCCAGCAGCACCAATACAGCAGCACCAAACAGCCACCAGCAGCGAGCCAGGTGTGAGATCACTCCACACAGCGATACATCTCACTGTCAACTGATGGCTTCTTCTTTTTCCTCTTTTGTGTCTCGTCCACTGCTGTAGCACAATTCAGCCAGCAGCCAAATCGGCTTACGCACCAGCTGGTTGTCACGATGCGAAACGCGCGACCTTGAACTCGGATTTATTTTACTCGACCAGGCAAACAATGCCAACACTTGTTCACACGTCTTTTGTTTTATATTCTATCGGAGCGATCACCGATCACACGTCCGATACTGATGCGTGTTCGGCACAGAATGATTTGAATGATTTTGAAACATAAAGTTTTTAATGAGACGTTTTACTTTTTCACCAGTGATTTGTGATTCCCGGGTGTGGGTACTGGATCGACGGGTTTTTCAACAGATAATGATGAGAACCGGTATGCAGCGAATAGAGGAAAACGTCAGTTTTCTACGTTCGGTGCCACTGCTCAAGAATCTTAGCAACGATGTACTTACCAAGATTGCCGATGTGCTCGAGGTGGTAAGTAAATCATGTTTGTTTATTATGTCATACTTTTTCGTTTCGCATTATTTTTTATAAGATTTCTTTTGTGACTATTTTGGAACACGAAACAAACAACAGTCTTTCTTCTAATTGCAAAAGGAATTCTACCCCGCCGGAGCGTACATCATCCGTCAGGGAGCCGCGGGCGATACATTCTTCCTAATCAGTCAGGGCACGGTGAAGGTCACGCAGCGTTTGCCGGGTAAGTGCACCGGATTACCAATTTGTGTGTGCTTACAGCACCGCCTCATTAGTGAAACTGTGCAAGTCAGTCAGTGCCAAGGTGCAATTAATCACGTTTTGTTGCTTCTGTCCGCGTTCTTTAATCCTTACGTCTCATTTTTACTCTTCTTCTTTCCCACCTCTGAAGGGCGCTCCACCGAGGAGGAGATACGAATACTCGGCCGGGGGGAGTACTTTGGCGAGAAGGCTCTCATCAAGGAGGACAAACGGACGGCCAACATAATCGCCATGTCCCCGGGTGTGGAGTGCCTCACGCTGGACAGAGAGTCCTTCACCAAGCATATCGGGGATCTGTGCGAGTTGCACGAGAAGGACTATGGCGATGCAGAACGGGTGCTGGCATTCCGCAATCTGAAAAACAATCCGCCCGCGCTGGACGCGATGAAACCCGGTAAGGAGCTGCAAATGTTTGCCACTTTGGTGGTTAAATTAACGAACAGTTGTTTGTTTTCTCTTGAACAGAATTGATGGACGTGGAGATGTCGCATCTGGACGTGGTGGGGACACTCGGAGTGGGTGGCTTTGGGCGAGTGGAACTGGTCAAGTTGGAACGTAACGGAACGGTTCAGGTGTACGCCCTTAAGTGTATGAAGAAAAAACATATCATCGACACTCGACAGCAGGAGCACGTCTATAGCGAGCGGAAAATAATGCTGGCCTGCCAAAGTCCGTTTATTTGTCGTTTGTATCGAACCTACCGGGATGATAAGTGTGTCTACATGCTGCTGGAAGCCTGTCTGGGTGGTGAAGTGTGGACAATTCTGCGGGATCGGTCGTACTTCGATGACGGAACGACAAAGTTTATCGTGGGCTGTGTGCTGAAAGCGTTCGAGTTTTTGCATGCCAGAGGCATTGTCTATCGCGATCTGAAGCCGGAGAATCTTCTGCTCGATTCGAAGGGATACGTGAAGTTGGTGAGTAAATGAGAAGCAAATTTACTTTGTTGAGTGATGGTTCTGTGATGGTCGTTAACATATATTTTTAGGTTGATTTTGGATTTGCGAAATTTATTGGATACAGTAGTAAGACGTGGACGTTTTGCGGGACACCGGAATACGTGGCGCCGGAGATTGTGTTGAATAAAGGTCACGACCGTTCGGTGGACTACTGGGCGCTAGGCGTTTTGATCCATGAGTTGCTGACAGGAATGTGAGTATATTTTTATTAGTTCTCATAATATTTTTTGTTTGTTGTTACCACAATATATCTAACTAATGGTAGCAGTGGTCATAGGCTCCTACAAGGGGAAGAAAATATTTTTTGTTTCACTGGTCAACACAAGTGTGGCTCTAAAGCTCAACTTAAAAACAAATTATAGGTTTTTGGCCTTTCCTGTAAGTTTTGGTACCTCTAATCACCAACATTTTTTCACAGACTTAAATGAGTTTTTTCGTAAACACAACGTTGAAGCGACCCAGCGAGCAATTACTATGTGAACTCTCAAAATCTATAATATTTCTAGGGCAGCTATTTCGAGTTTTGAGCAGCACTTTTTTCGCTTTTGTCGACCAACATTAGAGTATTTTGTTGATCGGACTCGGTTTTTCGGCAAACTTTCAAAAAAACATTTTTCTTTACTTTGTTGTGAGATATCATTAAAATTGAAATATTTTTGACACCTGATACTGATTGTTCTTCAACTGAATTTAACTGTGTTCAGTTTATCGGAGACAAAAAAGGGATACATTTTTGCCTTTCTCCTAGAATGGTATAGCAATCACTGGAAAAACCGAAGGTATAAAAGTGGTCCCAATGGCCGAATTACATATACCACTCGACTTCCTTCGACGAACTGAGCATTTTCTGTATGTATGTATGTATGTGTGTGTATGTGCAACTTTTTTTTCTCACTCATTTTTCTCAGAGATGGCTGGACCGATTTTCATAAAATTAATTGCAAATGAAAGGTCTAGTTGCGCCATAGGTTGCTATTGAATTTCATTGTAATCGGATTTTTAGTTTAGAGGTTATGTATCAAAATGTAAAAATCACGAAACATCAATATCTCGGAAACCACACAACCGATTTCAATAAAACTGGTTTCAAATGATTGGACTGTCCCCAGAACCCTTAACTTTTGAATTTCGTTATGATTGAACATATGGTTCAAAAGCTATGTAAAGAAAAGTAATCCTGAGGTTGTTCAAACTCACTCATTTTTCTCAGTGATGGCTTAACCGATTTTCACAAAATTAGTGTCAAATGAAAGGTCTAGTTGCCCCATAGGTTGCTATTGAATTTCATTGCAATCGGATTGTAACTGTGTCCGTTGTTCATAGAAATGTGAAATCACATAATAAAAGTAAACATATTGACTTTCTCCTAACGATCACTGGCTAATTAAAAGGTAGAAAAATGATTGAAATGGCCGAATGTTATATACTACTCAACTCAGTTCAACGAATCGAGCATTTTCTGCATATATGCATGTATTGGTGTATATGTTTGTGTGTGGGTGTGTACGTGTGTATGTGCACCTCCCTTTCGCACTCACTCATCTCAGAGATGGTCTGACCGATTCTTTCTATCTTGGTGTCAACTGAAGAGTCTATTTTCCGCTTAGGTTGCTGCAATGAAATTAATTGCAAATGAAAAGTCTAGTTGCCCTATAAGACCTTATTGAATTTTATTGTAATCTGATTTCTAGTTTAGAGGTTATGTATCAAAATGTAAAAATCACAAAACATCAATATCTCAGAAACTACACAACCGATTTTAACAAAATTGGTTTCAAATAAACGGGCTGGACCGATTTCCATAAAATTAGTGTCATATGGAAGGTCTTGTTGCCCCATAAGACTAATGATTTTTTTTTTGCAAACGAATTATTACTTTGCCTGTTATGTTTAAAAATGTGAAGTCCAGCTATGAAAAGAAACATATTACTAAGACTACTCGGACTCACTCACTTTTCTCAGAGATGGTTGCACCGATTTCCACAGAATTAGTATCTAATGAAAGGTCTAGCTGCTTCATAACACCTTATTGAATTTTGCTGTAATCGGACTGTAACTTCGTCTGTAATGCATCGAAATGTGAAAATCACGAAACTTCATTATCTTAGACACTACACAACCGATTTGAACAATATTGATATCAGATGAACGTGCTAGTTAAGGGTTAGCTGATGAATTATGTTTGAACACGTGGTTTCAAAGTTTGGCTGCCCTATACGTTACCTTTTCATTTGATTGTAATCAAACTTAAGCAACCGTAATGTTTTAATTGGTAAAACAATGAAAGTCTATTATCTCAAGTATTACACGACTTATTTGAACATAACTAGTGTCATACAAACGAGTCATCTCTCAAACTTACAAATAACACACTTTGCTTTGATCAATATTTTTGGCCTCAACATGATTTAAATGCGGTATCGTACTATCTAAACGTTCCCGCATCGCTCGTGGTTAAATTGTTCAAAATTTAGAATCATTTCTTTTATTTCGCTATTTCTTAAGCACTAACATTACGTCAAATTTCATATTTTATACCTTAATAACAACTTCAATATTTTAAAATCCAAAAAGTGGAAATACCTTTATTGGATTTAAGCATTCATGTCAATCTATTTTTACAAATAAGAAGTTTGAATGAGAAAGGCTCAGTCTGACCGCTAGGTGGATTAATTTAGGTTTTTGGTAAATAGCTGCTAAACAAATCGCAACGCGAAACATAGTTTAAATATTGCTGGTTTATGTTACTTAGCGGCAAAACTTCCAGTGATGGTATTTCTAACAAAAACTAACTTTCAGATTGTAAAACTAAGTTAGCAAACTTCAACAATCATCAATCATTTCTTATATTCGTAAGACAGCTAGACAATCAAAATTTCGTTTCCATCATTGAAATTGTCGATATTGATCAAGATGCAGGAGTTTGAGGCCTGTTTTCTTCTACTGATTAAAACATGCGCTACTGCTTAAGCCGTTCTCTACCCTAGTAGCTGATGCATTTGATCAATACAGCTTTCCGGGAAACAAAAGTGGCCCTTTGTCTTTTACATTCTAAACATGATTTTTGTCTACAAATTTTGTTTGATAGAATATTGAATGATACTGTTTCCTTGGCGTAAATAGCAACACCCCCAATGATCACCTACAGAAAACCAAACTAGTCCAAGCCGGTTCACTTATGTTTACAACGATGAAACATACAGTTGCTGTTGTCCATGCAATACTTCTTCACGGTGTCCCATCGAAAATTTCACAAAAAAATCACACTGAACCAGGTGCGTTCAGCTTATCATTCGCCCGATATACCGACCAAATAGGGTTGCGCTCATAAAACCATTTCGTCGATTTATCGACTGGTTGCAGGATTCTGCCCAGGACTCCTGCCGGATCCTGTGATGTTATATCTACTGAAGAAACCATTAGGTTCCGTACGTGGGAGTTGAGCGACCCCACGGTATACTAGCTAGAACATTCCAACTGAATTCTACCCTTCCGAAAAGCATCGTAGAGAAACAATTCATTTGTCCGATTATCGACTGGGAAAAGAAAAACTCTATCCTCTGCTCTCTCACTCGCTAGTTATGTTTAAACGACCGTTATTCCCTTATTTGACCATTCAGCGGGTGTTGGTTTCCCACAGAAAAAGTACTGATAATGAATAAACGCGCGCAGTTACTGTTTCAGAATATACAACGGAATGTTGCATCAAGTTTTTGAAAGTCTGTGGCAAAAATATACAGTTGAAAATAGAATGTAGGGTTCATAACTAATTCTGAAAAGGTGGCCGGTGCATCCCCTTCCACTCATGAGATAAGCCATCTAGAAAAGACGGCTCACGGCGGTCAGCTTTTATAGTAACAAAAAGTTTTTTTTTGGTTTTATTTGGTAATAATTGTATCCACGCGTGTAGGCCCCGTGAAGTGATTAGTGGGTTTCTATCCGTCGCTTGATTTCGTTGTCGTCACAAATCACCTTCTCGATATTTTTCATCCCCCTCGTCACGTTGTTTGAACCCTTCAGCCGTCGACACCTGACCATCCAACTCCCCGCACCTGGCTCTTCGTACTCTGAATTCAAAACTGTTTTTTTGGCGTACCCTCTCGGCTGCTTTCCTGGATGATTCGTTTTGTCTTCCCGTCGAAGAAACCCAACGAAATCGAGGAAGAAGTGTTTGTAATTTATAATGGATTTTCTGTTTCAAATGTTGGATTTTTTTAGGTTTATTCAATGCTTTGATTGTTTTAAAATTCAAGCCTAAGGGGCCGTTCAATAATTACGTAAGCATATTTTCCGCTTTTTCAAAACCCCCTCCCCCCCTTGTAAGACATCGTAAGATTTTTTGATACCCCCCCTCCCCCTAGTAAGATCTTACTATTTATACTCTATATAGATTTTTATTATAGTTTTATCATCCTGAAGCAAGCACAATTTTTCGTTTTAATTCCAGTTAATCGTCCTTCCGTAATTTTCTTTTTATGAATTTTACCCTTCACACTGTCATGAACATGGTTATTTGAACAATGTTTTTCTTACGTAAGATAATCAATTCACCCTCCCCCTCACCTGTAAGACAGCGTAAGAAAATAACACACCCCCCTCCCCCCTATTTGCTTACGTAACTATTGAATGGCCCCTAACAATTTATTCACATTCATAAGTCTTCGAAAAAAAAACTTTTAACATTTTTATTTTTGTTCACACAGCATTTGGCAACATTTTAGAGAAAAACTTTCTTCTACAAAGTTTTTTTTTTTGACACGGCACATTTTTTTATTTCTTGATAAACTTGGTAACTTTCTTCTAATACATTGTAGAACTAGCTATTTTGAGCAAGTTTGTAGAAGATTAGAAGGTGAGGAGCTGCGTAGCTGCAAGGTTACAGAGTCCGCTTTGTCAAGCGGATGGTCGTGGGTTCGAATCTTAGTAGAACCAGGCCATCCGATGTCAAAAAAGGGACTTAAGCATGGGTTTATTCTCAGGCTCCCCACACCAGTTACCCTTCCTTTACGCTGAAATCTACAAAAAACCTTTGCGTGACTTCCTCTTAACAAAAAAATAAGTCCCTCTTATCAATAAAACTGGCCAGAAGGACGCACGACGAAACTTCTCCAGGGAATTATAATTGGTGATATTTGGCAAGAGGAACGAGTATCGGTATAGTAGAACAGTGAGCGTGTAAAGGAAGAGTAGCACATTACACACAAGCACTGATGAACAATAATAATAAGCATGCCACTTCTCAATAGAGGTATTGCTATTAACAGAAGTGCGGGATACAGCAGACACCCAGGCATATCTCACAATAGATCTACGATTCTGGTTGCAGTGAGGAAGCCCATACAGGAAAAAAAAAAGATTAGAAAATTCTATCTTTAACTTGACAAAGTTATAAGGTATAAAATTGATGCACCCCTTTGAATTGTGTTTTTGGGTGTTAACGCTCTTATCTTAATTCTGCCATTGTTTGAGGATTCTACAAACTTTAAACTAAGCTTAATTGTCACATTTTTCTTAGAAGAAAGCGTATCGCTATCTCTTAATTAAGAGGAGTTATATCTGTTTTTGCAATTTTTGACTCAATTTTCATAAGAACATAACTTGCGGAAAGGCAAATATTGGCAGCTACTTTGAGTTTCGTTTTATTCAGATACTTATTCCCTCCAATTGTGTATATATGTCGTACTGGATGACACCCCGTTAAGCATACAGACGCGAGGCATACGGACGCGAGGCATAGTACGCTAGGCATAATTGACGGGAGGCATACGGACACGAGGCATATGGACGCGAGGCCGAATGGACGCGAGGCCGAATAAACGCTAGGACACAAGGCCAAGGGGAAGTGATATGGAATGTGTTATTACCGTCATCATCAACACAGCATTCGATAACATGTATTTCGCTTCAAAGTGTCATTTGAAAAGCAATACACTCGCGGCCTTCGGCCGACTCGCTGTCCGAGCGAATGCTGTCCTTACTCGCTACCGCTCGTTCGGACTTAACTAAGGGAAGAAAACTCTGTTTGAGTAGACCTAGCAAACCAGTAGATCAGTCGTTTGGGTGCGAGAGGCCGCCGCTTCCGACGGCGGGTCGGCGGCCGGCTCGGACTGCGGAAACCACGTTTCCTTGCCCTCGATTATGCGTCTTCGCCGCATGATTTCAAGAAAGGTATTATACCCAACTTAAACTCTTTAGGAATATAATAACACCTGAACTACATAATTGGATATCATGCGATCGTACAACATCGCATTTGGCCTCGCGTCCATTCGGCCTCGCGTCCATTCGGCCTCGCGTCCAATCGGCCTCGCGTCCATTCGGCCTCGCGTCTATTCGGCCTCGCGTCCATTCGGCCTCGCGTTCATTCGGCCTCGCGTCCATTCGGCCTCGCGTCCGTTATGCCTTGTGGCAGTATGCCTCGTATCCATTATGCCTCACATCCATTATGCCTCGCGTCTGTATGCCTAGCATACTATGCCTACCATCCATATGCCTAGCGTCCATATGCCTCGTGTCCCGTCCCCGTCGTACTGGAATCGAAGGGAATTCATAGTATTTTTTTGGAAATTAAATTGTAACTTTCCTGGAATTACCAAGTTAATTAAGTTACCAAGCTCATCAAGAAATAAAATAATTATTTTGTTTTATTTTGGTGTATACCCCCTTAAACAAAAAATTTCAGCACTCAAACAAAGTACTCATAAAACTAAGAAACTTTCTAGAAGACATCGAAACGCTAAAACCATGCGTTTCGTCACAAACACCAATGCACAATGGTCCAGAAACCAAACTTAGGGGGAAATTTGGGTCTAGAGCTCTATAACAACATTTTAGAGAAAAACTTTCTTCTACAAAGTTTTTTTTTCTTTTTACATAACGTTTATTTGACACGGCACAATACAAAAAATGTTTACCGGAGCCAGAAAACTCTTATTTCTAGCGTATCTTATAAACTAAAGGCAAATTTTTTACCCTCGCTGCCGACTACGAGCTAAAACTAAAACTAGTATGGTTTTTTTTTTAATCAGTGGTTCGGTTTGTTGTTAGATGGGCACTCAGGTGTTTTTCAAATAGCCATAAATCAGCTTCATGTATGTTATGTGTCGCTGAGCCAGGATATCACGAACAGGGACGTAGGGTAGTATTCCTCGGGCCCTGAGGGAGTCCAAAAGTAGGGATCTGGCGTCACGGAATTCAGCACACACCCAAACTACGTGTTCAATGTCATGATACCCCAAGCCACAAACGCAATGATTGCTGTTCGTGAGCCCAATGCGCAGTAGATTTGCGTCTAACCCGTAGTGGTTGGACATAGTCCGGGACATCACGCGAATGAAGTCTCGTCCTACATCCAACCCCCAAAACCAAGGTTTGGTGGATACCTTGGGGATGATGCTGTGTAGCCACCCAATTCCCAATTCTCCCTTATCCCACGAGGTCTGCCAGTTGATAAGTGTGCTCTGACGTGAAAGTTTTATTCTACAAAGTTGTTACATATGATAAAGCGCTCATTGAAAAATTATCAAAACTTAGGGTGACCAACATTTTCGATGCAATCAAGTATCTAACTTTTTTATCTTTGTAGATAGAAGAGAATTTTGTTCTACAATGTTATTGCTCCATTAATTTTAAGTATCTTTGTGAAAAAAAGTTTTTCTCTATCTTTGAAAACAACCTATTTATATTAAAAAAACATATTTTACGCTCTAACTTTTTTATTTCAAGTTTCATCTCAAAACTGTCTTTGAACGACTTTTAGAGCTTTTTAAGAGAAACAATTTGCAATGCTGACATCGTAAATATCTCAATTTTACTCAAAGTTATTAATATTTTTCATCAAAAAATATGCGTTTTTCATTTGTATGTCATTTATTTTGGGGCAAACATAAAAAATATCTCTTGGTCTCATTTTGAAGGGCATAATTGACTCTATAAATGGAGGAACTTTTAGAAATATGTTATTTTTAAAATTTGAGTAAATTCAATTTAAAAACAAGACGAAAATTTCAATAATTTTTTACATTATGCATATAGAAGCACCCAGATTTATGTTTTGGTATTTTTTCTTACAACTAGACGTAATTACCTTTAATTTGACTCAAAAAGATCGAAAATCGATCAACTGGTTTAAAAGTTATGAATTTTTTAATATAAAATACATCGAAAAAAAAGCTCTAAAAGTCGTTCAAAGACAGTTTTGAGATAAAACTTGAAATAAAAAAGTAAGAGCGTAAAATAGGTTTTTTCAATATAAATAGGTTGTTTTCAAAGATAGAGAAAAACTTTTTTCACAAAGTTACTTAAAATTAATGGAGCTATAACATTGTAGAACAAATTTTTCTTCTATCTACAAAGATAAAAAAGTTAGATACTTGATTGGATCGAAAATGTTGGTCACCCTAATTTTTGATATTTTTTCCATGAGCGCTTTATCATATGTAACAACTTTGTATAAGAAAGTTTTTCTCTCTTCGTCCCACTGTGCGGCGTCAGTCAAATTTCCATCAGAAGTAACCTCTGAAACACGTTGTAGATTCTACTCATGCCTAGAATTTAAATTTGGTTGCTTGATCCAGCTGAATGTATAAACTCCTTACGACCGGTTTCTTCTGATGGGAATCCTACTGACGCTGGTAGATTGGTAATGTTGGCGGAAGACAAGATTTTCTGCATTTAAATCGTCATACTCAACTTTGAACAGCTATAGCTCTTCTTAGGGACATCCTAGCTCGTCAGTGTCTTCTGTAAAGTTGTTGGGCATCTAAAGTACTATACTTTCACATAATGTAGTGCATCATTAGAGTATTTTCGAGCTTTTTAGAAAGGTAACTGCAAAAAAGCAGGTTTTCTCTTATAAAGTTTCATACAAATTTAAAATGCAATGCGCCAAGCGGAGACAAAACCAATCGATTTTCAGTAAGTTTAAGGTTGTTTGGGGCCCCAAAAAGAACCAAAAAAACTTGGTTCTGGAAAATCAATCACTTTGCCCCACCCTAATATTCATAGACAAATTGTGGAAGAATTGTTTTACACTATTCAGGGCCAAGTTTGTTTACATAAGATAACGAATCAAAGAATGAGAAAGGAGGATAATAGTGTTACACAATTTTAAACCGGTTTGTAATTTTAATTCGATTTTCCAATAATTTTCATTGTAGAATATATTTTTCGGGATTAGATCAAATATTTTCCGGGATCAGGAAATCTCGGAGAAAATAAAATTTTCCGGGTAATTCCATTCCGGGAATGACACTTTAGTACTAATGAATGACCGATTGATTTCTGCTTGCTAAATACTACAAGGTATACAGCCCTAGGGTTGTATGAAATAGTGACGTGGGACTAAACACAGTAATTAGGGAATTTTTTGTTACAAAATATACAGAGCCTGCAGACAGAATCAAGGTGTTTGCTCAGCGACTATACGTATTTTTACTTTCAGCCTCCCCAGGAAATCAATTTTTTGAAATATATTCAACAACACTCGAAAGAATATCGTATATATTTGGCGATATTAGTATTAGTCGGTAGTATTTTGTTGTGCAAACAATATTTCACAAGCATATCATTTTTGTTGAAAACGCACCAAGAATTTCTCGTAATGCGTCAAAGTCACAATCAACTCTATATCCTCGAAAACCAAATCCAATAATACTTACGTTATTATAATAAATGCAGGGTGGCCACTCAATATCAATGTTCGATTTCCAGGTTTTTTCCCGGTTTTCCCGATGATATTAATAAAATTTCCCGGTGTTTTTTGTTTTTTTTTTTCAAAACAAGAGAAAAAATCAATTTTCAATTGCTTTTTTATGCCTTGCAAAAATAGTGTTACAAAACTATGAAAAACATTTCTCCTTTATCGTTTTTAGGTGTTCGTAGACGTTGGCAACTACTTTCATAGTGATCTGCTGCGAAATTTTCGCCCTCTTTATCTTCAAATCGTTGACAATCTTCGCTTTCTCGCGCTTTCTTGCTTCCTTCTGCTTCTTTCTCTGTTAACCTACTCTCGAGCTTGCAGTGCTTCTGTATCAGGATGCCAATGAAATGCATGGGATAAATTTAAGAGTTGGAGCGTAGAGGTTTTGTCTTCTCGAAAAAAGTCCTCAGGCAAAATTTCAAGCGGACTTTGGGAAGAAGAGCCCCAGAATGACCAATGAAAAAATGCACATGAAACTGTCAAGATGCGTTTTGCAAAATGCATGAAACATTGAGATCTGTTCTTTCCAAACAATTACACAATCACAAAATCTGAGAAATCTTTAACAAATAGCTCGTAAAGGTAATTCAGTAGTCAAAAAGTCAGAATAAAAAAAAAAGAAGACCTTACCGCAAAAATGTAGAGCTTAAAATTTGAACAACGGTTTCGTTGTTTGAATTTTTATGAAAATACGTAGTTTTGTGATTTTGTACTGAAATAATTTGGAAACTCCAAAATTCACTCTTACATACCATATTTCATCCACCTGACATGATTTGATACATGAAGCAATTGATACGTATGAAAATTTCCAGTGTTTGCTCAATCTGTTTGAAAAATTAAAAAAAAACACACAGACATATTTGCGTCTCACGAAAACGGGGAGGGGTCTAGAGGGGTGGCATCATTACCAAAACTTAGAGCAACTATTCCCCTTGAATTCCAAGTTTTCCCAAATCGGCCGTTCCGGTGCTGAGAACAAGCATTTTCAAAACAAGTTCCGTCCCGGGTCTTTACGGGTTAAAATGATCCGCAACATAAATGTGCTGCCTGTGATCAAAATCATATCTAAAATCGAGAAGTACAAACCGGGTAGCTCCGTTCGGTCCGGTTCGAAATAAAATCGACACTCGAAGTTTCCGGTCCTATCTGACTTTTGAACGGATTCTACCCAATGCGAGGTCGAACACTATTCACAAGAAGTTTCAACACGCCTTTCGTGACGCTGATTACTTTTTGATTTCTTTAAAAATCTGACAATATATGTTACGGAACAGTAAATATATTCACCTGATTAAGCCTGATTTTATTTGACGCAGATCTTGCTGCGAAGCTGCTATCGACTTTGGCTGAAACCAACAACCAGCTTTCCCCTAACCGACAGAATCATGCCAGTGCAAAAAAAAACAGGTTTCCATGTTGACATTTCCTCAGAAACTGTTGAACGAATGAAACGGCAGACATAAAGGAGGATGATTTTCCCGGCGCGAAGCCTAATTTCCCGGTTTTCCCGTAGTTTTTTCCCGGTGATTTGAAATTCCCGGCTTTTTCCCGCTTTTCCCGTTTTTCCCGGTAGAGTGGCCACCCTGTAAATGGTTTTGTCTTATTAAACTTTGATTAAATCGAATCTACAATATGGATCTTACTTTCAGAATAATACAGAAGCCCTTTTAAAGGTTCATTAATTGGCAAACATAAGAAGCTAAGTCTAACAAAATTGTTAACAAGTTCCAGCAAAAAACCGTAACAATCAACAATTCCATTTTTGTTTTTTGCTTGACAATTTTTTTCGTTTACCTACAACTACATTCGCTGTATTACGAAGTAAGCTAATATACGATTATTATGGTAAAGTTTAGGACAATGATATACACTGAATTCTTTTTTTACACGATTATTTTTACGTAATTTTATTTTAAACGATTTTTTTCACACGTGGTGGATAATTTTATCAAAACGACGTGATCTTTTTTTAACACGAAAATTACGCGACTTCTTTTACGGGATTCTTTTTTTTTGCACGGACGCATCAATCGCATCAAGAATCCAGCGTATCAACTAAAAATTTTGAATTGTAAAAAGAGATTCTGAAGGAATCTTAGTAAATAAACTAAAAATTCACAAGCATTCGTAGGCTCTTACTCTTCTATAAATTTACTCTTTCGATACTATCCGGTCCCGATTAATTAGTGAATATCGAAGATAAAATTAAATAAATATCCGTTGCATAAACTTACAATTCTTGTTGAGTAATTTATGGTAATCATATTTATGAGATAAACTTTCAATCACCATCAACAGCAGCATTGCAGTTTTTCCTCGATTGCACACGAATAGAAATGTACGAACAAAAGTGTACCACTGCAATACGAATAGTACCGCTGCAGTATGAATAGAAGTGTACCGCTGAAATGTACGAATAGAAGAGTACCGCTGCAATCATAGACGACGAGAGTTTTCTTTCAAGACATCAGTTTTTATTAGGTTCTGAAAGCAGGTTTAGAAATTGATTAAGAATGGAGATTGTTTCAAACTTTCCGGAAAACTTTTACCTTCGAGACATCATATTAGTCTAAGCTCATGGAAGCAAAAATAATTAGGGGCCATCCAGATACCACGTGGAAGGTTTGGAGGGGAGGGGGGGGTCGGCTAATGTCCACGGTCCATACAATTTTTCTAGAATTTATATGGACAGTTGTCCACGGAGGGGAAGGGGGGGGGTCGAAAGTGTTAAAAATCTGTCCACGTGGTATGTGGATGGCCCCTTAGACCTCTTGGGACGGGTAGACTCTGTCAATTTGTATATCGATATTGATACAGAGAATATCACGGGGAACGGATGGTGTCCATTCACGTCGTCTGTGCTAGGAATGCTCGCATGTAATTGGTTCATTGTTCGCGTAAATTTCTCTGTAACTTTTTATCAATTTTCACCGTTGAGCAGTGAAATAATAATGATAAACAGCATATTATAGATTTGTTACACGTTTTATCTATCCAACAATATATTGGTTATTATTATCCATCATGTGGCTATGCTGTTATTAACGTTTGAAATCTGACGCAACATTTGTCAGTTTCATTTCCAATTTTACAGAATGCATCCCAGTATAACAAACAAAGACGTAGTCCCACGTCAAAAACGGTATTCAAGCGCAATTAGTATTCCAGAAACTGAAAATCGCTTCCTTAGGGTTCAAAACGGCGCTAGACATCAATTTCGGGCTCTGGAAATAGTAATATTCTGGAGAATTGGAGTATTTTCTTCAGCTTTTTTTCATTTTTCTAGAGACTGGAGAGCGCCATCTTGAATACTAGAATGGCATCGAACAGAGATTTTCAGTAGCGGTCCCGGATCCCGAAACTGAAAATCGCTTCCTTAGGGTTCAAAACGGCGCTAGACATCAATTTCGGGCTCTGGAAATAGTAATATTCTGGAGAATTGGAGTATTTTCTTCAGCTTTTTTTCATTTTTCTAGAGACTGGAGAGCGCCATCTTGAATACTAGAATGGCATCGAACAGAGATTTTCAGTAGCGGTCCCGGATCCCGAAACCATGTGATATGAATATTTTGTATGATTACTTACTTATGATTTTCATGTCGAATAACCGTCGCATAGGGTCACACAAAAAAATCTATCGACGAGCAGCCGCTTTCGCTTTCATTTGACGCCAGCTAAGATAGTCGTCGACAGTCTGTATATCGGCTGCCACGAGCTTCTGGGTCAACCTCTTCTCCGCTGTTCTTGTGGACTCCAGTCGTCTTCGTTCGCACTCCGTCGCAGCGTATGTCTATTCCACTTCCACTTACGATCCCGAATCCTGATTATTGTTGACGTCATCATTTATATGCATTCAATAATCATTTACCTCATTCGTTCTGTACTTTCTGGCAACTCTGCTAATGACAAGAGAAGAAGAGAACAACTATTACTCCGTCCAAGAATTTCCTTTTTTCACGGTTGAATAAACTAAAACGTGTTTGATGATTAATTATAGTTATCTGTTAATTTAAAGTCAATTTCCCCACTCGTCTTATATAAACCAACAGGTTATGTGCCCAGATACGTTGAGTGGTGGAAATCAGTTTGCATAGAAATCGGTATGAATTATTTGAGAACTCATCGCTGGGTAAATCAGTCGGAAATTGTATTTTGTCGTGTGAACAAAATGGCGGAAATGGTTTCGATCGAAAAATTAGGGGATAACAACTGGCCTCTATGGAAGTTTAAGATCAACCTTATTCTCGGTGAGAAGGGTCTTGCTGCTATAGTTAAAAAAGAGAAAGAAGCAGAACCAACGAACGACTGGATTCTGAAGGACGGAATTGCACGATCCGTAATCGGGTTAGCGCTAGAGGACACACAATTATGCCACGTCATGGGTAAAACCACTGCGAAAGAAATGTGGGAAGCACTACAGTCACACCACGAGAGAAAGTCGATGTGCGGAAAAGTTTTCCTGATGCGAAAGTTGATTTCGCTGCATATGCCAGAAAAAGGCAGTATGACCAACCATCTTTCCGAAATAACCTTATTGCACAATCGTCTCGCTGGGATAGGAGAAAAGATTACAGGCCAGTGGCTGATTGCGATAATTCTTTCCAGTCTACCAGAATCATATAATACTCTCATTATGTCATTTGAGTCTCGTCCGGAAGAAGAACTTTCATTGGATTTTGTTAGAGGCCGACTGTTGGACGAGTGGAGCAGACGTAATGGTGGAGATATTTATGGCGGCAGAAGTTCGGAACAGCCTCAGCGTGCACTGCAGACTGGCACAGAATCAAAACAAAAGTGCCATTACTGCGGCAAGGAGGGCCATTTTAAAAGAGATTGCCGAAAGTGGAGCCAGGATCAACAACGGAGAAATAACGGCGAACTAATCGTGGCTACGATAGCACGAAGCAGAAAGTGAATAAAGTCCAAGAAGAAAAAGAAATTTGTTTTAGTGCGCCGTCGAAGAATGAAAATAAAAATTGGTATTTAGATTCGAGGTGTACCTCCCATATGACTGGGGACGTTTCGAAGCTCATGTCAGTGAACACTTCGCATAAACAAACAATTTGTTTGGCCGATGGCAATAAAGTGCACTCCAGAGGTGTTGGCGATTGTCGCATAGATGCTTGTGATGGTGGTGGTAACCCAGTGAATCTAAAACTGAAAAACGTTCTGCAGGTGCCAGACTTGAAAAATAACTTGCTCTCTGTGAGCAAAATCACTGACGAAGGATATAAAGTTACGTTCAACAAAAGTGAGAGTCAAATAATTAGGAATGGCAATGTTGTTGTAACCGGCATACGGGATGGCAATTTGTACCAACTGAAGCGTGAAAATGAGCAGTCGTTGCTGGTAAAAGCGAATCATCGGGACGGATGCCAACATATTTGGCATCGTCGCTTGGGACACCGTAACCCGGAAGATATAATCAAGATTGTACGTGATGCTTTGGGAACAGGATTGAATATGTCGGACTGTGGAATTCGATCGGTTTGTGATATCTGTTGCGAGGGTAAGCTTTCCCGTTTGCCTTTCTCACAATCAAATTCTAAATCAAAAGCAGTTCTTGATTTGATCCATTCCGATTTATGTGGACAAATGGAAGTAGAAACCCCTAGCGGAAACCGTTATGTTTTGACGTTAATCAATGATTTTAGCCGATATTTCATAATCTATCTCCTGGAACGCAAATCTCAAGCCGAAGAAAAGATCCGGGAATTTGTTCATTTGGCTCAAACGCAATTTGAGAAAGCGCCTAAAATTCTTCGCACCGATGGAGGGGGAGAGTTTTCGAGTGAATCACTTAAGTCCTTTTTGCGGAAGGAAGGCATTTTGCTACAACAGACTGCGCCGTACAGCCCACAGCAAAACGGCAAAGCTGAGCGAATGAACCGGTCGTTGATCGAAATGACCCGTTGCCTACTACGTGACGCATGGACATAAGGTATTGGGGTGAGGTCATAAACACTGCCAACTACCTATTGAACCGAATTCCTAGCTCCGCGACTGGTAAAACGCCATTTGAGCTTTGGTTCGGAAAGCGACCGGACTACAAACATTTGCGTATCTTTGGATCCATTGCGTATGTCCACGTACCTAAAGAAAATTGATTTTTGTCGGTTATGCGGATGGAAGGAAGGCATATAGGTTTCTCGATTCAGAAACGGATGCGGTGATTATAAGTAGAGATGCATAGTTGGTTGAAGATGTTTCAAAAACGGAAAATATTCGTGAGGTAGTTCCTATTCCAAAAATTGCAGAAAATCATTTTGAAAGCGAAAAGGTAGCTCCTGTAAAGGATATGATCGAGATTGAAGTAGAACGTACACCGGTTGGCGTGAACGATATGAACGGTCTGAATGATGAACCCGAATCAGACGGTGAAAGCGAACACGATGGTGAATCTCTTGAATTCGGTACACCGAACGAAACGGATGAGTCGGATTTCGAAGGTTTTCCCAGGCGATCACAGCGAAATACAAAAGGAAAGAACCACGAAGAGCTCCAAAAGTCTTTCGAAACTACCGGATTAGGAGATCTTCAGTATTTCATCGGGCTACAGATTGAACGAATCAACGGAAACTACAGTGTGTGTCTGTCGGGGTATATTCAACGCATTGCTGAACGTTTCGGTCTAGGTGAAGCGAAATCTTCTCGCACACCTATGGATGAAGCTTACGCTCGTGGTGATTTAGATAGTCCACCGCTTCCGGATAATGTGGACTACAGAAGTTTAGTGGGAGCCTTGTTATACGTTTCTGTGAACGCGAGACCTGATATAGCAGTTGCTACCTCTATCCTTGCTCGGAAAGTTTCACAACCGTTGGAGGCGGATTGGACGGCCGCAAAACGTGTCGTAAGATACCTACGCGGAACAATTGATTGGAAACTACATTACAGCGGATCTGAACCAAAGTTATTGGGATATTCTGACGCAAATTGGTCTGGGGATCATACAACTCGCAAGTCAACATCAGGTTTTGTATTCACGGTAGGCGGCACTGCAGTAGCCTGGAAGAGCAAGCAGCAGAATATCGTGGCGCTTTCTTCGATGGAATCGGAGTACATTGCGCTTAGTGAAGCCACACAGGAGGTCCTGTGGCTGCGAAGAATACTTGCTGATTTAGGATTTGAACAAAAGGGGCCAATCGTGCATCGCTTTCGTGCGTTCGGAGCGGATTGGTAAACGGTCTAAACATATGGAAACGAAGGAGATGTTTGTGCGCGACCTTTGCGAGAAAGGAGAAATTGTTTTGCAGTACCTTAGTTCGGAAAAAATGATAGCCGATGGACTAACGAAGCCGTTAGGATCTGTTAAAAACCAAAAACTGTCGAGGCAAATGGGATTACTTGCCGGAAATTTGTAAAGAACGTCAGGCAAAGATTAAGGAGGAGTGTTGACGTCATCATTTATATGCATTCAATAATCATTTACCTCATTCGTTCTGTACTTTCTGGCAACTCTGCTAATGACAAGAGAAGAAGAGAACAACTATTACTCCGTCCAAGAATTTCCTTTTTTTACGGTTGAATAAACTAAAACGTGTTTGATGATTAAATATAGTTATCTGTTAATTTAAAGTCAATTTCCCCACTCGTCTTATACAAACCAACAATTATTATCTATTATCCGGAGATTTAACTTTGTTGTATCCTAGAGCCGACGCCATTGTACTCGATCCATGGCTGCGCCTCGCCACTATTGCAGATTGTGTAGGCTGCAAAGACCTCTTTCCTATTGGGGCGTTATCCAGAACCATTTTGACTGGGGTTTCGTTCGACATTCTTATGACATGCCCAGTCAACCGTAACCTTCCGATTTTAGCCACTTAGGCGTTTTTAGCCGTAACTCGTGGTTTATGTGTCGAACCTCCCTGATTCGGATTTCTAAATCACTCTTGGTACCACTGTGCGGCGTTATTTGGGTACCAAAATATTGAAAGATTTGTATCTTCTCAACCTGCTGCTCTGCTACTGTAAAATTGACGGAATTTGCAACGATGATTTTGATACCAGCTGCTTTGTAGTTTTCAGCGAGGAAATCAAGCTTGCTGTTTGTTATTGGGCGAACAAGACAATATCGTCGGCCAGGTAGAGGCCGTTGAGACATTCATTTCTTAAAGGATTCTAAGCTTACTCTTGGTTCGGAGTACCGTCAAAATATCTTGTCCATCACGATGAGAAAGAGTAGTGGAGATAGCATGCATCGTTGCCTCACTTCAACAACGATATGAATAGGGTCCGATAGCACACCGTCGTGCAAGACTTTACACTATTTTTAATGCTTTGTATTATGTTTCGATGAGATGGACTAGTTTCTCTAGGACTCCTCTTTGCCTAATTGCAGCTCAGATGTTTTTCATGGTTGAGACGATCAAATGCTTTTTCGAAATCAGTGAATATCAGCAGAAGAGAGTCCTGGAATTGGTTGACTGTTTCCAATATTATCCGGAGCGTTGTAATGTGGTCCACACATGATCGTCCGACACGGATTCCAGATTCTAACCGTCGGAGTGTACAGTCGATCTCTTCCAGGATCCTACTAAAGATCACTTTGTACTTTGAGCGTTATGCAGAGCAGCCCTCACATTCTGTGCTTACCCTTCTTGGAGACCTTTAACAAGATGCCATGCATTCAGTTGGCCGGAAAAGTGAAGGGCAACGTTATTCGGGAGTCCCGAATAGGGACTCAGTAAAGTTGGTCGAAGTGCTCAACCCAATGCTTGGGCTGATCTGTTGGATCTATCAATGGCTAAGCTGCTCGGTTTTTAGTGGCATTTTGACAATAGTGCTGGTACCACTGAGGCGGCCAGAAATATCGTACAACAAACGGTTATCGTAGCTTTTTTCCTTCTCCAGGCTCTTTTATCCCGTTTACAAGATAGTAATTATCTTTTCCTACCCGACGTATCAATGGTGGGCGATAGTCTTGGCCAACCTTCTTCACTTGCGTCTTTCGGCCATTTCGAGACACCCAGTGGCCTTATGTTATGGTCGATGGAGGTAAAGCGACCCATCAATGATAATATTGTTGTTGCCACAGAATTTTACAAACAACTCTCCGCTCAAGGGCTACGTTTTCGGGGTCAATCTTTGCGTTTAGTTACCCAGATGGATTTGGACGTCACCATTTGGTATCTCTCCAATCACGCTCTACTGCTAACTAAAACTAAACTAAACTGCTAAAATACTCTGCACTGGAAGGTTCCTCACCCGTGCCGTGTTCTGAATCTCGCCGGGTGTGCTTCAAGGCTTAGTACTAGGAACCCAACTACTCGTTCCCGAGTCGTGTTTTCGATTTGCATGCCAGAGTAGCCAGAGCAGAGTTCAGCCATCAGACTCAGTCCCATGGTCTTTACCTTGAGAGGGTTAGCCTGGTTGGGCAAAAATCAGTTGTCGTTGTTTTTTCGGTTTTTGCAACAACTTGAAGTTTTCGGGGAAAGTGGGTGGATGGCCTAAGGTTTCCGATCCCGTGGGGTAGCTTCAGGTGAGAAAGAGTTTCTTATTCAGCCGCTGGATGCTGGTCAAACGCTGTTTGTGCCGCTTCTTTTGAGGATCAGACGTGTAGGGGTGGGTTAGATGCCTATGATGGTAAATCTTCTTGGTTTCATATACTTTTTTTTCCTGTATGGACTTCCTCACTGCGACCAGAATCGTAGATCTATTGTGAGATATGCCCGGGTGTCTGCTGTATCCCGCACTTCTGTTAATAGCAATACCGCTACTGAGAAATGGCATGCTTATTATTATTGTTCATCAGTGCTTGTGTGTAATGTTATGCTCTTCCTCACACGCTTGCTGTTCTATACCGATACTCGTTCCTCTTGCCAAATATCACCAATTATAATTCCCTGGAGAAGTTTCGTCGTACGTCCTTCTGGCCAGTTTTATTGATAAGAGGGACTTATTTTTTTGTTAAGAGGAAGTCACGCAAAGGTTTTTTGTAGATTTCAGCGTAAAGGAAGGGTAACTGGTGGGGAGCCTGAGAATAAACCCATGCATAAGTCCTTTTTGACATCGGATGGCCTGGTTCTTCTAAGATTCGAACCCACGACCAACCGCTTGACAAAGCGGACTCTGTAACCTTGCGGCTACGCAGCTCCCCTTTCATATACTTACTTTTACTTAAATTCCAAAGACTTTCAGGTTCTCTGAGATGAGGTAGTCGTCTCAAGCTCACTGAAGACAAATAATAAGGTTAGCATAGAGGTCTAATTAGTGTTTTGTACAATTTCAATAACGTCTGCCCAGCCTGTTCGATCTCAGGGTCGACTAAAGTGAAAAATAGGCGCGATTTACATGCGTCTACAGATCTCACGCTGGCAGTAAACAAGCTCTTAAACCACCTGTGAGAGGCTGATGTTATTCTTTTTAAAGTGTCTTCCTGGCACATACTTTGTTTTCGACGCATCAGAGAGTAGTACTATCCTATGGACTCTTCGTATCACACCTTCAAGGTCTCAATTCTCTGCATGACTTGAAATGGTTCGAAAATGTCCTCGAGACACGCACAAAATACATGATTTGATTCATGGTAGCTTTGATCAGCCTTGTTATTTATCTGAGAAATTATTAACCCTCGTTCTGGTAAATGATCTAGGTATAGTTGTTCTTCTTGGTTTCATTCACAGAGTTCACATAATGCACGAAAAATCTTGACTTGTTTATCAAATAGGACCCCTCAGCTTTCAGAAATTGTTACTTTTCTTTCCCCACAAATGCTCTCCTTTGCATGAGGAATATTCATGCCAAGTTTGATGGAAATCTGTTAAAAAATTTACAATTCTATTGATTTGAAGATTGGCATTTTAATTTCCATAAAACAAATCAGTCAAATCATTTAAGCTTAATAACTGAAAAAAAAATGCAAACACGTTTCCGAAAATTTTTAAGTAATCTAATATTTTTTCGAATGATCAACAGCCCACCGTTCGCGTCCGCCGACCCGATGAAGACGTACAACATCATCCTGAAGGGCATCGACATGGTCAACTTCCCGAAGCACATGTCCCGTTCAGCGATCAGCCTAATCAAGCGGCTCTGCCGTGACATTCCCTCGGAGCGGCTGGGCTATCAGCGGGGTGGAATTCTGGACATCAAGAAGCACAAGTAAAGTCTCTACTAACAAATGGTTTCTAAAGCGTCCGTCATTAACACAACCCGGTTTTCTATTTCAGATGGTTCCAGGGCTTCGACTGGGAGGGCCTATCTAATCTGACGTTCAAATCGCCCCTACAACCGAAGCTGAAAGGACCGCTCGATTTGTCGAACTTCGATACTTTCCCGCCCGATTCGGACGTACCGCCGGATGAGAACTCCGGATGGGATATTGATTTCTAGTGCACTCAAGGCAATATCAAATACGAGCTTCTGCGAGGAACAAGTGGCCTTAGCGTTTGTAATCTTAGAAATTTATCTCTTGTTGTTTTTTGCTTAAGAATACTTTAACGTGGAGTTTGAACATTGAAGTAGCTTTATTGTATGAAGTTTTATGACAATGACACTATGTTAAAATCAATAGTTGAACTTCATTTCCATGATGAACGTCCGAATCTCCATCGGGCCCAGGGTGACTACATTGGAATCGTCATGCTGGGGTGCGCTCTGGCTGGCGGGTTCCTCCAACTGCGGGACGGGATCGGCGTAGAACTTTAGCCGGGATTTGTCCTCTTTCCATTGGTTGCCACCCAAGGTGGTTTCACGGATACTGTAGATATCGAATGCAGAGAAAAGCGTCTTCAGGTTGATAGTGACCTGTGAAGAGTACAAGGGATCTTCGTTCTTCTCAAGCAGATGCTCGAAGCGCACCAGATAAGTGTACGGCTGCTTCCACGGTTCAAACGTTAGAAGGTTTACGTTCATAGGTAGCGATTCTGATAGAGCTGAGAACTGGTAAAAAAGTATTATAAAATTGTACTGATTCTACAAGTAAAGTCAATTTCAACTTACGACACTTCTGAAATTCGTCTGCCAAGCGTTGTACGGAACTTCAGTGGCATCGCTGACAAACACCCAAGCAGGGGTGTGCACCTGATTCTGAAGGAAGCGTTCCTTCGTCTTCATAGTTGGCGATTGGGTAGCTTTAGAACCGAACATCAAATAATGCTTTCCTCGTGCGATCAGCCCTGTATCATAAGCAGTTTCGTTCAGTGCCTCACCAACGCCAAACGCATCGTCCATCAGCAATCGACGATGAACCATCAGCTCCAGTACACCATCCTCCATGCTGGTTCCTCCTTGAGCTCGATCATTCAAAACTGCCATCCGCCAGTTATCATCTTCTAGGGCGATCTTCGCCGTCACCGGATAATAATTACCAGGGACTGGCTCCAGCAGTTCCACATCCCAAGTATCACGATGATTTCGCACTCTCTTTATCATTTCCCTACCGTTGGCATCCGTCCAGAAGACCCCATTGGATTTAATATCCGACTGATAACGAGTAATAATTTCTTTTCCAATTTCATCCTCAACCGGAATCGGTCCGACCATCCACTCGAACTCAACGTGCTGCTCGTCCTCGTAGACGCGAATCACCTGACTGATCCACTCGTTAAACACCTGATGAACTTCCTGGACGTGATCACCCATGTAAACTTCCAGCCGAACTGAGTCGGTGACATGTTTTTCCGTTCCATTTGGTCGTAGAATGTACGCTCCGGATGAACGGTTCTTAGCCTCACGATTATCACCGAGAGCTCCCTCGTAGTACAGGAAATCCTGGTGCAGCCAGTGACTTTCACCGTTGATGTTGATCAAATTTAGGAAACCATTGTTGTTGAAATACACCGAAAGATGTTTGTTTCCAATGCTGATAATCTGCTGAGCGTTGGTGTCATCGCGTGCTTTCGCATCGTATTTTTCCGTAACGTAGAAGGACGCATAGCCCATCGGAGGAATTTCGTCCGCTAAAAATACGAGTTCTTGGTTCGCAATACTATCCCGCGAGTTGAGACTGAATACAGTTGCCGGTATGGGAATCATTTGAATGGAAATGTCGACACCCGCCGCGTTCTTGACCGAGTAGCTGTTACCGTTCACCGGAAGTCTTACATAGTGATACGTAGAATGTCCCAACGGGTTGTATAAGGTTACCACAAACGACTCCTTAGTTTCTGAAGTCACACAGTGACTTATGTTCAAAAGGTGACACGACTCAAAGGTAACCTGCGGAGGGGGAACGTCAACTTTACGAGTTAACTCGTTCAACGCAATGTTTGTGTTTTCGGTGCAAGCTTCGAACGCCACGTGCAGCATTCTGGCGTAATCATCGGCAACATGTTGCTTTTCGGTTCCGGTGATCGCATCGTGATGCTGCATAACTCCAATCGCTTCGCGTAAAACGGTGAGACGATTCTGGAAGTAGCTTGATCGAGTGGCCGTCGACAGAGCGGTCAACTGTTTGCAGACTTGTAGGAGGTGATTTCCGAGACGTTCGAATCGCTTGGAAGTTGGGCGCGAGGTGAAATACCCCGTCCAGTAGGTGTACGGATCCGAACCGTACGGGAAGAAATCGTCCGTTTTGGTGGGCCAGGTGAGGTCGGTATCGTGCAGTGCCTTTAGGTAGCAGGTTGGCGTTGAGTAGAAGGCATTCACCATCACCCCTTGCTCTTGGCGGGCGTTGGTGTATCTAAAGTAGGAAGTAAAAGACTGTATCAATCAGTTTGATTTATAGTAGGAAAACTTACTTGATAAGTTTGTCCATGTTCTTGAAGTACATGCCGGCATCCTGGTAAGTAAAATCACCGCCCATGGTTAGGATCAGATTGTTCGAGTGATACTTCTCGGCCATTCCGTAAACCCACTCAAGAAAAACGTCGATCTAAAATGGTCCACAATTATTGAAAAAGTCTTTGCTAAGAATAACAGGAACATACCCTTTCCTCCACATTATTCTCCGCACTCTCAGCTCCGTCCAAAATAGGTTCATCCGAACAGAGCACATCGTAGCAGAAACCAGGCGGAGCCTGGTACAGAGTGTACAAAATAGTTGTGAACATATCACTATCCTCTAGGTTAGCACTAGATTTCCAAATCAGCTCCGTCTTCTTGCTGGCTTCCCGCTTGGCCCGATCAGCATGATCAAGTCGAGCGAAGAACATGCCATCGTAACCCATCTGCGCCAGCATTGAGGCATGCTCCCGCGAATGCCCGAACGGATCAATCTGCCAGCCCGCCCGCGGTCGGCCGCACTCTCCGAAGGTATCGTTTAGCAGTCCCAGTCCCCATGTGAACTGATCGATTAAACTCTGATAGTGTGCCGCAGCCTCATCATTCATACTCCACGCTCCATTAACGAATTCCAACCGTCCCTCCTGGACCAACTGCTTTACGTCTGCCTGCGTTTGGGGTGATTGCTCATCCCACCATTTAAAGAAGAAAGCCGACTCGACGTAGATGAACTTGCGTTCCGGGTTGTGCAGCAGGGCATCGATCACGGAGTCCAGAATATATTGGACACCGGCCCGCTGGATGCTAGTTCTGCTGCCATAGTAGTATTGATCGACCGTCTTTAGCCATCCGACATCGTCGTGGGTGTGCGGGACAAGGTGAAGGTTGAGCATTCCTTTGCGTGCCGTTGGACAGGACTTGTAATGACATTATAATAAGTTGAAGGTTTTTTAATAATTATTCTATCTATTTCTTTGATAATTATGATTGATCTTATAGCAAGAATGACATATATTACTAGCATTTTATAAAATCTTTAAATTGATTCAAATCTCTGATTCATTACACTTTTTTAGGGTTGTAAAGGATATCCGCATCCGCAAATGCGGAACATCCGCATGAAAATTGACATCCGCATCAACATCTGCATCCGTAGTCACATATCCGCATCAGCATCATACCATGCGGATATTGAAATAAAATATCGCTTCATAAAATATTGCAGAAAAATTTTCCTTGGTGTATTTACTGCTCGCCGAAATAACTTTTGTACTGGGGAGAAGCATGGTTATGTGAAAAAAGCAAAATAGAATAACACAAGGGATGCTACGGATATCCGCATCTGCATCCGCGAATGCGGGACATCCGCATGAAAATTGACATACTCATCAACATCTGCATCCGTAATCACATGTCCGCATCCGCATCTGCATCTGCAGATGTCTAAAAAATCACATCCGTAACATCCCTGCACTTTTTCACCATTAATATTACATTCGATCTAACTGAAATTTAGAACTCCGCCTGTTACGATTCTCTTGGTTCAGTTTAGCCTTTACGAATAGACTTGAATTATTGAGAACTGTAGCAGAGGGTCCAAAGCCCCTGTAGAAGAGGATGGTTGCAACAGCTCTTAACCATGGCTGTTGCGTAAAATCCAATGGCTAAAACCCCTAAGCTAAGGTGTTATGCGACCCGTGCCGATGGATGACGTGGTGGGGGGGGGGGGGGGTTTAAGAAATACCCAGCCTCTAACGGAGCCTGTGGAGTACCAGGGCACCCTTCACAGTAATTAGCCCTTACTGCATCACGCGGGTCACTGATGCAGCGGACTCTTCTTTACCCAGCGACTCGTGGGAATTTTATGAACGACAAAACTTCACAAAATTCGGCCACCGGCAGCCTTTCTTTGCCGGAACCCATGGACTCATCGGAGCGTAGTCCAATAAAAACAAACGCACCGGGCAGAACGGAGGAGATGGAGCATGAGGATGATTTCAACCTCGACAGCGAATCGCTGGACGGAGGACCCTCGGCTTCATCCTTAATCCTACTTTCTCCACAAGGGAATGACGAAAGTCAAATGGACTTAGTTCCCGGTCCACAGACAAGGCCCGATGACGAAGGGAAACCCGAATCATCGGCACCCCTTGTCAAGCGACTTTCAAATGCGCAAAGGCGGCGACTGAGCAAAAATCTCCGCTCCGGTCTCTCGTACGAAGAAGCCAGGAAGCTGGCCCTCCTTCCAACAGAGCAGCCTGCTCAATCGAACCAAGTTGCCGTCAAGCGACAGCGGTCGGACGACTTGGTGTCACCAAACACCAGTACTAAGTGTCCACAGCCTAAAAAACTGCGGAACGGCACTGGTTTGGGGTCATCGGGTTCGAAGCCGCTCCCGAAGGCCACATATAGGGACATGGTGGGAGCTATAAGCCTTGCGGTTACTTCTGCTACCCACCCCAGCTCCCTACTCACAACGGACCAGCTTCAGGCTGTCCAGACCTCCATCCTCGATCACACTGCGGACCAGGAAAATCCAACCACCAAGCCCAAGTTTAACGGTTGCCATCTAAAAAATGGCTTCCTGCAACTTGCCTGTGCCGACAACGACACAGTGCAGTGGTTGGAAAGGGAGGTACCTTCTCTCGTACCATGGGAGGGAGCACAACTTCGTGTATACCACATGAAGGATCTGCCGAAGGCCAGACGGTATGTCGGTTACTTCGCGGACAGTGCGAACTCTCCGGACGAGAAGATTCTTCGTTCACTCCAGAATCAGAACGACCATCTCTCTACCAAAATGTGGCGAGTCTGTAACCGCAAATTGGTAAAGACCTTGGTCGAACTAGTTCTGGATATTGACGAAGAATCGGCCAAACTCGTTGAGAGTAGAAATTATGAACTGCACTACGGTTTCGGCAAAGCACGCATCCGAAAGGTAAGCGGAAGGCCGAACGTCACAGGCAGGAAAGACTCCGTCGCAATGTCAGGGAAGGTACGTGCGGGTAACTCCTCCGGGAGTACTCTGCCACCACCCAGGCAAAACGATCCTGCGAATGGGCTAAAGGTTCGCGTGGGAAACTCCTCCGGGAGTGCCCCACAACCACCCAAACGCAACCCTGCGATTGGGAAGGTACGCGCAGGATGCTCCCCCGTGAGTGCCCTGTCACCACCCAAAAAACGCAACCCCGCGGCTGCTCGGACGGTTCCGCCGAAGACTCGCAAGAGTGTGAAGCATCAACCACCGAAAAGTCGCACCCCCCGGAGTCAAAAACCGCCACAGTGTGCGCGACGACCTTCTGTTCCCAATCGACTGCTGCAACCGAAGCCGAACAGTGAGGAAGAGCAACTTCCATCAACCAGCCAAACCGCTGTTGGCAGCCGTCAGCCAATACCAGGATCATCTTCCGATCCGGACAAAGACGGCAACTTCGCTGCAAAGTGAGCAGCCTTCGCTGCGTGCAAGCGAATCTCCATCACGCAAAAGGCGCCTCGGGTGTTCTTTGCAGGAGATTCGCCAAAGAGCAGCTAGCGGCTGCTTTCATCCAGGAGCCGTGGATCAACGAATCCTGTTGACCTGAATTCGGCAGCAAATGATCTACAAAACAGAATCATGGATGCTTTCGACGCTAACTGTCCACTAACACAGCGGTCAGTATGCCGTGACGTACCCTGGTGGAATGATCAACTTAGCGACCTTCGTCGGGAAACTAGGCGGTTGTTCAACAGGGCAAAAGTCACGTCTAACTGGGACGACTACAGGGCGTCCCTCACTAAATACAACGCCGAGCTACGCAAGGCTAAACGGAAATCCAGAGTTAGTTTCTGTGAAAGAATCCAAACTCTGCCGGAAGCTACGCGGCTCCAAAAGGCGATGTCCAAAGACCATACTAACGGTTTAGGACAGGTGAGGAAAGAGGATGGATGCCTCACTGTCACTACCAAGGAAACGCTGGAGGTTCTTATAAACACCCACTTTCCTGGATCGACAGAGACCGAAGAACTGAATAGTGATGGGTCGCGGCAGGACAATTCGAGACATATGGCGTCTCGGGAGTCCATCCTGCTGGCCCGTCGACTGTTCACGGAAGCTTCAATAGGTTGGGCTCTAAGCTCATTCGACCCTATGAAGTCTCCTGGTCCAGACGGCATACTACCCATCTTTCTACAAAAATCGGCCGCAGTTATCATGTCCGAACTCATCAACCTCTTCAGAGCCAGCTTTATCCTGGGCCATATTCCGGATAACTGGCTGAAGGTGAAGGTAGTGTTTATCCCCAAAGTTGGAAGAAAGGACAAACCCTACCTAAAACTTTCAGACCCATAAGTCTGACTTCATCGCTTCTCAAGTTGACGGAGAAAATAATGGATAAATATATCCGTGATGAGTTTCTTAAAGACTCCCCGCTGAACAGGAACCAACATGCCTATCAAAGCGGCAAGTCAACAGAAACTGCTCTTCACAGCTTAGTGACGTTGATTGAAAAGTCCCTAAGTTATCAGGAGACGGCGCTATGTGCCTTTCTTGATATTGAAGGGGCCTTCGATAACACGTCCTTTGCATCAATCGATACGGCTCTTTCTCATAAGGGAATCGACCAAACTTCAAGGAACTGGATACACGCAATGCTCTCTAGCAGAGTGATCACAGCAACCTTGGGAGATTCGTCTGTAACAATGTCAGTGATCAAGGGGTGTCCGCAAGGAGGAGTTCTCTCGCCCATGTTATGGTCACTAGTTGTCGACGCACTTCTCAACAAGCTTTCACAGCTTGGTTACGAGGTCATTGGATACGCCGATGACATCGTCCTCATCGTCAGAGGTAAAGATGACGCAACTCTGTCGAGCCGAATGCAAACGGCTCTGAATACCACCATGTCATGGTGTTTACAGGAGGGTCTAAACATAAACCCCTTAAAAACAGTCCTAATTCCATTCGGCAGACGAAGGACGATCTCCATCCCTCCTCCAATACTGAGTGGAGTTAGACTGGGCTTCAGCAATGAAGTCAAATATCTCGGAATTATTCTGGACAAGAAACTGAACTGGTCTGCACAACTGGATCATGCCGCTAAGAAAGCGATCTCAGCGATCTGGGCCTGCAGAACTCTCTTCGGTAAGACCTGGGGACTGAAACCAGACTTGGCACTCTGGTCTTACAAGACCATTGCCCGACCAAGAATCACCTATGCTGCCCTAGTGTGGTGGCCTAAGGTGAACGAAGTGACTGCGCAAGCCAAACTCAAAAAAGTTCAAAGACTTGCATGTCTTTCGGTTACCAGCGCTATGCGAACAACTCCAACTGCAGCCATGGAAGCTATGCTTTGCCTACTACCCCTACATCTTCATGTGAAAAAGGAAGCAGAGCTTGGCGCTCTAAGGTTGCAAAGGAGGAAAACCATACTTGAAGGGGACCAAATCGGCCACCTTCGCATACTTAGGGAGTTCAAACTAACTCCGCTATTAACCACAGTCTCCGACTGGATGGACGTTAGGTCCAACATGGATATTCCATATAGAGTGATTGAAACAAACCGCTCTATGTGGAACAATGGAGGGCCTAATCTTCCACCTGGCATCGTCAATTTTTATACGGACGGCTCGAAAATGGGATCCCTAACGGGATCTGGTATATACGGACCCGGTATCAGGGAAACGTTTTCCCTGGGAAAATGGCCCACCGTTTTTCAAGCAGAGGTATATGCCATATATATCTGCGCAAAAATATGTCTGCAACGCAACTACAGACATGCGAAAATCGGTATATTCTCGGACAGTCAAGCAGCACTACTAGCACTTAAGTCCATCAAATGCGCTTCCAAACTTGTTTGGGAATGCATTGAAACTCTACGGGAACTTTCCCGACAGAATTCAGTTTTTCTGTTTTGGGTGCCCGGACACTGCGGAGTCGAGGGTAATGAACACGCTGACTACCTAGCAAGACAGGGATCAGCTCAGCGGTTTATTGGTCCCGAGCCGTTTCTGGGTACGTCCATTTCCGCTATCAAAAGCGAACTATTAACTTGGGAAAGGCTAGAAATAGTATCCCAATGGCAACAGGCACAGGGTTGTAGACAAGGCAAACAGTTTATCTATCCGAACCCTGGAACCGCCAGAAAGCTACTTAGTCTAAATCGTAGTGACCTACGGATAATCACGGGACTCCTCACCGGACACTGTCCCGCTTTTTATCATTTAAAGAAAATCGGCGTAGTGTTGAACGACACCTGCCGATTCTGCAAATCTGAACCAGAGAGTTCAGAGCATTTGCTTTGCTCTTGCGAAGCTCTTGCTTCCTCTAGGTACAACTTCTTAGGAAGTTACCTTTTAACTCCATACCAAGCATGGAGCTCCAATCCCAAGCAGGTCATTAGTTTCATCAACTATGTTGTACCTAATTGGGGTACAGGTTTACAACAAAACAGTTCTACTCCATCAATGAGTACGAACAATCCGTAACCTGTGCACAGCAATCGGGGCCCGCCACAAAAGACAATCAGCAAGAATGTCGCAGTGGCATTTCAGTACCCAGTGCCCTTCAGGCATACAGAGGTTAAAAACTGAAATTTAGATTAATTTTATTAAACAAATTCTACTCTGACCCCGAAGAAACAAAATTTCCTATTCCAAATTTTCCGCATGACTTTCCATAGCATTTTATTTCTTGGCTTTGAAAACTTTAGCGCTATTCTTCTTGTGTTGCCAATTCATCGCGCTGCCATGCGGTCGTCGACGTTACTTCCGTGGAAAATAAGGTGTCTAGTATCAGCACTTTTTTCTGGCAAAGGAATGTCGGTAAAATTATTTTATCTTTTATGTTTTAGACTATGCAACAGAGGGGTTGCATCAAATGTCCGCATGTGGGAACAGAATTTTGTGACTGTACCTCTGGGAAAGACGCAGCGTGCACGAATCAGTTGGAAATTTGCATGGGGAATTTTTTCGTGAAGACAAAACATTTGAGACCAACCGCTAAACGAAATTCCAAAAGTTGAATTGATCATTGAACTCACCGATTAATTCAAACAGCCCGTGCGTTGCACGGTAAGCCGCATCACTAATGATAGCAGAAAAACATTTCATTTCCAAAGTAGTTCTCTCGTACATCTTTCTGTTTAATATTCTCTCGCACCCATTCCTCAACTGCAACGTAACCCGTATTGAAAGTAAGTGATGTGTGTGTACCCCGACCTGTACCCCGATGTGATAGCGTGTATGTGTGTATGTGTGAGCGTGTATGTGTGTATCTGTGAGCGTGTATGTGTGTGCGTATGTGTGGGTATGTGGTGTGTGTGTGTCTGTGTGAATTAGGGTGGTCGGTATTACCCACTTTTCGAAAAACCGGTATTTCGGTATTCATAAAAATAAAAACCGGTAAAACCGGTAAAAAACCGGTATTTTTATTTTTTCAGATTAATACAAACCAGAGGTGACTCATGGTCTTTAAACCTACTTTTTCAACTGCAAAATTCTTGAAATCATAGCTTCGGGAAGTAATGATGATCGTCTTCGAAAAAAAAAAAAACTCTGTACTATTTAAAAATAAAACTAAAAAATAATGAAAGGGTGTCGAACGTCTCCGGAAGTGGTTTTCTTCGGCCGGTTTTCTGCTGCAGTCTTATGCAAAAACCTGCCGAAGTAAGCCACTGCCGAAGACGTTACCTACATAAATTTAATTTTGAAATTAATTTTTTGCTTAGCGTCTCAGGTTGCATCTATGTATGGACGTGTCGCTGCATGATTATGTTTTTGCATTTATGAGTATCTATGCTCCATTACGATCCAGATTTTTTTTTTGTAAGATTAGGACCTCTGCGACCATTGTTTTGATCTCTTGTGGCATACAATCCAGATACAACACTGGATAACAGTGTTTGAAAAACTCCAATGAATGAATCTAGTGATATGATTACGAAGAACATAATTTCAAAACTCATGTAATAACAAAAAACATGCAGATTTTTATTTTAACTTTCTTTCGTATCGCAAAGCTTAGTTTCAAATTAGTGAATAACTTTAAAATTCGTAGAAAAACAATATTTGAAACTGTTGAAAAAAGTAAATGAATGAAGTAAAAAAAAGAAATCACGATCAAACCAGAATTTACTTTTCACGAATCCGAATGAATCGAAGGTAAATACTTCTTTATTCTGCTCGATGCTCTTTAAACAGTTCGTCCAAATTATTTAATATTATAATTATTTTATTAACTTTAGCTCCTGATGGAGAAACGAAAAATGTGGCATATGTACAAGTTTGTAACTGAAATAGAAATAAATATTTGAAATGAGAGGTTGGTAAAAAATATATAAAAATGTAGAAAATGATAGAAAAAGCAGAAGCTTTTACACGAGTAAGGCCGGATACATTCAGCTAGATGCTAATAAAAGCCCGCTGCGATACGGGCGACGAAGCTTTGACCATGCTACAGGCTACAGCTATTTAAATTTCACTTTATCAAGGAGCAGTAATTTTTAGGATGAAATTCTTCATTGGTTGATTATTTCATCCTGTGAACACTTTGTATCAACAAAAATAAATTCCTAATCCAAATTTTATTTATTGATTTATATTTATTTATTGTTTTTAAATAGCACAAAATGAATAATGACTTGCGTATTTTCGCTGACATGATTGTGATTACTGCCTCAAACTATGATTTCATTATTTGTAGTTAAACTGGTAGGTTTAAAACCCACGCGTTGCCTCTGTGAGTATGAATGTGTAGAGAGATTAGCTGTTATACTTAAACAATGAATGTGTTGCTTTATTGATATGAAGTTTTTTGACATATTATCGATACACACAAACACATCGTCTGAATCCGAGCAGATTGTCAGAAAATAACAAAAATTGATACATAGACAAGGGTTAATTAATATTTAATGTTGCATCTGTCTAAATGTATTTATTATACAGGATGTTAGGGAGCTCACATAAAATCCTTTAATGGGCGATAGAGGACCATATTTGATAAGAAAAAAAATCCTTCTACACATATGGCCAAAATTCAACTACTGCAGAGTTATTCACTATTTTCAGTTTTCGGTTATGTTTGCCTTTAACGAGCAGAAAATTGTGAATTTTTGAGACACTATTGCTTACGAAATTTTCTCAGCTCTCCAAAAGAACCAACATAACTGAGCTAGCTATCATACTTCTTGTGATAGACCTCGTTGAGATGAACATAACCGAAAACTAGAAAAAGAGAATAACTCTTCAGTAGTTAAATTTTGACCACATGCGCAGAAGGTTTTTTTTTCATCAAATAGGGTCCTCAATCACCCCTTAAGGGATTTGATAGAAAGTGAGCTACCTTACACCCTGTATACATCATCATGTGATTTGTAACGCCTACCTAAGTGAGTAGCATTCATTAGCCTAACAATGATTTATGAATATTGTGACGTTTTTTTTTTTCAATTTAAAGAAAAATACCGAAAATATCGGTTTTTTCGCCTCTCCAATACCGGTATTTCGGTACTGAAAAAAATATCGGTTTTACCGGTTTTTGTTTTACCGGTAAACCACCAATGTGGACAGATGCATTGATGAAATTAACTCCTATTTTGAGTACTCTTCTGAACAATCTCAGAATTTTTTCCCCTATCATTGAAATGTTTTTGACTATCGATGGCTAATTCACGACAATCTAGAAATAAATTTTCCTTATTCCAGTGAAACTGTAGAAGTTTCTTGCCAAAACAGGCGAATCTTAGAATTTTTTTTGTTGGTGCTGATTGTTTTGCGCTGTCAGAAACATTTCTGACTGATGGTTTTAATCTGGCCGTTCCGAAATTTAACATCAATAGAGAAGATCGCGAAAGTCGTGCTGGTGGGTTTTTGTTAGGTATAAAAGACAACTTTTCTTATAGTCGTGTACAGTTAGTGAACCTAGAGACAGTAGAGGCAGTGGCGTGTACAATTGAAGTTGTTGACCAACGGGTCACTGTTGTTTCAGTCTACATTCCAGCGTCTTGTTCACTGAGTCTAACGGCTCTCAGAAATTTAACCAATCAATTACCTCGTCCGATACAGGCGTCTTAATACAGGCGAGGTTACGCGATTGGCCTGTCCCCCAGCTAGATGTAACCGAGTAGATCTTTCGATTTGTTTTTCAAGCTTAGCCTTGAGTTGCAACTGGTGTGTACTGGATGACGCAGCTGGAAGCGATAATTTGCCGATTTACGTAGAATTTCCCATACGGAATACATTTGTAAGATTGTTAGAAATAAACAGAGTTACTAATCTTACAGTGATAGAAAGAGCAAAAGTATCATTTGCTGCAATAACAGATTCGGACTTTCCAAAAATTACATGTATATGGCGAATGGGTAATCAACGATGGAATCAGAAAGCAGTTGAAGTAAATTGGTCTATGTTGCGCATGGTAAAAGCCGGAGACAACCCACAGAAAGTGCAAGCGGCTCATCGACAAGTTATAAATACTCACAGGTGGTTCAAAAAAGAATGTGAGGTTGGTTTCGGAGTGCATTCGGAAAACATTTCGATATGTGGCAGAATCAATAACTAATGCTCCGTACTGTCAGCAGAAATCATGGGAATTCGGACAGCAATCTGAAACTCCCCAACAAATAAAAAAATAAAAATCCATGGACCATCCTTACAGCTTGAAAGCTTGCGAAAACGATATTGTAAATAAAGACATATGTCTGGTGTGGATTCCAGGACACTGTGGAATACCTGGAAATGAAGGACAGAACTTCAGACATCATATACGAGAAACTTCCAAAAGTTGATGCAAATAAAATAAATGGTTAAAGCGTCTATAAAATTAAAAAAAAAAATTGAATACATTTGAAACCACAATGCCGTACGATCTTACCAAAAATATCGATTGGATGCAATTTTCACAGGTTACGCTCAAAGCTGTAAACTGTTGGGAGGTAGCTTTCCCAGATCTACATTATTTTCTTAGCAAGCTTATGATCGAAACTGCTTCTCAAGCACAAACCAGAGCCGTCCCTGTTTCTTCTACAGTCTGCAAACATGGTATAGTGAATGCTTGGAAATAGTGAAAAAAAAAAAACGTTCTAAGGCATTGAAAGAGTTTAAAAACATAGTGAAATCTCAAGGATGGAAAAACTCGTATCGTATAGCAATCATTCGGGTATCATTTCTGAACGTGCTATTTATAAGCTTTCAATCCTAGCAAACCATCACCATTAAAAGTTACATTCTCAAGCTTGCAAGAGACAACTTAGAGCAAAGAAATATATGGTAGCTTTCTTTGATGATTTTGTTTCAGTATTGCCTGCTTTAGGCGGAGCGAGCAACATATAGCGAGTGTTTCACGAAAGAATCGTAAACGATTGCACTCAAGCGATCGCAATGATTCTTTCAAATGTTGGTTGCTTGTAGGCGTAATTCGGCTACTCCACGTCGTGCTTTCACCGTGATATACCACGATGATTCTTGGTGATTTCAAGTATCAGATGCTAATGCACCATGCTACAATTTCCGTAAGCATTGATGATACCTATTAGCTCCGGCAAGCAAACAATTGAACGCAATCTAACGTTCATTTGGATTCATAATTTTGAATCACTGGCGATAATATCTCAAAGCTTCTCGCGATAATGTTGAGTGCAAGTGAACTTGGACACAAAAAATACTACCGTGTTTGAATCATTCAGTCTCCTTCTATTGTATTCGGAACTGTTAGAAGCGAAAAACAATCAGCAGCGTTTCTATAGAAACTTGTACGCGAGTGGAAATAGTTGAACGATAACTGATAAATCAAAGAACACATTTGCATGAAATATTGCTAGGGAGTGAACATTTCCATGCTTGTGAAATCCGACACCTATTGGAATATAAGCGGCTTGCGGCTAGTAGTAAAAAATCTTTAAATCCAAAAAAACGTAACAATTGGAAAAAAGTTCGTTGACTCTCGGACTAGAGAAACAACCATGACAACACTATCGAGTACAGCTCGAAAAATGAATAATTATTACCCTTTCCCGCCGCACGTTGACAATTACGATGCAGAGTGGGTTCTTGAATTTCCTAATAAAATTTATCATCGTTCGTTCCTTCTGACGGGCCCGAGTTTAGTGAATCTCTTGAATTTGTGAACGACTTAACGACAGATTTTGCTTTATCTGAAATAGAACTTGCTTTGACCCAAAGCAACAATTCTTCGCCAGGCACAGATGGTATAAAGTTCTCGCTTATAAAAAATCTCCCACTATCAGCAAAGAAACTCTTACTTTAAGTTTCTGAGTTGGATTTTCTGGAATTTTACTATTTCTGAATCTTAGAAAAGGGTGAAGTGGTGGCGTACTAGTTGTCATAAAATAGATCCCATTGTGGTCTATAGCATCCTGCCCAGCAACTTCCATTCCTACCTTCCCGTGGTACCAACCGGGATACGAGTGATCAAGCGAAGATCGTGCAAACCAACCCGTGGTGGGACCTCGGTCGTTTGCTGACAGATAAGGGGGAGGTGGTTTGACCTCTCCGGAGCCCAGCCTTTCTGAAGGTCTGTTTTCCAGGTTAGGGGCGGCTTATAACAGCGTCTGACCCGGAGTGGGCGGCTGAATAAAAAAACGCGCTTCCTCGGAGGCTATACCCAAGATGGAAGCCCCATTACGCGACTCGGTAGCGTGGCCCTAATAAGGTAACCTACATAAACAGTTACACTACGAAAAACCGAGAAAATAAAACTCGGAACGTTTGGCATGGACCTAGGTAACGGAAAACGGACCACGAGTGGAAACTCGTTACCTGGAACTGTGAGTCGCTAAATTTTGTGGGCGGAGACAGGGTGCTGCTTGAGCAACTAGAGAATTAAAGGTCGTTTCTTCAACTACAGCATCATCGCAACGTGCATTGCCCGCAGAAAGGTAGACCTGACGACGAGAAGGAATCGTTTTACGCGCAGTTGGCGGCAACATACGACGGCTGCTCGTCACGGGACACCAAGATCGTCATCGGGGATATGAACGCCCAGGGAAGCGATGTATAGACCGGTGATAGGGCCTCACAGCCTACACACTGACAGGAACGACAACGGTCAACGATGCATCAACTTCGCAGCTTCCCGAGGCCTAATGGTTCGCTCAAAACTTGCCGCGGTATTTCACACACGTCAGAACCGTCCTCCTCGGCCAGACATCCGGCAGTTGACCAACCCGCAGGTTACCGAGAACTACGCGCGCCTACACGATGAAGCACTTCCACGGGAGAATTATGTGTTTCGACTCTTGACGATGAATGGAGAAAGTTACTCTCGGCCATTGGAGAGGTCCGCGGCACTAGGTGTGGTAACGTCGAGCCGACAAAATGACTGTTTTGACGGGAAATGCTAGCAAGCGATGGAGAGGATGAAGAGAGCTTGGAAAAACTATCTGAGCATCGCTACAAGAGGGAACGCAGCCAAAAACCGACGAGCTTGAAATGATTTGACCACGATTCTGAGGAGGAAGAAGCACCAGCTGGAGGACAGAGATCGTGAAGAGCTGGATCAGCTGTTTCGGACTAACGATACGCGCAAGTTTTTTGAGAAGCTGAACCAATCCCGCGGAGACCACACGCCGAGTCCCCAAGAACAACAGAGCCGCCGGCAAGGGCTACGAGAGTCACGATTTTTAGCAAAGTTAGTCAACTCATAGGCTTCCCAGACAACCTGGACATTATCACGAGAAACTCAGCGACAACGGAGGCCAACTACGCCAGACTAAAAGTGGAAGCTAGAAGAGTAGGACTAGAAATAAATGCGTCGAAAACCAAGTATATGAAAGGAAAAGGCTCGAAAGAAACCAACATTCGCCTCCCACGGACGGTGATAATGGACGGCGATGAACTCGAAGTGGTAGAGGAGCTCGCATACTTGGGATATTTGGAGGAGTACAAACCGAAAGCGGAGAATAGCGTAGGCGTATGCACCACGGGCTAGATGGTTTGACCAGGTTGCAGCGGATCTGCGAGTATCGAGACGTCTAGGAAATTGGCGACGAGTAGCCCAGGACCGAGAAGAAGGGAGGAAAATTCTTGATACGACACGAGCCACTACGACTCTAGGCTGCTGAAGTAAGTAAGTAGCTAACTTACACTTTATCAAGCTCGAGCGTATTTTTTTCAGATGCCTGGGAATCTGCTGAGGTTTGATGACGTCGGCTCGTACAAAAATTGTTGAAGTTTTTCCCCTTAGAGATCGTTTTGATGAATTGAATTGATTGAAGGTATCTTGTCAATTGTCATATTGCATCCAGTAGAGTTCTCAATAAATAAGATTGCCTCTTTAACATAAACCTACAGTCAAGGTTCCCAACAGTGTATAGAAACTCCCTTACTCTGCCCTCAACAGAATCTGCGATGAAGCGTTATTTTGACTACAGTTTTTCCTCTATTATGTTTCGAATGTCAGTTGATACCTCCTTACAGAGAGATATTCCCAGTGAAAGATCCTCGGTATACTAAGAAAAGTTGTCAGCATTTTCTGAGGATGATGAATTCTTCACGGATGGTACACTGAAGACAAATGGAGTCGGCGTGTGGCCTCAACCTAGAGGTGTGATGGCTGTTGAATGACCCATGTTCAATTTTCTCAGCTGAATTATCAGCAATCCTCTTTGTGATTGAACACATTAGAAACCTTCTACTAAATACTACAAGGTATACAGCCCTAGAGTTGTATGAAATGGTGACGTGGGACTAAACACTGTAATTAGAGGATTTTTTGTTACAAAATATACAGAGTCTGCAGACAGAATCAATGTGTTTATTTTCAGCCTCCCCTGGAAATCAATTTTTGGAATATATTCATTAACACTCGAAGAAATATCATTTATATTTGGCGATATTATGCCTTTAGTATTTTTTTTTTTGCACAAAAATATGTATTTAACAAGGCACAAGCATATCATGCTTGTTGAAGAAGCAACAAAATTCCTAACAAGTTCCAGCAAAAAATCGTAGGAATCCACAATTACATTTTTATTTTTTGCTTGACAATTTTTTCATTTGCCTGCAACTACATTCGCTGTATTACGAAGACAGGAAATATACGTTTATTATGGTAAAGCTTAGAATAATAATATATCATCTAACAATTTTGAAATATATAAAGAGATTCTGTACGAATCTTACTAAATAAACTAAAAAATCACAAGCATTCGCAGGTTCTTACTCTTCTATAAATGTATATATTTAGGAATTTACTCTTTCGATAATATCCGGTCACGATTATTTAGTGAATATCGAAGATAAAATTTAAAAAATATCCGTTGCAAAAATTTACAATTCTTGTTGAGTAATTCATGGCAATCATATTTATGAAATAAACTTTCAATCACCATCAACAGCAGCATTGTAGTTTTTCCTCAATTGCATACGAATAGAAATGTACGAACAAAAGTGTACCACTGCAATACGAATAGTACTGCTGCAGTACGAATAGAAGAGTACCAATGCAATCATAGACGACGAGAGACCTGCGGTTCTATACTCCACTGGTACTGTTGCTTTTACTAGCATGTTTTCTTTCAAGACATCAGTTTTTATTAGGTTCTACAGTACCTAACACGCAGGTTTAGAGGTTGTTCAAGGATGGGTATTGTTTCAAACTTTTAGGAAAACTTTTACCTTCGAGACATCATATTAGTCTAAGCTCATGGAAGCAAAAATAAATTGACCTATTGGGACGGGGAGACTCTGTCAGTTTTTATTTCGAAATTGATACAGGGAATATCACAGGGAACGGATGGTGTCCATTCACGTCGTCTGTGCTAGGAATGCTCGCATGTAATTGGTTCATTATTCGCGTAAATTTGTTATTGAAATTATTATCAATTTTACCGCTTAGCAATGAAATTAGAGTGATAATTAACACATTACAAAATTGCTATACATTTTATCTATCCAACAACATATTGGTTATTGTTATCCATCATGTGGTTATGCTGTTATTAGCGTTTGAAATCTGACGCAACATTTGCCCGTTTCATTTCCAATTTTACAGAATGCATCCCAGTATAGTAAACAAAGACGTGTCCCACGTCAAAAAATATCTTATATGTTCTGTCAGCTTCAGTGCTTTGGAAGCTATAAAGAACATCAAATTCCATCCACATACCACGTGGACAGCTTTGAAGGGAAAGGGGGGGGGGGGGTTGACTAATGTCCACGGTCCATACATTTTTTTTAGAATTTATATGGACAGTTGTCCACGGAGGGGGGGGGGGGGGGTCAAAACCGTTAAAAATCTGTCCACGATATATGTGGATGGCCCCTAAGAGGTATCGTTGCGTATCTCTCATCGTACAACTACACTGTAAGTTTTATGTGGATTCCACCTTATTCTGAGATTGCCGGTAATGAAATGGCTGACATCTTGGCAAAGCATAGCTATGATAAGGATCATGTATTCTCTAGGGAGGGTGAATCGCATGACTTAATTCCAATTCTGCGTAGCAGAGCAATCGGTTCGGGGTAGCAAGGATGGTCGGATAGTGAGCTAGGTAGATACTGTTACAGTATCCTTTCAGTGGTCCAACATTACACTCAAAACGGTAATCTTTTCAGGAATAACATCACTGAATCCAACATGTGAACGTTTTAGGGAGGATCTCTATAATATGTTGACTGGAATTCTTGTACAACCCATCCGAGATATCCTTGGCAACAAGAACAACTTCTTAGTATTAAGGTTAGGTTTAGGTTCCCTCACCCCTTCGAATGAAGGCGGGAGAGAACGCAAGTATGAATGATTGAAATGCTTGAGAAGTATGTATGCGAGTATGACTGTAATATATTAGCCCGAGATGACCGCGGGTAATTGGTACCCCCAAGCTAACAATTTTAGATGTAGGTTAGACTTCACATTTACAAAACGTAAAAAAATTCAAGGGCCAACATTTGCTCGATGGAACAGTATAGTCTTTTTGTCATATTGATAAAGAAAAAAAAAAAGAAATTACAGCAAATTCTGTTTTTCGTTTTCTCATTTTTTATCTTTTTCAGCCAGTTTCGCTTTGAATCTAGCAGTAAACTCCTAAACAGGGGTTTGAAAAAACTGCTTTTCACATTTGTTGGTCAGATTTACGCATTTCTGAACGGTTTTCGGAGTGGAAAAAACTCGTTCAGAATTCGCTTTTTTTCTCAAATATCATTTTTTTTTCAGAAGTCGTATAGAATGGAAGTTAATGAATTCATTTTTTTTCTAGTTAATCTTGTTTCGTATTCATGAATTACCATGACTTATGAAAACACTATTTTGTTCAGAATATTTACCTCATATCCGCATTTGGCTCCTTGCTGGGCGTGATCCCACTCGGAGAACTGCTCCACCAGAATTCCGTTGCCGCGGTGGTGCTTTCCCGGACGCGCTGACGCCACCGCAATCAACGCGGCGGCGGTCAAAATCAACAAACACTTCATTCCGCGAATTAAGGCCGAGGTCTGATTCTTTTTCTTTTGACCAGTACAGAAAATTAAGAAACAAAACTGTCCTCTAGCGTTCGATCCACTCGCCTAGAGCCGTCGAGCTTGACTAATTGAGTGGCCTATACTTATATATGAAGCAGCCTGGCGATTCGAAGAAAGTCAGATTGTTTATCAGCGTTATACAGTGAGCGAATGTACGAGAGCATTTTCTTTGCATGGTGCCTTATTGATTGTCTTTTTTATCGATTCGTTATCCCCGCTGTCTGTCCTGGGGCCAGAGAACAATGGCATTGTTGCATAATTTTACGGGGACATGTTATAGAAAATAAGCACGAACAGCCGAGAGAAAGAGAATCTGAAGCTAAATATAAATTTTGGATTGAATTTCGATAGGTTTTCGTGGGAGATCTCAAAAAGTCGCCGATAACGGTTGTACGATTGAGTCCGGCGCCTGGAAATTGGTGGGTGCGCTGTCAATTAGTCGGAAGGGCACCGGGGATCAATCAATATTGTGTTCACATCTGCGCAGCTCACAGCTTGTTGTGGTCATGAGTTGCGCGTTTTTGTCAGTGATGAGTAAAACTACCATTGAAGGTTCAGATTTAAACTCACTTAGAGTATCAGTTGCTGGCCAAAGTTTCCTTGATTGCTTTTTAAGCCGGTATTAGAATATGTTAAGTGTCTCTTAACAACGCGATAGTAAATCTCTTGAGTATCGTTAGAAAAAAATCAAGTCAGAAATCAGTTTCTGTTTCTGCCACCTTGTATAACAGGTGTCTTTAAAAAGCAGTCTCATAACCAGTCAGTAGAGGATATTTTATTTTTATTAAAATTAAGGTTCAATGTCTTGAATGTAGGTAATATTTATACAATTCTAATTCGGATGGCAATTAATAATAGAATTGGGAATCAGTGCTGGATTGAAATTAAACTTGGAACCGAAATGGAATTAGAATTAGTATTGCAATTGAGGATGGGATTGGAATAGGAGTTGGGATGGAAACATGATTTAGATTTATATTGGGAATTCGATCGCGATTGGACTTGTTATTGGAACTATATTACGTTAGAAATATTATATTCTATACCACAGTGACCAGGTATAGATTTACATCGTTTGTTACAGTCAGTTGTCGTAAGGATAGAATACAATCCCAAACTAACTTCGACCGGCATGTGTAGGCTTTAAGTGCATTAAGAGCTGCTTGACTATCAGAGAAAACACAAACATTGGCATATCTATATTTTCTAGCCAAACAAATATTTGTGCATGTTAGGTTAGCATTTATTTCAGCTTGGAAGACTGTGGGCCACTGTCCCATTGGAATTTATATGTTATTTCCTGGTCCAGTAACCCCAGCACCAGTAGATTCACCCATTTTAGAGCCATCTGTGGAAAACAAGAGTGATCCTGGACGAGTTTCCTAACCTCCTTCTTCCCATTCGCTGCGAGAAGATTCAATCACTTCGAAGGGAATTTTGAAGTTAGTCTTGGATTCCATTCAGTCTTCATACATTGTTACTAAGTTGTTCAGATGAAAATCTTTGGGGATTCGTAAGTGTCCTTCTAGATCCCCTACCTGAAGAAGTTTAACGCGTTTGAGCCTGAGAGCACCTTTTACCGCTTCAAGTTGCACATATTGATGCAAAGGTAAAAGATACAAAAGAGCTTCTAAGGCTTTTAATGGTGCGCTGGCCATCGCTCCAGTTATTGATAGGCATGCTAGACGGCCACTGGCAGAGCTGAATGCCACCACGGGTCGGTAATTGGCGATTACCGAAGGCCACGGAAGTGCTCACTGCTAGCAAGCAGTCCCGGACCATCAGCGGGAGCTAGCCTAGGTCGTGGCGAGATTCAGGCACTGGGCCGCTGAATTCTCGCAAAAGCCACACTGGCCGGAAGCAGCTCCGACGGAGCGAGTAGTGCCGCTCCCACCACCCAAATGCACTATACCGCCAATTGGGACTGATGCCAGTAATGTTCCCAATTACGGCAACTGGTCGCATCACTATAGGATAAGAGTCGGATCTCGTTTTCGTACCATGATTTTGGGCTGGCACCTGCGCCGAGCTCCCTTAGTAATGTCGTGTGATAACGGCTTGAAACGGCGAGATTACAACCGGTGCAGGGGTCTCCGTCCCGTAAAACCTGGCAGGCCTTCCAGTACGTTCCGAGTCCATTGCCGGGTGGGGACCCGGCAGGAGTAGGATCAGATGTCTTTTCCTGACTTGCGCCGGTCGGGGGTGTCATAGTTGCCCATAAGGCGCTATGGCAGCCGCCCCTAGCCATGGCCTCACTGCTCCGGCATAGACTACCTTGGGACCATTTAGGCGACTACTCCATTATGGATAAGGATAGCGGCTGGTAGGGGGACCCAATAAACAAAAATGTTGAGCTCAAAAACAAAAGAGACGGGTGCGGAGGGGTTACCAAATCCCTTCGCACGAGGTGCCGCTTTTAGTTCAGAGTGTTTAATTTATAAAAGACTATTCGAGCAAAAGAAAAGCAGCTTGCGTTTCAATAAATAGCAAACAAGTTCCAACGAGAATGTGAATAAGTTTGATTTTTTGTATTTTAATATTGCGGGGTTGACAACAAACTACGTTGCATTACGTCAGATTGTTGAAGATAAACGTCCACTTTTGGTGTTTTTATCAGAGACTCACATTGTCGATGATGAAGCATTTGAACAATATAGTATTCCGGGATACAATGTTGCTGCTTGTTTATCACATTCTAGGCAAACTGGCGGTGTTGCTATTTATGTCAGAGAATCAGTTCAATTCCAGCTTTGTCACAACGAAGCTAAGGATGGTAACTGGTTCTTGGGCATTACAGTAGTTGGTGGCATGAAGGTGGGCAATTATGGTGTTTTGTATCATTCTCCTAATGCTAGTGACCGCCGTTTTCTTGAAATATTGGAAAACTGGCTTGATGAATTTCTTGATTTGGGTAAAATAAATATAGTGACGGGCGATTTTAATATTAACTGGCGAGATGATGCAAATTCGAATCATTTGAAGCGTTTAGTTGAGTCTTTCAATTTGAAACAAAGTGTAGATGAATATACGCGTATTTCCCAGTGGAGTAGAACTTTGATTGACCATGTTTATTGCAATTTTGATTCGATTCGTTCAGTTACGAATTCTGATATGAAAATAACCGATCATGAGACATTAGTAATTAATGTTCTAGAAAACTTGAATAATAATAATGATTCAATAAAATTGAAATGCTGGAGAAAATATTCGAAACAGGCTGTTTCGAACCTTGTTGAGAGAAGCTTGGGTTTTCCAATCGCGACCGGTAGTTTAGATGAATCTGCAGCTGTTCTTACTAACATTTTGAAGACGTGTACGAATCAATTAGTTGAACATAAATTTGTTTCGCTGAAAAACTCGAACAGCTGGTATAGTTTGGATCTTTTGCGCCTAAAGCGCAAGAGAGATAAACTGTACAAAAAGTTTTGTAGATCAAACAATCAGAATCATTGGATTGAGTACACGTTCGCGCGTAATAAATATTCACAAGCGATTAAAAAGAAGCGTTGTGAATATATCCAGAGAAAGATTGTTCAACATCAAAAAAACAGCAAAGAGTTATGGAAAATTTTGAAATCTTTGTTGAAACCTAGTAATTGTAAACCGCGGTCCATAACTTTTGAAGGCACATTAGAACATTCAGAACAAATTATTGCATCTAGATTTAATGATTATTTTGTCCATAGTGTTTCATTGATCAATCAATCCATTGAATTGGTCGAGGAACCCGACGAAATAAAACAGCCGATTAACAGTAGTTGTACATTTGATGGTTTTCACCCAATCACGTTAGAAGAACTGAGAAAAATTTGTTTTTCATTAGGTAAAACGGCTGGAGTAGATAATGTAAATGCTAGAGTTATTCAAGATTGCTTCAATGTCATTGGTCACACTTTGCTGGACCTCATTAATGAATCGTTGCAAACAGGGCACGTGTTTTTGGTGTGGAAAGAATCGTTGGTTGTTCCGATTCAAAAGGTTGCTGGAACGATTAAAGCCGAAGAGTTTCGTCCCATCAACATGTTACACACATTAGAAAAGATATTAGAACTAGTTGTTAAAGGCCAGCTTCTAGAATATTTAAATAGTAACTCGTTGCTAATTCCGGAACAATCAGGCTACCGGGAAGGCCACTCAGGTGAAACCGCGTTAAACTTAGTACTAGCAAAATGGAAAGATAACTTAGAAAATAGAGACACAATATTTGCTGTTTTTTTGGATCTAAAACGCGCTTTTGAGACAATTTCTAGGCCCTTATTGTTGAACACAATCAAGCGCTTTGGAATTTCGAGTACTGCATTCAGATGGTTTGAAAGTTACTTGTCTGACAGAACTCAACGGACTGTTTTTAATGATTCTGTATCTAGTCCCGTGGAGAATGATCTTGGAGTTCCACAGGGAAGTGTATTAGGGCCCCTTTTGTTCATTATGTATATAAATGACATGCGACGAGTTTTACGTTTTTGTGATATTAATCTTTTTGCCGATGACACCGTATTATTCATTGCAGCTAAGAACGTAGAAGAAGCCGTTTCACACTTGAACGAAGATTTACGTTCTCTAAGCAGATGGCTGAAGTATAAGCAATTGAAATTGAATATTGATAAAACTAAATTTATGATTTTCTCGCGCACCGTTGTAAATGATGATGTCTCTGTTTTGATTGATGATGAGGCAATTGGTCGCGTTCGGGAGATTAAATATCTTGGCGTTTATTGATTGATTGATTATTGATGACAATCTAAAGTTCAACGCTCACATTGACAATGTCATCAAGAAAATTGCCAAAAAGTATGGAATTCTATGCCGTCTGAAAAACGAATTGACGGTTAGTAGTAAAATACAGCTATACAAGTCAATCATCTCGCCCCATTTGGATTTTTGCCCTACCTTTTTGTATTTAGCCAATAACACACAATTATTGAGGTTACAGCGTTTGCAGGATAGAATAATGCGTTTGATTTTAAATTGTGATAGATTAACTTCCTCTGCTATTATGTTGGACGCTTTGCAATGGTTATCCGTGAAGCAACGAATTGTTTATTTGTCTATGGTGTTCATTTTTAAAATAATTAATGGTTTGCTACCTCAATATTTGTGTGATCGAATTGAAAGAGGAAGTGATTTTCATAGATATAACACTAGAACCGCGAATGAAATAAGAACACCTTTCTTTCTAACGAGAGCTTCACAAAATTCATTGTTTTATAAAGGTATAAATTTTTTCAATTCGATGCCAAGACATGTTAAACGTGCACCAACACTTGCGGAGTTCAAGAGACAATGTATTTCACACGTTAAAGTTTCTATTGTATAGAACGATACTAAGTTTTTCAAAATGATGTAGAGTTCACCTGACGAAGTTTGAACAAACGGATCTTAAATGACGAAGTTTTAACAAACGGATTTATTTTAGATGAACTATTTGTTTTGGTTTCTATTCATATATTGATTGTTTTATTGAAGCTTGTAAATGACGAAGTTTTATACGAACGGATCTGATTGTGTTGTAAAATTTTATTTATATGTTTATATTAAATTGGACTTTTCTAAATTTATAACAACAAAACTACTGTGTTCGTCACGGTGATGATGATGGATTTTTTTTCTTTCATTATTGTTGTTGTAGCTTTAAAAATAATAGAAAGAGACTACAAAAGCTTGAGCCTCGCGCGCGGTTTTCAGATATAAATGATTTCTTTTAGCAAATTAAAATTGTTATTTGAATGCTTAGAGAAAATCATGAAATAGTTGTGGTTGGTCTGGCTGAAGGTCATGAAAACCCTGTACTAGTTTTGTGTGCTCTATGAATCAAGTATACAGTTTTTGGAGAAGTTTATATCTGGAGGTAAAATCAGTTCGTTTTTTTTTTGTTTTGTATTACTGATTAATATATAAAATAATATAATATAATTGCACTCGAAACAAGAACCATTATTGACATGAAAAAAGCAATAACGGATCACATTAGACAGTTTGGAAGACCTGTAACGATTGTGTGCGATCAAGAACCTTCCTTTAAATCCATTGATTTTATCGGATTCCTAAACGATTTAGGAATAGTCGTTCATCACGCTAGTTCCTCCGAATCGAATGGCATTGTTGAAAAATTTCACTCAACATTGATTGAGCTGTACAGAACTTTACACGCGAAGTACAAAGATTTGGCATTAAACGAAATAATGAATATTTTAACCGACATTTACAACAATACTTTTCATTCGGCAATTAATCAAAAACCACGCGATGTAGTCTTTAACAAAACAAATATTACAAATAGCGAGGAAATCGCAAGAAATTTTGATAAAATTCAATCCGCGATAAAAGTTGAACTCAATAAGCGAAAGGAAGCACACGAGAATAAATTTGATAAAAATGAAACACCAAAAACTTTAAATATAAATGATAAAAAATACATAAAAATTGGTCAAAGACAAACCAAAGATCAAAACCTTTATAAAATTGCAACTGTTAAATCCAAAGATGAATTCACTTTTACTGATGCGAACGATATTAAAATCCATAAAAACCGAATTAAAAACTAACAAAATAATAATAAAAAAAAAAAACTAAACATTTCAACCATCCCTTTTTCCTTTCAGAATAATTTTCATCCACACAATTAATGCTACCACATACAAAGAAATTCCCAACAGCAATGGACTGGTTGCGTTCAAAATCAAAACAGCAAGGATCAAAACTGGATATGACAGGACATTACACAAAATCAATCTTAGGTCGCTAGAAGACAACGTAAAATATATAGAAAAAATTACCCAGTCATTCAAAACAATTGAACACTTAGAACAAACTCTTGTAGAAAAAATTAAAGTAGCCAACGGAAAACTTAGGAGTTTAAATACACACAGAACAAAAAGAGCACTAATAAATGCACTAGGAACGGCTATTAAAATCATTGCAGGGAACCCAGATAATGATGATCTCGAAATCATACATAAAAGCTTAGGAGAATTGCAAACACAAGAAAACAAATTAGTCCGCAACCAAGTCCGACAAATTCAAATCAATGAACTTTTTAAAGACAAAATCAACAACATTACAGATGCACTTGGAAAAATCAGCTCCAAAATATCAAAAGAATATAATTCAGTACAAGGCTTGAGATCAGATTTAGAATTCATTAACCTTATTTGGAATACAGATAAAATTATTCATATTTTAGAGAACATCGAGGAACAGATAGAATTTTCTAGAATAGGCTTGTTAAACAAAAATATTCTTTCAGTAGAAGAGAAAATGTACATTTTCGATAAACTTGTGAACCAAAACCTTAAATTGAATTATTTAGACGAAATTTTTCAGTACAGCACAGCTAGTATCGGCATCAGCAAAGGACAAGCAGTTATACTCATCAAGACACCAATTCTAGACGAGAAGACGTACGACCTTTTGGAACTTCATACCTTGAAAATCAACGAAACACGAATCGACACTCATATCAACCTGGTTACTAAGCATGGCGATCTAATTTACTCCCAAACATCAAAATGCGACATATGCGAGGGTAACAACTTGGTGGAAGACGAATGTATCTACAAAATTTTAACCCATCAAACACCAACATGCCCGCTTGTAAAGACGAAACAAGCATTCCAAGTCAATGAAATTGTAAAAGGCGTTATCCTGATCGATACCTCCGAAAACACTGAAGTAAGAGACTCTTGTGGAAACTCGAAGATGGTACGGGATGCCACCATTGTAGAAACCGAAAACTGTACCATTAGAATTCGCAACCTTACATTCTCTGGAAGGCTTGACGTAGTTCAACAAGACGAGTATCTGGTTCCAATCTACAGCAAACCTCTACAAAACACATCTTACTCAAAAGATGACGAAGAAAACTTTATGCTTCGGATCCTGAACCTAGAAGAACTCAGCGAGATTCAAATATCTCTAAACCATACACAAAAACGGGTAACATATGGAGGTGTCATCCTCCTCGCACTAACCTTTTTTTTGTTTCTTCACTGCATTTTTCTACAGAAAAATACATGCGAGGGTGAGCAAGGAAAATCACACCAAGCTACCAGAGCTTCTTACCCCCAAACATATAGGAGAAATAGACGGGACGGCTAAGACAAATGAAGATACGCCTAAGCACGGAAGCAATGGAGTCCACACCATGACGCCATTATTCGAGGTCCTTAAACATCAAACGAGGACGCTTGATACTTATGGGGGGAGACGTTATGAAAAGACGAGCCCAGCCGACCATGCCAACACGCCGCATCGATCGACCACAGCAACCGATGCGCCAGGGAATTGATGAGCCAGGAGAAACCAGCGTAGCAACAGCCAGGGTAACTACATCGAGACGACCAACGCCAACTTGCCCCATCGATCGGACGCAACGATCGATGCACCGTAGAAATGATGAGCCAGGAAGAATCCAGCGTAGCAACAACCCAGGAAGGCAACGTAGACACGACCAACGAGTACCAACGTGGAGGACCCATCGAACGATATTGGTTGTGCTGACTAGGTAGATTTAGTTAATAAAAGGTTTAGCGATAGGAATATCGAGTTAGTCTTAAGCGTGCGTTCTATTGTAATCGGTCTTAAACGTGAATAAATATTTTTTTATAATACTCGTAACCATTCGAGCATTACTTACATATTATGTGGAGCAGAGCGCCGCTGATCTTTCGTCGTCTGCAGTGGTACACGATTTCCATTTCCGTGAATATTAGGAAAAACTGCAATGCTGCTGCATTGATAGTGATTAAAAGTTTATGTCATGAATATGGTTACCTTAAAAGAACATAAACTACTCAACAAGAATTGAGCATTTTTGCAACGGTCATAAGATTTTTTTTTTGCATTTAATCTTCGATATTCTCTAGATGATCGTGATCGAAAGAGTAGATTTCTGAAAATACATATTTATAGAAGCCTAAGAGCCAGCAAATGCTTCTCAATATTTTGTCGATTAACTAGGATTGAAACACATTTCAACAAATAATATTAACAAATAATATTCCTACGTATATTAGCTGTCTTCGTAAAACAGTTAATGTAATTGTTGGCAAATGAAAAAAAACTTGTCAAACAAAAAGCAGAAATTAATCATTTCGAACTTTAACTTCCTTGTAATTGTCGGTTGTTATGATTTTTCGCTGGAAGTTGTTGTTCCTATGAGTGAACCTATGTAACGGCTTCGAAATAACTTCCATAATAAGATTTAAGTAATAAATTTAATTTGATCAGAGTTAAATAAGACAAAATCATGTATTATGATAACGTCACTATTTATTAAAACTATCACTTACATGAATGCCAGCATATCTGGACTTTCTTTTCCTGGGTTGACGGGAATCCCTTTATCGTCGGGGGATCGGCAGGCAGATGCTACGAGTTGCTCCTTTTTCCTAGCGGTACTCGGGACTCTCATATCGATCGGGTGATTACCTCAGTGTCCTGCAGATCGCTTGGTTTCTGGTGTGTGGCTCTTTCCACCGTTGTGATCCGGCTGCTTTAACCGAATATGAAGTTTTTCACACTTTAAAACACTTATACTTTTCCCGACTTCTGGGTCCCTATTCGGGCGCCAGTTAAACACTTGGGTGTTGTTCGGAGTTTTTAAAAAAGCTACCGATACATTTCACTGCTCAATTAAGACTAACTTTATTAATTCTAACGATTACATTTGTGCCCGCCGTTCGATTCACGTTGGTCAGAATATGAACCGCTGACTCCGCATCGCTCGGTGGTGGCTCCGATCGTTCGATTGTCGTCAACCTGCTCGTCGATGGCATTGTCTGAATTGTCAGCAAATTCCTTTGGTAGCTCGGTTGTTAACTCGCGCTATGATTTCGAAAAATTACTTGGAAATGCAGTTAGTCTGCAAGAAGACCCGTCATATCCATTTCAACAACTCAATATCCACCTTCTTCGTAATGCCTTTTCCTTCGGAGAGCAATGGAAATCGAAGCTATTTTCAACACAATTTGTAGTAACTCCATAAAAGGGGACTGCACAATTACTCATCGCTTAGTCTTCTAAATTTCAGAAGGGAAATAACCAAATTTTTAATCATTTGGTATTTAATTACACTTCAGCACTAACAAGAATATGAATACCAAACATTGGTATGACGTAGCACCCTTTCTTAGCAACGGTTGCGTAAATATCATCATAGTAGTTTTACACATGATATAACAAAAAATGTAGATGTAGATGTAGAACTATAATACCATTGCCACACCCTATATAAACCATACTGACCCTAAACATCTCTATCAGAAGGGGAACTATTATATCCTTACTCTTTTGTAAAAGCACTGAATAAATCCCGCCCGGTCCGGGCGATTTGAAGGGCTTAAAGGAATCCTCTGCCCACCCAACTCTTGACTTTGTGAAAATAACACTGGCTATTTCTTGAACTCTAGTCTTGCCATGAATTGAGCTAGGTATAGGTTAATTTTCCTCTCTTGAACGAATGTGCGTTCATGAATGTGAGTGCGAATGGATTGAGTACTTAGTAAGAGTGAGAGTGAGTATGTTTTAGTAAGGTAAGAGTAAGATTATAGTGCGTTTGAAATATTCTAAATTATTTTCTTTAACATAGTTTCCGGCCAATCGTTGCCCGACGGAATATAAGAACCTAGATATATTCACTAATAAAGAAAAAAAAAACGATGTAGCATCCTGCATGCCCTTTAATCACAGCAATTATTAAAAATCGATATTTCATTTAACATGATCTATGATTCTTGGTAATTTTGTTGTATTTTTGGAAACAGTCGCACATAAGAGAAGAGTTTATATTCTTCAATTTGCAATTTTTGACCGAAAGTGCGAGCATCCGAACTCGTATATGTATAAGAGCTACACAGTAAAGAAAATTTACATTACTTTAAATGCACATAAATGGAGCATTGGAAACCACGTAATATTCCGTGTGGCATTATAATCACATGCAAAGTAAATGAATATATTGTGAATTTGCATGCATATTTATATTCGAAGCTTTAAGTTTATATCAATTAACGTACAAATTTACATGTCTTAAAACGATTCTGTATTGTACATGATTTACGGTGTGAAATTGTATATGTTTTTCACTTCATGTGCTAGAAATCGTTATGTGTTTTCATTTGTATTAGTTGTAAATTTCATTTTTTGGTAGTGTGTAGGTGCGAACTTTTATATTGAACTCGCAACATTACTATCACATGACATTTGTAGGCCAAGTCCTGAAACTTGACGCGATAGCAATTCTAATAAGAATTTTGAAATTTATCATATCACTCAAGATCAAGCACCCTTGATACGGACCTTTTATCCTGCTGAATGCTGTATTGTGAGATTCAATTCTACAAATCATCATGATGTTCATTGCTATATTGTATGGTTCGAATTTCAAATCCGTTTCTTGATATTTATAATGAAATTTCTCAAATTCAAATTTTACTATTTACTTTTATTAAAAACAAATTTTTACAAATTTTTTACATTCAATTAACGCTCTAACTTTATATTACCTAAAGGCTAAAACAAAGCGCTTTGTCACTGATTTAACAGATTTTATCTAGTGATGAATTTGTCATACAGCAGATCCAATCCAGGAACGATCCAAAAAAAAAAAAATACCTGAAAACATGAAAACTTTAACAAATCAACAAAAATGATCAACAAACGTTCTGTGTGCCACCCCTTATCGTTTGAAGCTTCCAGCTACCCTCCTGGCGCTAAGGAGGAGACCGCCCATCAACGTCTGATTGGCGTACACTTTGAATGGGCAATTGTTTTCTATATGTCGAAAGAATCAATGCACATGATAGGTGTACTTCTGTATATCTGTATCGCATTCGAACAGAGCAAAAAAAATACACGACAATTGATGGCCTTTCTTCTTCGCGTATGACTTCATTCTGGCCCAGTCACCCCCGGATCGGCTATATCAGCTCAGTCAAGCCTGAGGGCTCTTCAGAGACGGATCGGAGCTAACGGAACGAAAAGAACGAAAACTGTTTACTAGGCAGAAATCAGAATCAGCGCAAAAGCGCGAAATTTTCTGTTACTGTAGTATTTGCTGATCTTTGGACTAAGTGGTTTCGCTGCGTCATCAATGAGGTGTTTTTGGTTTGTTGGATTGCTGCTACTGGCGGTTTTCGTAGGGAAAGGGCACGGTCGGCCTGGACGGAACCATCGTGGCGGCGGCAGTGGAACGTTTGTGGAAAGGCATGCCGAGTATGGACGGAATCTACAACAAGTTGCTAAATGCGGCTACGAGGTGGGTAATGTGTTTATGATACTTTAATTTCAATACATAACAATTGAAGAGGACTTGAGAATCTATTGACTTGCTGGCAGTGATATCAATTGAAAGTGAGTTCAATATTGAAAACCACTTCACCTTGTCGTTATAAAGGCAATATTTGGAATTCGATTACATTGATAGAATTGCTTGTTGACTCTTAATTTGCTGACAAAAACAGTATTTGCTTTATTTTGATATGATATGATCAAAATTTGTTTATTTTGCAATTAAATTGAGAGGATAGCGGCAACGTGTTTTGCGTTCAGCAGCACAGCGATTAGTACCATGACGTACCTGGCCATCAAAGCGAATCCTACGTGGGGCCATCAGAAAACGAACAACAGCCTTGTTTCACGCCTTCAAAATCTGGCGCTAATCGATGCAAAAACAGCATACCGATTAAAAACGACCACAGCGCAATGTCCGAGAATATATGGTCTACCCAAAGTACATAAACCAAACATGCCACTCCGGCCGGTAGTCTCCAACATAGGAGCACCGTCATATATGTTGTCGAAATATGTCGGGCAAATAATACAGGCATCCATCAAGAGCGACTTTAACATAAAAGATTCGTTTTCATTTTGTAGCTATATTAACTCAATTCGATTACCAGAAGACTATGTCCTTGTATCGTTTGACGTTACATCGCTTTTCACTAGCATTCCAACGTACATGATTCCTGGCATTATCATTAACAGATGGCAGGATATAAAGCAAAACACGGATATCAACCTAGATTTATTCTTAGAGATAATAGATTTTTGTCTGAATGGAAGCTACTTTTCATACAAAGGAAAGTTTTTCCGGCAGATCCACGGAACAGCCATGGGAAATCCGCTCTCACCAACAATAGCGGACTTAGTGATGGAATCGCTTCTGGAAAACGTCGCTAGAAAAATTGACTTCCCAGTACCAGTTTTAAAAAAGTACGTCGATGACTTGATTCTTGCTCTTCCCCCGGACCGAGTCACAGTCGTTTTGAACATTTTTAACAGTTTCAACAACAATATTCAATTCACTATCGAATTGGAGAAAGATAGAAAAATACCATTCCTTGACATGGTACTAATACGGCAAACTGACCAAACCATCCGTACTGAGTGGTATAGCAAACCGATGGCATCTGGTCGCCTCCTAGACTTTCATTCATGCCACCCACTTCATCTAAAAATGAATACCATCGCAAACTTTATCCAAAGAGTCCGACAGTTCACCACAAACAGTCCGAAGGAAGCAGCTAACATAACCATAAATGAACTGTTGAGGCGGAACCACTACCCAGCGGCGCTACGACATCGGCTGTTGAATGGCAACATCCGAAACACCGAACGAAACACGAGAAATTCGTCCGACGATGGAGGCACGGTTGTGTACAAACCGATGCTGTTTGTGAATGACCTGACACAACGGCTGAGTAAGGCATTAAAAGCGGCCTTCCCCAACATAACACTAGCGTCAAGATACGGGAACACCGCCAGCAGAATTTTCACCAACATGAAAGACACTATTCCTCCAGAGATGCGACATAACGTGATCTACAGGATTCCCTGCAACGATTGCGAAGCCAGCTATGTCGGGTTAACCACAACCCAACTGAAAAAACGCATAAGCAGCCACCGATCAACGATTAATGAAATGGAAAGACTCCGCGGCAAAAACGATGACGATCCCAGCACACAATTCGATCTCGAACGACTTAAAGAGAAGACGGCACTCCTTTACCACAGCATCGAAGCAAATCATAACTTCAACCTAGAAAAAACAAAAATTATCGATCAGCACACACGAAAATTAGCTCTCCCGATTTTAGAAGTCTGTCATATTGTTAACACCAAACATGCAGTCAACAAACGGTCCGATGTTGACAATCTCAGCTCCATGTATGCAGGTGTACTACACACACTTAACAAACAGATCCCAACACAGAACACGCACACACCAGCAAACGAAACCCAATAGCAAACTGTAAGAGCTAATAGCTAATACCCAATATATATTGCACCCACTGTTAGTCCACACTTTTTCGCTCCATTTTGAATCGAATTTGAGTTAGCGGTTGAAAGAGTAGTGAAGAAAGTTTGTGGCAGAGTTTATTTGTTAAGTTTAAATAAGAGCGGGTTTGAATGTAAGATTATTGTTTTTTGTGCTACAGTTTTTGAATGTTTACATGTTATTTTATAGATTGACACAATAGTAGCTAGTGAATAGGACAGGAATGCTGATGCCGAAGCTTGTATGACAAAAACGATTTATGTTCTGTAAGAGTTTTGTGATTTCATTTGTTGTGTAAGTTTGTAATTTTATATTGTCTTGTCTTCTAAATTCAGGATTCCCTGATGAAGGTGCAATATACACCGAAACGTTGGTGAAAGAGCGATATTAATTCGTTTTATTGCTGAAAGACTGCGAAGCCGAAAAACACCCCCTGACAAGTACATAAATTGATCAATTCTAATGCTAAAAAAAATCACAGGAGGGTTGTGTGCAAAGCCACGACCGCAAGATTGAAGTAGAATACTTTTACAAGAGAGTTAACCCGGCTGCTTGCGTGTCAGTCATTTTTCCTAGTAAATAAATGTTGACCGCAGTATTGAAAATTCTGTGCAAATGAAGTTGAAGTACTACTCAATTTCAGTTTGCACATATAAATACGACCTCACTGAACAGGAAAAGTACAAACTCTTTGCGGCGCAAACAAGTTTCAACAGTCAGAGTATATGTACATGTGAATTCAAATTAAGATAATTAACTTTTGGTTAAAGCTCAGAACGAGAAAATATTAAATCTTCATTTGTTTGGTTGTCCTAAAAAGGACAGTTTGTTGTTGAAAAAAACAATAAAAAATAAAAAAAAATTGGATATGACGCTGATTGCATCTTTGTGTTACACCGATAGCGGGAGTTATGGTGAACTTGCGTATGACGAAGGCATCGTATTACCTGTTTTATTGAATGGGAGAACAGGGAATATTGTAAAATTTTGTAAACATTTAATTCAAACAATATTACCAAATCGTGGTCAGGCAAACTGATAACAAAGTTGAAGGCAGTTTTCACACTGAAAATCAGACAGCCAGCAGAAGTTTTGATTGCCAAAATCCAGAATGCTTGTATACAACAGAATTTGATTGCATCCCGCACAGAATATCTGCTTGTGTTGATGCCAGAAAATTATTAACCTTCAATTACTTGTTTATTTACCTTGAAAAAGACATTTTGCGGTTCAAAATCGGTTGCTGATCGCAACCTTTGAGCTGCCCTAACATTGGGGGAATTAAGATACACGGACAACATGCACTGTTGAAGCTATTTCTCATTCAGTAAATTAGACGGGCGCGACAGATTTAAATTGTTAGGATCCAACACAGAATGCTCGCTTGCGTTGTCAAAAATTATTAACTTTCAATGAATTGTTTATTTGCCTTGAAAAAGGCATTTTGATTTTCAAAATTGGATTTCCTGATGGCAATCTTCATGCTGCCCCAACACGGGGGGAATAATGGCAGTCTGGCGACACACGCTGAGAAGAACCGCGCTGCTCCTGAGACGTGATGACCAACCACAGGGCTACTGCAGCTGCTAAGGAAGGACGACTGCTGTTGTCGCTGTATAGAACTATTATGAGCGGCTTCGGCTAAAACATTCTCTTATATAGGCCAAATAGCATGTTTTCAATTGCAAGGTATATGATTCTGTCGACCGTGCTTGGGAAGCAATCATATAACGACCAATCAGAGGCCGAATTTTTCGTTTTGACAATGCTTGACTATTTTCAATAGTACAATAGTGTGAATAATAAAATTACAATTATCTCGTTCTGGGAAGAATCTTAGAAGATTTTCCGATCTATTGCTGCAAAAACGAAGGAAATCCATCGAATACTAACCGATTTACTAGCATTTGAAATTGGACATATTTTTCACTTTTTTCGGTTTTAGATTTTCATTTCACATCCCTATGTAGCCGAACTTCCTGAGAGAAGTATTCTACTTCAATAGCAAAGCAGAAACGTCGACAGAACGAAGAAATAACTTGAAAAGCTACAATATCTAAACAATACCAGAAGTCTTGAAAAATGTTCATTTTTCTCCTTGCAAAATTCTACAAATAGTTCCAAAGAAATCTTAGAAATATCGCAAATTTGAAAACTAGGCAATCGTACAAAATCAAATAAATTCAAGTTCCCAAAAACACTGGCAACCAAAAAGAGAATATTCAGATCCTATTCCAAGTCCCCAAGTCCAAGTCCAAGTAAAAGTCCAAATCCGAGTCCAAGTCCAAGTAAAAGTCCAAATCCAAGTCCAAGTCCAAGTCCAAGTCCAAGTTATTTATTTATTTATTTATTTATTTATTTATTTCGTCAAACAAAAGTAGACTACATATGTTTAAAACTAACTTACATGCTATATGCTATTTATACTAGTGGGAGCAAAAAAAAAAAGAGTTTATACATAATTGAATAATAATTTCTTCACTTTGTCGGATTATTACAATGAATGTTTTCTATCGATTTAAATTGCGCGTTGAATTGAAATATTGTTTTAATTTAGTTCTCGACATAGAAAAGTCAATTGCTTCACAGTGTTGGTTATACACTAACATCATTTGATTAATTGGCCCGTATTTAGCATAATTGTTTCGTTGATGATTTAAATAAAACAAAGTCCGAGTTCGTAAATTTCTAGAAGGTACATAAAGATTGAGTTTTGATAATATTTCGGGTGAATCGACACGTTGAGATACGATATCGTTAACAAATGACATCATTGCGAATTCACGACGGGCTTTTAATGATTGGATGTCAATAAGTCTGCAGCGTTCGTCATATGATGGTAGGGGAAATGACGTCCATCGTAGATTACGAAGTTCATATAACAGGAATTGTTTTTGCACTGATTCTATTCTGTTTACATGTGTTGCAGAAAACGGAGACCATACAATGCTACAGTATTCTAAAAGTGACCTGACATAGGAATTATAAAGTGTTTTTATTGTGTATGGATCTTGGAAATTATAGCAGAAACGTTTTATAAAACTGACATGTTACTAGCCTTATTAATAATTGTATTGTAGTGATCAGTGAATGTTAATTTTGAGTCGAGTATGACTCCTAGGTCCCTAACTCGTTCACTTTTCTCTACTACCTGATCTCTAAGGAAATCATATTGCTTGGCATGTTTCTTTTTCTGCCAAAAGCCATCGAACTACATTTTTTAACGTTTAGCTGAAGAAGGCTTTTTTTACACCAAATGTAAAAATATTTTATCTCGTTACGAAAAATATTTACATCATCAGCGTTTTTAATTACAATGGAAAGTTTAATATCGTCAGCATAAATAAGAATTTTTACATGTTTTAGAATAAAGGAAACGTCGTTTACAAATAATAAAAATAGTAGAGGGCCCAAGTGAGAGCCTTGAGGAACTCCTGAGGTTACCTGAATAGGTTTCGATATTCTACCTTTAAATTTGACTGTTTGTTGACGATCTGTCAAATACTATTCAATCCATTTGAGTAATTGTGGATGAATTCCAATTTTTCGTAACTTGAAGAGAAGCAGGGGTATATCAATGCGATCGAAAGCTTTACTGAAGTCAGTATATAAGGTTTCAACATAATTACCTTTATCCATTGCGTTCAAAGAGAAGTTAATAAACTCGAGTAAGTTAGTTGTTGTTGAGCGCCCTTCGAAAAAACCGTGTTGCGTTGGGGTAATTCTATTTTTTATTTGGTGGAATAACTTTTTGTTTATTATTGCTTCAAAAAGCTTAGGTATTATTATCCATTGCGTTCAAAGAGAAGTTAATAAACTCGAGTAAGTTAGTTGTTGTTGAGCGCCCTTCGAAAAAACCGTGTTGCGTTGGGGTAAGTTAGTTGTTGTTGAGCGCCCTTCGAAAAAACCGTGTTGCGTTGGGGTAATTCTATTTTTTATTTGGTGGAATAACTTTTTGTTTATTATTGCTTCAAAAAGCTTAGGTATTATTATCCATTGCGTTCAAAGAGAAGTTAATAAACTCGAGTAAGTTAGTTGTTGTTGAGCGCCCTTCGAAAAAACCGTGTTGCGTTGGGGTAATTCTATTTTTTATTTGGTGGAATAACTTTTTGTTTATTATTGCTTCAAAAAGCTTAGGTATACAGGAAAGAATGGCTATGCCTCGATAGTTGCTAATGTCGGTTTTTTTACCAGATTTGAACACAGGCACTAGATATGAGTTTTTCCCGAATTTCGGGAAGCAACCGGATTCCAGCGACATATTGAAAATCAAGAACAGTGGGGAAGTTAGCTCTTTAGCTAAATGTTTCATGAATGCTGGCGGAATTCCGTCTGGTCCCGGACCTTTAGACGCATCCAGAGCTTTTAAAGTATCTTCATCTTCTGCGCTGACATGTTCAATATTGAAATAGTTGGGAAACTCAGGAAAGTTGGTGAAGAATGTATAGTCACGATCAGATTCGGAGAAAGTTGTATAATTTTGTTGAAAAAAATCAGCAAATAGATCAGAGATGTATGCCGGGTTCTCTTCAACTTTGTCATGCAGTTGCATTTTTGATGGAAAATTTTCAGATTTTAACTTTGATTTAACATATTTGAAAAAAAATTTTGGACAGGATTTGATTTCAAGCTCAGTCTTTAATGTGAACTCTTCAAACGCGTTACTAATGGCATCGTTTAATTCGCCGCAAATGTTAAGATAAGTTGTTAAAGCATCACGATTTTTATGAGTTTTGTATTTTTTATGTGCTTTTTGTTTTTTAAGTTTTTAATTTGTCTATTGTACCAGACTGGGTATTTGGAATTGCCATGACGTCTTATTCTTTTCAATGGTATTTCGCTAATAAATAAATCAGATAATATGTTATAAAAATTTTCTATAGCCGAATCGACGTTTCCGTCTTCAAACAATACATCTTGCCAGTTGATACTATTTAGTTTATGTTTTAATTCATCATAGTTTGCTGACTGAAAGTCAAAAACTTCTTCGAATTCATATTCGTCAGGTCTTTTATTCACATGCACAAATAAAGAAAACTCTATTGCTGTATGATAAACTTCGTTCTTCCATAATGGTTGTAATGAATTCGCACACAAAAGTCTTCACTAATGTTGGACATTAACAGATCTAGATAACAATTTTGTCCATTTTTCACATGATTTATTTGATTAAGACCAAGACTAGAGGTTTTATCAAAAAGAAGTTGCAGCGTTTCATTTTCGCCAATAATAGGAAGTAAAATGTTATGGTTATCGATGTCCGGAATAAAATCAATGTTGCGTTGGTTGAAATCACCGTATATGTGGAGTTTTACTTCAGGTAACAGCTTAGATGCAATATTTTCAAGTCCAAGTCCAAGTCCAAGTTCATGCCCGAGTCCATATCCAAAAGCAATTTCAAAATAAGAACTAAGTTTCAGTAATAATATTGTGCATTGAAGTGATAAGGTATTGAACTAATAAATCTCCGCAAATTGACAGATCATTTCACTGATGACAAAGAAACATCTAATTTTAGATGAGTACAATATCAATATTGCACAACTCCATCTCTTCTTTAATTATCAGTCACACAATCAACCCCCAGCCAAAACAAACATTCATTGTCTTCCGAATCTGTGCTAGCAAATGGCATCTCAAAGCTAAAATTATGCCTTAGTTTATCTTGACACTTCATATGCACACTCACACTGATTTTTGATTAAACATCTCTTCTAGTCATGCCCGACCCCAAAAAGGGACATGATCAACGTTCATCTTGTACCGCACTCTCACGATGACGTCGGATGGCTCAAAACCGTGGATCAGTATTACTACGGTAGCAAAACCAACCATCAGCGAGCTGGCGTTCAGTACATCCTGGATTCCGTAGTTGACGCCCTGCTGCACAATCCGGATCGTAAGTTTATCTACGTTGAGTCAGCTTTCTTCTTCAAATGGTGGGAGGAACAATCATCCGAGCGGCAGGCCGAGGTTCGAGAACTGATCGAACAAGGTCGGCTGTCCTTCGTGGGTGGTGCTTGGAGTATGAATGATGAGGCAGCATCGCACTACCAGAGTTTGATTGATCAGTTCACCTGGGGATTACGTTTGCTGAACGACACCTTCGGCGATTGTGGACGGCCTCGCACGGGCTGGCAGATCGATCCGTTTGGACATTCACGGGAGCAGGCTTCGCTGTTCGCCCAAATGGGCTACGATGGGATGTTCTTTGCTCGACTCGACTGGAGGGATAAGTCAAAACGTTTGGAGGAGAAAAAGGCGGAGATGATTTGGAAGGCCAGTGCAAACCTGGATGATAGTGAAATGTTTACTTCGGTACTGTATAATCATTACAGTGCTCCACCAGGGTTCTGCTTCGATGTTCTTTGTTCGGATGATCCTTTTGTAGATGGAGCGTTCAGTGCGGAGAATAATGTTAAAGATAGGGTTTGTTGGCTTAGAGTTCTCAGTAGGAAATTTCTTAACAAAAGTTTATTTTCAGGTTGATACATTCCTGTACTTTGTTGGGAATATGTCTACGAAGTATCGTTCCAACAACCTGCTCATCACCATGGGGGATGACTTCAACTACATGGACGCCAATATGAACTTCAAAAACATGGATAAACTTATTAAGTATACCAACGCTCGACAGCAAGACACCAGGGTTAACGTTTTCTACTCAACACCAACCTGCTACCTGAAGGCACTACATGATGCACAACTGAACTGGCCAGCGAAGACCGACGATTTCTTCCCGTACGCATCGGATCCACACGCCTACTGGACGGGGTACTTCACCTCTAGGCCAACCTCAAAACGCTACGAGCGGATGGGTAATCACTTCTTGCAAGTTTGTAAACAGTTATCCGCTCTGGGACTATCCGCATCCGAAACAAGCTATCAAGATAATTTGACCTATCTGCGAGAGGCAATCGGAGTAATGCAGCATCACGACGCAATCACTGGAACGGAAAAACAACACGTTGCCGATGATTACGCCCGAATGATTCACACTGCCTTGGAGGCTTGCGGTCTGAACACGAATGCAGCTCTTACGAACCTTGCCACTCCTTCTGGTGCTTATAAATTACAGTACCAATCATGTAACCGGCTGAACATTAGCGAATGTGAAGTATCCGAAACCAAGAGGAGTTTCGTAGTCACACTCTACAACCCACTGGCTCAAGCAAGTGATCACTACGTACGTCTACCGGTCAGCGGCAACGGTTACGAAATCCACGACCCTCAAGGTCATAAACAACACTCGCAGGTGGTCCCAGTTCCAGCACCCGTTTCGGAGTTGAAGTTCCGAAAAAGTTCTGCCCATGAAGAACTTGTCTTCAAGGCAGATCAAGTTCCACCGATGGGCTTTAAATCGTTCTACGTTACGGAGAGTAACGACTACAGAAGAGAAGCTGTAGACGAACTCCCGGTAGCAGATGAGACCAGCATTGGGAACGAACATTTGACGCTGAATTTTAACAAAAACGGGTTCCTTAGCACAATCGACATCGAGAAGCAAACTTATCGGTTGCAGCAGGACTTCCTGTTCTACGAAGGGGCTTATGGTAATAACGAGGTGTTCGAGAATCGTTCTTCTGGAGCGTACATCTTCCGACCGAACGGAACTGAATCACACGTTGGACGAAGTGTGCTGCTAACCGTTGTGAGAGGTGAGCTCGTTCAGGAAGTACATCAGGTGTTCAACGAGTGGATAAGTCAGGTCATTCGAGTCTACAAGGGTGAGCAGCATGTGGAGTTCGAGTGGTTGGTAGGTCCGATTCCGATCGATGACGATAAGGGAAAGGAAATCGTTACGCGCTACTATTCGGACATCGAGTCTAGTGGAACATTCTGGACGGACTCCAACGGTCGTGAGATGGTCCGAAGAGTTCGGGACCATCGAGAGACGTGGGATCTGGAGCTGGTCGAACCGGTTGCGGGAAATTATTACCCGGTGACGACGAAGATCGCATTGGAAGACAAACAGCTGCGAATGGCCGTGCTGAACGATCGAGCCCAGGGAGGTACTAGCATGCAGGATGGAGTCCTGGAGCTGATGGTGCACCGAAGATTGCTGCGAGATGATGCGTTTGGCGTTGGAGAGGCACTGAATGAGACTGCATACGGAGCTGGTTTGATTGCTCGTGGAAAGCATTATTTGCTTTTTGGGCCGAAAACAGCCGGTCCAAAAACTGTATCACTGCAAGCTCGAGAACGGTTTCTACAGAATCAGGTTCTCACTCCGCCGTGGATGTTCGTCAGTGATGCATCGGATGTATCGTACAATCTGTGGAAAGCCAATTCGCACAATTCGGTACTTATTGATTTTTGAACATTTTATTCTAGTATTATTTGACATCATTTTATTTCAGTACTCCGCCCTGAAAACGTCGCTTCCACCAAACGTAAACTTGCTGACATTCGAACCGTGGAAAGGAGCAAACTCGTTTCTGGTACGCTTCGAGCATCTGCTCGAAAAGAACGAAGATTCCCGCTACTCCCAACCGGTGACGATAAATTTGCGGGAAGTGTTTTCCAAGTTCTCGATTTCCAGCGCTCGTGAAACGACTCTGGCAGGAAACCAGTGGAAGGCGGACAGCAAGCGTCTACGGTTTTTCTTCGAGCCTGTACCACTTGATGATGAAGCTGGCGTTGCTGAAGAAGCTGGCGTGGTTGAAGAAGCTAGTGCTCCGCACCCCTCCGGAATGGAGTTCACCTTGAAACCGATGGAGATTCGAACTTTTGTGGTGGAGACTTGATTCTTCCAGATCTAGATTGATTTTGATGTATTATTGAAATAATAAATATATCATTTTGTAAAATTTACTGTTAATCTTTATCATTTCTATAGACAAAAACTTTTTTAAAGAAGGAAATGATTAGTCACAGTTTTTTTTTTCAACTTTTTGGAAAGATTTTTCATGAAAGCACTGTACTAAAATCAGGAGAGTTTAAATTATTTATCCAAATCTGATTAAATTACGGAATAATAAACACTATTCAAGCAACAATCACTCAATTTATAACCTGAGTGTTATTATTGAAAGACGATTTATGAATAGAAAAATAGTGGAAAAGCATATATAAATTTCAATTCGATTGTAACTAAACAAACGTTGGAAGAATGACTTACTTAAATATAAAATTGCTCCAAGCCGTTTCATTTTACTGCAGCAGTAAAGGAAGAATTTATATTCCGTGTCACAATCATAGCTCCGATCCCAACCCTAATCTGAATCACAATTCAATCCAAATTTTATTGCCAATCCCATCCCAGCCCCAAATTAAATTTCAATCCCAATTTAACTTTCAATTCTGATTACAATCTCAATTTTTATTTCCTGTCTTATCCATATTACAACCCCATTTTTTTAATGTATTCCGAATTCAACTGTTGCTCCAGTCTCAATTTCGATCCTAAATCCAATTCCAATCCCAATCGTTTTTTTTTATTCAAAATCTTGATTCAGTCTTATTTTCAATAAAAATCCTGTATCCAAAACCATTTAATATTATTGAAGCACGATTCAAAGACGAGAATTACAAAAAAGGAAGCCGAGAAAAGTTGAAAAATTTAAAACTAAAATTACAAAAAAAAATGTTTAATGAAAACAACGAAGTTTCATTCCTCAATAATTCCGGTTATGATCATCATCCCGATCTCGAAATCAATCAATCAAAATTCTAGAAGGAAATGAAAAAGCCAATCTCTTACCAAGCATTGGTTCTTCAACTGGATTCGTCGGACCGGAGCCATTCTGTGGGGTTTCTACATCCTACCTGAAATCAGAGCTCAGAGACTGGGAAGCAATGATGATTGGTGCCAACTGGAAGGTTACTTCCAATGCCAGACAATCTAAACTATTCATTACACCTTGTAATAGAATCACCCGCAACCTCCTCAGTACAAATAAAGCTGATCTGAGTACGTTGACTGGCCTACTGACTGGACACTGTCCGAGTAGGTTATCACCTTAAAAAAATAGGTAAACTGAGAGAGGACATATGTCGCTTCTGTAATCTTGAAGTTGAAACTTCGGAACACCTACTGTGCCAATGCGGCGCATTATTTCAGCAAAGACAGCGTATTTTTGGAAAAGGTGTCCTTACGCCCAACGAGGTACGGAATGCTGAACTAACAAAGGTAATGAACTTTATCAAAGAGGGCATTCCTTCTTGGGGGGGAAATGCAAAGTCCTAGGGCGACCGTCACTGATACCTATAGTGATGGAACGAACTGACAGCACATATATAATAACGCGAAGTATACCACAATATATCTAACTAATGGTAGCAGTGGTCATAAGCTCCTACAATGGAAAAACTTATACCTAACTAAACTACTATGTTTTTTTTGTACGCTTGAAAACACTGCGACCATTATTTTGATCTTTTGTAGTAAAAAAGCTATGTTATTCTCGAACCGCGACAGGGATGTTTGTCTTTAGTGGCTGAAAAAAAACACTCCCGGTTTACTTGGAATCAGTTATCAGATGAATTTTATAAGAGTAAAGCCAAATTCTGTATTTAGTAATGAATTCATGGATGGTCTTCATCGTTCCAAAATCCATGTTTCCAAGTTCATCTCGGACTGGTTGGCTTGCCAACGAGGAGAGCTGTTCGGTCTTCTTCGTATCGTTCACATTCCCTCAAGAGATGGTTAATATTTAGGTATCTCGCAGAGGTTGGAATTGGTGATGTTGATTCACTACTGCGGGCTATTTTGAGTGTAGTGGTTTGAGATCAAAATAGGTTCTAGTTCACGATCCACAAACCAAGGTTTCAGCTTGACGGATAGAAAGATTCTGTGGGAGTATCTTCCTAAGTCACTTTTCGCCCAAGCACTTTGCCAAGACTCTATCGTTTTACTACACAGAATCCGGAAAACAACGTGTGGTTCGATTTCTCCATTGAAAATCTCGCCCTGTTCGTATCCGCACTTTGCCAGTGTATCCGCCATTTCGTTTCCAGCAATTCTACAATGAGACGATACCCACAAAAACAAGATAGAAGATGTACAGACATGATGTAGATGACACGATGTAGTTCTATTTTGTAAGATATATAATTGTATCACGAATTTAACTAATGGAGACCATGATATTCTTTACAGTTTCGAGCGCTTCGAAACTGTCAGAACAAACGTGGTTCCTTGCAGTCCATTCCGCCGATAAGATTGTACAGGGATCGTTCGGACAAAAACAGGTCTCAGTCTCAGGATTATATACTCCAAATCCAACACTATTGCTCTTGACTGGGCCATCCGAGAAAAATAAACCATCTTGTGATAGAGATGATATTTTATTTTTCTAGAATAGGCTCATTGCGCAGACCAATTGAATTCCTTCAGAAGGTTCCACCTGCAACGAAGTGTCCACTGAAAAATAATAGAGGAATGAAACCTACTCATAAAATGCTTTCATTGACATGCGACATCGATGTTAGTGATGATAAAGATTATTGACTTCCTGGAAATTGTAAAGTGAGTTGAGCATGAGTTTTTAAACCTATTACTTGACTTTTTCCCTGCGCAATAGGATTTATTATTTGATAGCGTCTATTCGAAAATTTTTATTGAGGCTTCGGACATGAAATTTTCCCATGTATGATTGTAATGATTGATATGAGATCTTAGACGAGGACAAAGGCGAAAGGACTACTCTTTTTTTTTTAAGGGGGGATTTGTTAGTAGCTTAAGTATTTATGATAAATATTAGTAAATAATGAGTATGTGTGTCCAATCACAAATGGTGACTTCTCAACACTGTTAGAAATTTGTAATTTTAATTGTTAGGATTTGTTTGCTTTCGCAAATAGGACTTATCATTCGTAGGGATTTAAACCTACTCGTCAGAAAAGGGGAAGTAAACTTACAACTAACTTAATTGCTAACTTATTGGCTATAAAGAGAGCTTATCGTAGCAATTGAGGATTGCAACGATTTTTGTCGAAAATTGTTAATAATTTTATTTGACATAGCTTCTAATGGTTCAACACCGGTAAGTCTATGTAATTCGAGTGTACCAAACCAAGGAGGACGCTTCAAAATCATTTTCAGAATTTTATTCTGAATCCTTTGGAGCGTTTTCTTCCTTGTTGAACAGCAACTTGACCAGATCGGTACAGCATAAAGCATTGCTGGTCTAAAAATTTGTTTGTAAATCAAAAGTTTGTTCTTTAAACAAAGTTTAGAATTCCTGTTAATGAGAGGATATAAACATCTCGTATATTTGATACACTTGGCTTGTATACTCTCAATGTGCTCTTTGAAAATAAGTTTTTTATCATAAATTAGTCCCAAGTACTTAACCTTGTCGGACCAACTTAAAATAACCCCATTCATCTTGACAACGTGATTATTGTTTGGCATGAGGAAAGAAACCCTAGGCTTATGCGGAAATATTATCATTTGAGTTTTAGAAGCATTGGGAGAGATTTTCCACTTTTGCAAGTAGGAAGAAAAAATATCTAAACTTTTCTGCAATCGACTGCATATGACACGAAGACTTTTTCCTTTTACGGAAATGCTTGTGTCATCGCAGAACAATGACTTTGTGCATCCTGGAGGCAAATCAGGAAGATCTGAAGTGAATATGTTGTACAGGACTGGACCCAAGACTGAACCTTGAGGTACACCTGCTCTGACAGGAAATCTATCAGATTTTGAATTTTGATAGACAACCTGCAGAGTTCGATCAGTAAGATAATTTTTTAAAATTTTGATTAGGAAAATTGGAAAATTAAAAGTTTGCAATTTCGCAATCAAACCTTTATGCCAAACACTGTCGAATGCTTTTTCTATGTCTAAAAGAGCAGCTCCAGTGGAATAACCTTCAGATTTGTTAGCTCGTATCATATTAGTAACTCTGAGCAATTGATGAGTTGTGGAATGCCCATGGCGAAATCCAAACTGTTCATTTGCAAAAATAGAATTTTCGTTGATGTGTGACATCATTCTGTTAAGAATAATTCTCTCAAACAGTTTACTTATTGAAGAAAGCAAACTGATTGGTCGATAACTTGAAACTTCAGCTGGGTTCTTATCCGGTTTTAAAATGGGAGTAATTTTTGCATTTTTCCATAATTTGGGAAAATATGAAATTTTGAAGCAGCAATTGAAAATTTCCACTAAAAATTCCATTGTGCTCTCAGGGAGATGTTGGATTAGTATATTAAAGATTCCATCGTCACCAGGTGCTTTCATATTTTTGAAATTTTTAATAATTGATTTAATCTCATTCAAGTTAGTTTCAATTATTTCTGCAGGTAAAAAATTCTGGGAATAAATTAAATCAAATTGACGTGTGACTTCGTTTTCAATTGGACTCACAAAATTCAAATTTGAGTTACGAACACTCTCAAACTGCTGAGCAAGTCTTTGAGCCTTTTGTTCATTGGACACAAGAAAACGTTCACCATCTTTTAAAACTGGAATAGGCTTTGAAGGTTTCTTAAGAATCTTCGACAGCTTCCAAAATGGTTTTGAATATGGTTTCAATTTTTCAACTTTAGTCTCAAAATTTTGATTTCTCAGAAGAGTAAATCTATGCTTAATCTTTTTCTGTAAATCTTTATAAATAGTTTTAAAAACAGGGTCACGAGAACGTTGATATTGACGTCTGCGGACATTTTTCAAACGAGTTAGAAGTTGAAGATTTTCGTTAATTATTGGTGAATCAAATTTCTCTTGAGCCTTTGGAACAGAATAATTCCTGGCATCAACAATTGCACACTTTAATGCTTCCAAAGCGGAATCAATATTCACTTCGTTTTGCAAATCAAGCTCATTATTGAAATTTCTCTCAATATGAGTTTTGTATCTTTCCCAATTAGCCTTGTTATAATTAAAAACAGAGCTCATAGGGTTTAAAACTGATTCATGTGATAAAGAAAAAGTTATTGGAAGATGGTCAGAATCAAAGTCAGCATGTGTGATCATATCACTACATACATGACTTTGATCTGTTAGCACCAAATCAATTGTTGAAGGGTTTCTTACAGAAGAAAAGCATGTAGGACTATTCGGAGACAAAATAGAATAGTATCCTGAAGAACAATCATTGAATAAAATTTTGCCATTGGAATTACTTTGAGAATTATTCCATGAACGATGTTTTGCGTTAAAATCGCCGATTATGAAAAATTTCGAACGATTTCTGGTGAGTTTTTGTAAATCACCTTTAAAATAATTTTTGAGCTCGCGTGTGCATTGAAATGGTAAATATGCTGCGGCAATGAATAAAATCCCAAGTTCAGTTTGAACTTCAATTTTCAAAGTTTCAATAACTTTCGTCCCATGATGGGGAAGAGCACGATGTTTGATTCGGCGATGAATAACAATTGCAACTCCACCGCCGGAACCCTGAATCCTATCATATCTATGAACCACGTAATTGGGATCATATTTTAATTTTATGTTAGGTTTCAAAAATGTTTCAGTAATAATTGCAATATGCACATTATTTACTGTTAAAAAATTCAAAAGCTCATTCTCATTGGCCTTCAATGAGCGAGCATTCCAATTTAATTTTTTAATTGTTTTATTTAAAATCATTGCTAAATTTTAAATTAGAAACAATTTTAATAGTAAAATTTGTGCCTATTTGAATGGCTTCGAACATTGATTTTGCCTGCAACATGGCGTTCATAAGATCGAACATTGCCTGTTGCAAAAAAAGAAAGTTTACCTGCCGTAATAGGCCCCAGGCAGTTGACATTAGAAAAAATATTTTCGGCAGCAATATTAGCTGGAGTAATAGGTGTACAATTATTTTCTAGCGTGTTTTGCTTACCCATATTAACGGTCATTTTCGAACTACCAACACTAGGCGGTATAATGTTCGAACTACCTGTAACCTGTGCATAAGTTAAACGGGTATGCAAAGGAGTAGGTAAACTATGCGTCACTGGTACGCTTGGAGAATTTTGTTTTGACGTTGGTTTTAATTGAGAAATTGAATTTTGTTTACCTTGCCTTGCCTTAACAATTGCTAAACGGACTGGGCATTGATAAAAATTTGACATATGGTTGCCGTTACAATTCGCACAGCGAAAATTTTTACTCTCTTTCACAGGACATGTGTCCTTTTTGTGAGAAGAATCTCCACAATTAAGACATTTTTGGTCCATGTTACAGAATTTGGAACCATGGCCATAACGTTGGCAAGTACGGCATTGGGTGATATGCTTTTCACCTCCGCCATACTTCCTATAAATTTCCCACTTTACACGCACATTATACAAAGCATGTGCTTTTTCAAAAAATTTTAAGTTGTTAACCTCATTGCGGTTAAAATGAATTAAATAATTAACAAGGGAAATTCCAGTTCTCTGACTGTTATCGCCTCGTGATTTTTGTTTCATTAGAATTACTTGGGTAGGGGCTATGCCAAGTAATTCTGTTAAAGTAAGTTTGATCTCATCAACGGTTTGATCGTTGGTGAGACCTTTCAATACGACCTTGAACGGCTCGGCGTTCTTGGTGTCATATGTAAAAAATTTGTACATCTTGTCAGTTAAATACTGAACAAGACGATCACGATCCTTTACTGAGTCGGCCAATAAGCGGCATTCACCTCTACGGCCAATTTGATAGGTAACTTCAACGTCAGAAACGAACGTTGAAAGTTCCTTTTTGAATATATTAAATTCAGAAGAAATAGTTACCACAATAGGTGGAACTTTCTCCTTTTTTAAAGATTTTATATTCTGTATAGTTTCATTATTGGTAACTTCCATTTCACCAGCTTCTTGCTCAGGCAAAATATCAACACGATTGTCACTACAGACACTCGAAGTGTCAGAAAGAGATGCCTCTCTTTTCCTGACCGCAGCGATGGAGGTTTCTTTTTCCGTCCAGCCATTTCAGGTGATACGAAAAAAGTTTAAACAAATGTTAAATTCAAAAGTAGGTAGTCTTGAGAAAGACTGATGGGAAATAACTTTCAGGTAGTCTTTAAAAGACACACTGACAAAACACAAACTTTGAAGCTATAGGCAGTCAAAGACCAGTCCACAAGCAACCGAAAAAACGACTGATCTGTAGGACAGTTCAAGACGCACTGAAAGGACTACTCTAGAACATCTAAATCATGATGAAGATTGTACTCGACAAATATTAAATGCTTTCTTTCGTACAGGTTGTGTGTATTGCATTGGCGAGAATCGATGAAATCGAAAAGAGCCAGTCCCACAGGTGGATCACGAAACAGTTAGGAATTGATTATTCGACTGTGTCCCGTGACACCGACAGTCGACCGTGTGTGTCGTTCAAAAAGACCCAGACGACCCAGGTTATAATTATTTCGCCTGGTTCGTCCAGTAGAGAAGGAGGCGGACTGAACTTCATGTTTTCAAGATAAGGGAGTCGACTAACCGAACCAATAACTAAAATACGGTAATGGACAACGAGACGTACATCAAAGCGGAGTTTTTCGTCGGCAAGTCCTACCTGGATGTTCCAGAGAAGCTCCAGAAGAAAAAGGATGACAAATTTTCTGTAGGTACGGCAAAGGCCAAATATTCAAAAAAAATCTAATGGATCCTTCCTAAATTGTGACAGAAAGACTTTCCGTAGCAAAAAATCACCCTCAGTTTGTAATAAACCGCTCTATCATAAATATCGTGTAGCTAGAAGAAGGTACCCGTTCCGAATTTCAATGTTCCTGCTGAGCAGAAGCGTCGAATTTGAAAAGTTCGAAGGTGATTCCTCAGACGCGTTTTAGAATCCTTCGAACTCTAGTCGTTATGGTGAAAACAGTGAAGCTACTCCGTTCAGAAGTGTCCGCGTTCAAAGAATGGTATCGCGTTGCGTCGAAAACGGATGTCGGGCGCATGGTTGCAAATTTTCACTGTCAGTGATAGATTCTCAGTTGAAACTGAAAACAACGAATATCAGTTTCAACACGAACAAGCTGAAGGTGATAATTGCTTTCAGCTTCAATTAGTTGACAGTGATAATGCTGACTGGCAGCATTACAGTGATTTCGCACATGCTATGTTTCTCTAGCGATGTTTATGCGGTGTAGGATGAAGATACTTACCTTCTTCATCGACGTCATTCAATGGATTGGCTCGGATCAAAAAATCTCGATATTAATTACGATATATCATTTATTTCACTGACATGATTTTCACTAATAATTGACTCGGGTGACACTCATTATCAATACGTTCCGGCATCTACGACACCTTGGCACTCTTGGACAATAATCAGAGCATCGAAAGGAAACCCGGTTCCAGACAGCCGACGACCCAGAGCGACGAGAAGCTCCAAAGGAAGACGGAGGGAGAAGTGGCTACATTGCTGCGTGCGCTTGGCCGGGATGTCGGTGCATCCGGACCAAAAGTGAAAAAATACCTGATGAACATGGACATATATGGCAGGTAGCGGCGGGCCTGTCCACTGGTCTCAAAGCTACAGGCAATGACGCAGCGGCAGTGGCTGAATAAAATGGTCATGTCGATTTACCCGGTGAATCGAAGGGCGACGGTGGTGATGGTTGACGAGACACATCACACCCTAAATGGCAACGAGTGGCAGGGCAATTCGAGATCCGAGGAAAATTATAGTACGAAGTACCTGCCTGAATTTGCGTCGTTCATCAAGAAGTACTATAAGAGCGAAGACACGGTGTTCTGGCCGGATCTGGCGTCGGCCAGATCTGAATACCGATCTGGTACTCGAGTCGATTAATCCATTCAGCGTTCCTCAGCTGCATCCCATCGAGAGTTTCTGGATAAAGCCAAAGCGTAAGATCTACTCGAACAATTTTGTCGCGAAAACTGGAGATGAATTGATGAATAAACGAAGAAAGAACTCAAAAACATGCTCACAAGCATGTTTTCGGCCGCCATGGTAATTCTTCCGGCTAACTGCCGCAAGGCCGTTCGCAAGGACGTAAAACTTGTTCGCAAGTAAGCTAAAATAATTACCTTGAATGGTAAAACTTGTTCGCAAGTAAGCTAAAATAATTACCTTGAATGGGAAACTTATCAAACTCAATTATACGTCCTATTTTATTTAATTACCATCAGAAAAAGTCAATTTTTTTTAAGATAAGAAGAAAATATTCAATTAATTCCAATACATTTAACATCAATACATTGGTATGTTGTTTAACTATCAATTTATACTTTTCTTTAAGCAAATACCATTCGTTGTTCAAACGAATTGTGGTCCCCGTGGCTCTGTGGTTAGCGATGTCGGTCGGCTAGTTCTCTTACACGGTTGTGATATCAGGTTCGATTCCCGATCGAGTCGAGGATCTTTTCGAGCTGGAAATTTTCTCGACTCAGCACTGGGGCACGGTGTATCGTTGTACTTATCCTACACATGCAAAATGTGCCAAAAACAATATCGATAACGAATTCTCTCAACTAATCTAGTTGATCGAGACCGCTATTAGCCCCAAGGCTAAGCGTGCGATATTGTTGTTTTTGTTCAAACATGTAATGAGTTTGCGTTTCACCTCCGCAATCTATGTAGTTTTTCACCAATTGTCGATGAGTGATCAGTTTTTATAACAGAAACGCTTTTGCCGCGGTTCTTCCACATTATTAGTTAGAGTAAACAACTTTGAATGGATTTCGTCTTTTAGTGGACCACCCGTCAGATTAACTCCATTCGAGGGATTTCCAGAATATTACCATTGGGGAACAACCTATTCAGCTAGTTTTGTGCCAGAGTCACGAGAAATATGTGTTGATTTCAATTTATATCATGAGACAGTTTTTTGTCGGTGTGGTCTACTGATGGACGTGGTCAATCCAAGGTAGTTCTACCTTAGGCTCTTTTTTGATCGTAACACAACAAATTTCCAGTCAGTATGTTGAACTGCCGTCCAAATAAACTTCAAAATCATCGTACCTAACAAAGTGCATACATGAGGAAAATATCCATTTTTTATAACTGTTTATTCTCTTGATATAGGCACCCAGATATAAATGTTTCTCGTGATTTTGTTGCAGATTGACTGGATAGGGTAAATTCACCTATAGTACCTTTGCTCATAGTGGACTACTCGCCAGTTTATTCGGAAACTCGAGGGATTATCCGACAACTTTAATCGGGACACATCTTATCCAGCCAATTGATTAAATTTAATAACGTCCAAAGCTTTGCATTCGAGGCTTTTGACTTTGTTCTCAGAACTATTGGAACATTGTTTTACAATCACTTTATATAGTTCTTGAGGCTAAATACAGTGACCATTCGATTTCAAAATTTGCACAGAAAGTTGACTCGGTGGGCATGTTTTTCCCGAAACCCTATTTTTCTGAATGTATCTTGTAAGATTTTTTCTCAGCTTTCGTATGCCGGTTTCTCAATTGAAACCGGCGGTCGAATCACTGAAGAATGTATAAAACAGCCCAAGATCTTTCCTGCATAATGATGTGCTGTTTGTAGAGTTTTGGAGCGAAATTTTGAAATATATCTCTATAAGCATGCTAAATTTTCAGTTTTCCAAAAACCAGATGAACGATGGGTCCACTAATTGGAACTAACTTAACTGTAATAATTGTTTTTTAACAACACAAAAAATCAATATTCAAGACCTCGTGTCATTAGTGGGCAGGTTTCATCCAGAATTGCCTATTGATGACCGCTTGGGAACGTCGCAAGTCTTTGTTGGTAAAGAGCTGGACACGTGTACCCTATTGTGATCATTCATCTCTCTTCAGCAGCTTCTATCTCAACCTTCAGGTAATCAACCCCCGCTGGAAACTTTGGTCGTATGCTGACTGGGGAGGGGAATCGTACGAGGCTGTGTTCCCATATTAGGGGCGGCGAACTACAGCGTCTGACCCTGAGTGAGATGCTGAATCATTGAATGCGATGCCTACAATGTCTCCATCGCGAGACTAGGTTTCGCAGCAATTAGCACACTAAATAAGAATTACTGAATCCAGAGAATAATACAGAACGAAATAACCGGTATGCATATAGGCAAAAATGACAACGATCAGCTAACTCGATACTTGGAATGTAAGGACACCACTCGAAAAGGCACGCGCAGGTAACCAAGAGAGCTGACGAAACGTGAATATGGAGGTTGCAGGTATCGAATAGAAGCGGGGGTCGAAAACGGAGGAACGGGCATTCTGTAGAATCGGTTTTGCAATGTGACCAATGATAAACCCGATGATAAGGAGAAAGAATTGTATGAGCTCTTTGAAAAGACTTATTCAAGATCGTCATCGGAGAGCCAAATGCGCCTGTCGGGCAAGCAGACTTCTTCTGTTCTGTAATTAGTATTGAAAGCCTACACTCTACTACGAATAGCAATGGCAGATGGTTTATTGATTGCACGTCAGAATATTCGAAAGCACACTTGAAGGCACCCAAAAGTTCTGAACGATGGGCATTCCTCAGACGTTACAGAAATAAGATCATTCAGAGGACCAAACGTTGACCAACACTACCACTATCTCGTAGTATGCAAAATTCGCGCTCGGCTGTCAAACGTATTCTAATCCAAGACAACGACGAAACTACTGTTGAGCATGCAGCGGTTATCAGCTGGAGAAGTGGCTTTGCCAATGAGTGGTTTGACACTGAGTTTCGGTTTTGGTGTCATCAAATTCAATTATCCACAACGACTTAAGATAAAACTACAACTAACATTTAATTCGTACGTATCAGTCACACTTACGTCTACACCTGTATTTCTATGGCCTGAACTCCAGCTGCAACACGAAGGTTCGAATCTGCATCGGACCGAGTACGATCTCGTATCCTTCGTTGCTCACATTACGCAAAGCATCCGTTGACTCTTCCTGCTTTGCGTTGGTACGGTCGGTACTAGAAAGAGAAGGATCGACATCGACCAGATCTGCACTGGTCACCTGTTGCATGTACGCAGGATCCGGTTTGAACTTTAACCGTTTGTTATCCTCCTTCCATTGGTTCGCTGCCAGAGTAGTTTCGGCAATTTCTTCGATGCTGAGCAAGCGGAAGATATCCTGCAGGTTGAATCGGACCGGCTTCGAGTACATTGGGTCTTCGTCCTTCTCCAGCAGGTGCTCGAAACGCACCAGGAGACTGTTTTCCTTCCATGGCTCGAACGTCATCAGGTTGACGTTCAGCGGGAGGGATAGCGAGAGAGCTGAGTACTAGAATAAAAATTTATTTATAATTATAAAAAAAATTAATTGATGTCGATACTAACGATATTGTTAAATCTCTTCTGCCATTCCTCGTACTTGTAGTTAGTGGTGTCACTTAGGAAGACCCACGTTGGTAGCAGCACCTGGTTCTGCAGGAATCGCTCCCTAGCCTGCAGAGTTGGACTGGTGTTCTTTTTCGTACCGAAAATCACGTAATGCTTACCGCGAGCTATCAGGCCCTTACCGAAGGCGTTTTCGTCGAGAGCTTCATCAACACCAAAAGCATCATCATGCAGCAGCCGCCGATGTACCATCAACTCCAATGATCCATCCTCTAAACTGGAGCCACCCTGGGCACGATCGTTCAAAACCGCTAGCCGAATTTTGTCATCTTCCAGGGCGATCTTCGTTGTCACCGGATAGTAATTTCCGGCGATCGGTTCCTCAAGCTGCAATTTCCACGTATCCCGGTGGTTTCGTGTTCTTTTAATCATTTCTCGACCGTTTGAATCGGTCCAGAAAACGCCATTCGACTGAGCGGCTGTGTAGAATCGTGAAACAACCTCCTTGCCGATACCATCATCCACCGGAATCGGGCCGACCAGCCATTCGAACTCTACGTGATTCTCGTCGGCGTAGACTCGAACCACTTGACTGATCCACTCGTTGAACACCTGATGAACTTCCTGAACCACATTGCCCTTGAAAACACGCAGTAGTACGGAATCGCTTACGTACTTTTCGGTACCGTTGGGGCGGAAAATGTATGCTCCCGAAGATCGATTGCGCCATTCGACATTGTTTCCGATCGCTCCCTCGTAGTACACAAATGTCTGTCGCAAGCGATTGCTAACACCGTTAGCACTGATCGAACTCAAGAACCCATTACTGTCGAAGCTTACGTTCAGGTATTTGTTCCCAATCATGACCTCCTCTGCGTGCCACTGTTTGGGTGCTCCTGTGGATTGCAAGAATACTGCCGGTGGGGAACGATGTATTCGGGTGAAATCATCTACGGTTTCGATCACGCGCGAGACGAAGTACGATTTGTACCCCAGGGGAGGAAGTTCGTTCGCTAGGAAAACCAACTCCTGAGTGGCGTTACTGAAGCGATAGTTTAGATTTTGGATCGTCTCCGGAATCGAAACCATCTGGGAGGGTGTTTCCACTCCACGGTAGTCTTTGACGATGTATTTGTTGCCAGAAACGGGCAGCCGGACGTACTGGTACCCAGAGTGGGCTAACGGATTGTACAGAGTCACCATGAAGTTGTCCTTGCCCTCGCTGATTTCACACTTGCTGATGTTCAACCAGTGGCAGGTGTCGAATTCGAACGTGAACTCGCGTTCGATTCCGTGGAAGTTTCGTTTGGAAAAGGTTTGCTTCTTCTGGGCGGGATCCACCATCTGGTTCAGGGCGATCTTAGTGTTAGCGCCGCAGGCTTCGATGGCAAGGTGTAACATCCGAGAGTAGTCGTTCGCTACGTGCTGTTTTTCCGTACCGGTGACGGCGTCGTGATGCTGCATCACACCCATCGCCTCCCGGAGGACGTTCAGATGGGCGGTGAAGTGGTTTTCCTTGGTGGGTGCGAGTGCCGAGAGTTGTTTGCATACCTGGAGGAAGTGATTACCGACACGTTCGAAGCGTTTGATGGTGGGACGGGAAGTGAAGTAGCCGGTCCAGAATGCGTGCGGATCCGAAGCGTACGGGAAGAAGTCATCGCTTTTTGTGGGCCAGGTGATGTCGGCGTCGTGCAGTGCCTTCAGGTAGCATGAGGGTGTTGAGTAGAGAACGTTCACATTCGAGCCGTTTTCCTGACGGGCGTTGGTGTATCTAAAAAAAAAATTAAAGTTAATATAAGTGACGGAAAGATCCGCGGGGTGCAACAATACTTAATGAGCTTATCTTGATTTTTGAACCACATTTCGGCGTATTGGTAGTGAAAGTCTTCACCCATTGTTAGAATAATGTTATTTGTGCGGTAGGATGAACTCATGTTCTGTACAATGGCTATGAATTGGTCGACCTACAGCGATAGATTCAGATTTTATGTACAGAAAGAGGGAATAAATCGATGCGAAAGTGGTGCGACCAATTTCTGGGATGAATAGTGTCAAACGTCTGTTTGTTTTGAAGTCCATGAGGGCGTTTATGAACTACGTCGTCATTCAGAAGACATGGTCAGAACGCCAAGTACTCGTGTGCTCCTAACTTAACCGAAAATTTTCCAAACACCTCATCTAACCCAAACTTTTTCGTTACCTGATCAACTTGTCCAAGTTCTTGAAGTACACATTGGCGTCCATGTAGGTAAAGTCCCCGCCCATCGTCAACACTATGTTATTCGTTCTGTAGTGTTTAGCCTGCAATTCTACGTAATACAAAAATTTCTCGACCTTCCCGGAAATTGGTCGCCAATTAGTGTTCATTCATAATCGCAAAACCAGCAACGATCTCACCTTCGAGTCCACATTGTTCTCCGCACTGTAGGGCGAATCTATGAACGGTTCATCCGAGCATAGAATATCGAAGCAGAATCCAGGCGGCGGTTGGTACGTGTTGTACAGCACTCCCGTGAAGAGATCGCCATCCACAAGATTGGCACTCGAACGCCAAAGCATTTCCGCGCTCTTCTTCGACATCCGCTGGCGCTTGTCTTCGTAGTCTAACCGGCCAAAGAACAGCCCGTCGAAACCCATCTGGGCGAAAATGGAAGCCTGTTCCCGCGAGTGACCAAACGGATCAATCTGCCAGCCGACCCGGGGTCGGCCACACTCCCCAAATGTGTCATTCAACCGCCGCAATCCCCAGGTGAACTGATCGATGATACTTTGATAGTGTGTGGCTGCTTCGTCATTCATGCTCCACCCACCGCCGATGAACTCCAGCCGGCCTTCGTTCACTAAATCACGAACTGTGTCTTGTCGCTCCGGCGTCTGTTCCTTCCACCATTTGAAGAAGAACGCCGATTCGACGTAAATAAAGCGACGCGATGGTTCCTTCAACAGGGCATCAATCACAGAATCAAGTATGTACTGAACGCCAGCTTTTTGAATTAATGTTTTACCTAAAAATAATAGAAATTAATGAGGGCGAACAAATGAAACCGGAACCGCAACTCACTGCCATAGTAGTACTGATCGACCGTCTTCAACCAGCCGACGTCGTCGTGGGTGTGCGGAACCAAATGGATGTTAAGCATATTCTTCTTAACCGCCGGGCATGACTAGAATAGATGATAAGAGGAGAGAGACAAAAAACAAATCAATTGAATGTCGTGATCGTGAGCAGCGAGGTAAAAATTCCATTGTTTATTTCCCCTTGAACAGTGGCTTCCAGCTGCAAAAGCTTAACGTATATTTTGTAAACATTGACCTCCAGCAGACAGGCGGGTAGGCTGGGAGTGCCCCGGTGTCCATCGTCAGCACAAAAAAAAACACAATCATCTTCTGTTAATCAAGGTCTGCAGAGAGTGCCGATTGCTATCAGCCGCTGAAGTTAATAATAACAGCTGCGAACAATTGATTCAAGATCAGCATTAGGGTGCCTTATCGCTGCGTCCAGTAACTATGATGTTGTTCGTTGCTGTCAGCGATTTTCGAGATGATGAGCGAAGAGACAAGGTCAATTTGTCATGCCAGTACTTATCAACAGTTTCTATCCCTCTCAAACAAAGCTTTCCAACAATTATCTCAGCACTTTGGGCACACTTGCCCCCTGGCAGAGTCGTGCGTTGACAGTTTCAATTGGACGAAATATAGGTAAAATGGTTTTCGTCTTTTTAACGATTTTATCATTGCTTTAGTAGAATAATTACGGATGAAAAAGAGCCAAAAACAAATTGCGTCGAGTCAAGTTATTGTATGACCACTCGAACAAGGCACATGTTGTTTTTTTGAAGTAGAATACTTCTCTCAGGAAGTTCGGCTACATAGGGATGTGAAATGAAAATCTAAAACCGAAAAAAGTGAAAAATATGTCCAATTTCAAATGCTAATAAATCGGTTAGTATTCGATGGATTTCCTTCGTTCTTGCAGCAAAAGATTGGAAAATCTTCTAAGATTCTTCCCGAAATAAGATAACTGTAATTTTATTATTCACACTATTGTACTATTGAAAATAGTCAAGCCTTGTCAAAACGAAAAATTCGACCTCTGATTGGTCGTTATATGCTTGCTTCCCAAGCACGGCCGACAGGATCCTATACCTTGCAATTGAAAACATGCTATTTGGCCTATATAAGAGCCTGTTTCAGCCGGAGCCGCTCATAATAGTTCTAGACAGCGACAACAGCAGTCGTCCTTCCTTAGCAGCAGCACTAGCCCTGTGGTTGGTCACCACGTCTTAGGAGCAGCGCGGTTTTTCTCAGCGTGTGTCGCCAGACTGCCATTATTCCCCCCGTGCTGGGGCAGCATGATGATTGCCATCAGGAAATCCAATTTTGGAAATCAAAATGCCTTTTTCAAGGCAAATAAACAAGTCATTGAAAGTTAATAATTTTTGTCAACGTAAGCAAGCATTCTGTGTTGCATCCTAGCAATTTAAATCTGTCGCACCCGTCGAATTTACTGAATGTGAAATAGCTTCCACAGTGCATGCTGTCCGTGTATCTTAATTCCCCCAATGTTAGGGCAGCTCAAAGGTTGTAATTAGCAACCGATTTTGAACCGCAAAATGCTTTTTTCAAGGCAAATAAAAACATAATTGAAGGTTAATAATTATCTGGCATCAACACAAGCAGACATTCTGTGCGAGATGCAATCAAATTCTGTTGTAGTTGTCTAATTTTTACTTTTACTTTATTTAGTAAACCCCCCACTGTAGGGGCAACGCAAAGGCTGCGATCAGCATAACCAACTTTGAATAGCAAACTGCCCTGTTAGACCGCATTCACAAAGACAGTTAGTTCGACTATGCAGAGCTAATATGAAGTCGATTCAATCAATCAGCAGTAACAGAATTTCGTCAAAATCTGATAGATTTCCTGTCAGAGCAGGTGTGCCTCAAGGTTCAGTCTTGGGTCCAGTCCTGTACAATATATTCACTTCAGATCTTCCTGATTTGCCTCCATGATGCACAAAGTCATTGTTCTGCGATGACACAAGCATTTCCGTAAAAGGAAAAAGTCTTCGTGTCATATGCAGTCGATTGCAGAAAAGTTTAGATATTTTTTCTTCCTACTTGCAAAAGTGGAAAATCTCTCCCAATGCTTCTAAAACTCAAATGATAATTTTTCCGCATAAGCCTAGGGTTTCTTTCCTCATGCCAAACAATAATCACGTTGTCAAGATGAATGGGGTTATTTTACGTTGGTCTGACAAGGTTAAGTACTTGGGACTAATTTATGATAAAAAACTTATTTTCAAAGAGCACATTGAGAGTATACAAGCCAAGTGCATCAAATATACGAGATGTTTATATCCTCTCATTAACAGGAATTCTAAACTTTGTTTAAAGAACAAACTTTTGATTTACAAACAAATTTTTAGACCAGCAATGCTTTATGCTATACCGATCTGGTCAAGTTGCTGTTCAACAAGGAAGAAAACGCTCCAAAGGATTCAGAATAAAATTCTAAAAATAATTTTGAAGCGTCCTCCTTGGTTTGGTACACTCGAATTACTTAGACTTACTGGTGTTGAACCATTAGAAACTATGTCAAATAAAATTATTGACAATTTTCGACAAAAATCGTTGCAATCCTCAATTGCTACGATAAGCTCTCTTTATAGCCAATAAGTTAGCAATTAAGTTAGTTGTAAGTTTACTTCCCCTTTTCTGACGAATAGGTTTAAATCCCTACGAATGATAAGTCCTAATTGCGAAAGCAAACAAATCCTAACAATTAAAATCACAAATTTCTAACAGTGTTGAGAAGTCACCATTTGTGATTGGACACACATACTCATTATTTCCTAATATTTATCATAAATACTTAAACTACTAACAAATTCCCTAAAAAAAAAAAAAACAGAATTTCGTCGTCTCCCAGCTGCCAAGTTGCAACATGATGCAACACGCAACAGCGAGCAAACGAAATCGCTTGATGTTACAAACCGCGATAAGATACGGGTTAAAACCGTTGCGTGTGTGAGAGCACCATCGGTGTTTATTCGCTGGATACAAAAATCAAATGCGAATTGTGGAATAATTCGTCTAAAAAACATAAGGAAATGGTAAACCTGAACTGAAAGGCGTGGCCTGTTACGTAGCACCCTTCGGCTATAAAAGAGTGTTTCTGGGAAAACTAGCTACATTCATTAGTCGGAAGGTGAACTGGAGGACCGTCCACAACGTTGACAGCAGTAACAGCAGATATCGGCACTCAGCAGTAACAGACCATAGCAGCGGGTTGCGCCTGTGGTTGCCTTCAAATTAAACAAATCACTTGCCCTGTGGTTGGTCATCACGTCTCAGGAGCAGCGCGGTTCTTCTCAGCGTGTGTCGCCAGACTGCCATTATTCCCCCCGTGTTGGGGCAGCATGAAGATTGCCATCAGGAAATCCAATTTTGAACATCAAAATGCCTTTTTCAAGGCAAATAAACAAGTCATTGAAAGTTAATAATTTTTGTCAACGCAAGCAAGCATTCTGTGTTGCATCCTAGCAATTTAAATTTGTCGCACCCGTCACATTTACTGAATGTGAAATAGCTTCCACAGTGCATGCTGTCCGTGTATCTTAATTCCCCCAGCGTTGCCAACCCTCCAATTTTTCCTGGATATCTCTAGTTTTTTTGAAGATCGTCAGCGAAACAGCTGAAGGTTTAATATTTCCAGTTTTTTGAAAATTTTTCCAGTTTTATGTTCATCACCACATTTTTTTGACTCATTCCCATTACATGTATGGTCTTTTCAGTATTTTGTGCATTCATGCGCCTCGGTTGTAAGATTTCATTCAAATCTACTCAATTTTAAGTACGCCAGTGACTATAATCTCCATGTGTAAACAATTTTATTTTAGCCTTTTTGGTTACATGCAATAATACGGTGCAGCATTTTTGAACCTGAAATCGAATAAATTTATGTAAAAGCTTCAAGTTTTCTTCAGTTTTTTATTTTGCTTCCAGTTTTTAATAAAAAAAGGTTGGCATCGCTGTTTCCCCCAATGTTAGGGCAGCTCAAAGGTTGTAATTGTTGAGGGTCTCGGCCTTCCTCCAGTAAAGCTCTGCTTTGTTCTGGCATTAAAGTTGGAAACAGTTCTCCACGGACATCTGCCTACTCATGAATCCTTAACTACGATGCCGTTCTTGAATGCGGAACCACTATTTACCTGCTATCGGAGCAGCTTTGCCGGTTGAGGGTTTCGGCCTTCCTCCGGTGAAGCTCTGCCTTGTTTTGGCAACTACACAAGCATTCTGGATTTTGGCAATCAAAACTTCTGCTGGCTGTTTGATTTTCAGTGTGAAAACAGCCTTCAACTTTGTTATCAAAGTGCCTGACTACGCTTTGGTATTATTGTTTGAGTTAAATGTTTACAAAATTTTACAATATTCCTCTTTTTCCCATTCAATAAAACAGGTAATACGATGCCTTCGTCATACACGAGTTCACCATAACTCCCGCTATCGGCGTAACACAGAGATGCAATCAGCGTCATATCCGATTTTAAATTCAACAACAAACTGTCCTTTTTAGGACAACCAAGAAGATTTAACATTTTCTTGTTCTGAGCTTTAACCAAAAGTTAATTATCTTAATTTGAATTCACATGTACATATACTCTGTCCCCGTGGTTCTGTGGTTAGCGATGTCGGTCGGCTAGCTCTCCCACACGGTTGTGATATCGGGTTCGATTCCCGATCAGGTCGAGGATCTTTTCGAGCTGGAAATTTTCTCGACTCAGCACTGGGGCACGGTGTATCGTTGTACTTATCCTACAACATGCAAAATGTGCCGAAAACAATATCGATAACGAATTCTCTCAACTAATCTAGTTGATCGAGACCGCATTAGCCCCCCAGGCTAGCGTGCGATATTGTTGTTGTTATATACTCTGACTGTTGAAACTTGTTTGCGCCATAAAGAGTTTGTACTTTTCCTGTTCAGTGAGGTCGTATTTATATGTGCAAACTGAAATTGAGTAGTACTTCAACTTCGTTTGCACAGAATTTTCAATACTGCCAATGAGCGGTGAACATTTATTTACTAGGAAAAATGATTGACACGCGAGCAGCCGGGTTATCTTTCTTGTAAAAGTATTCTACTTCAACCTTGTGGTCGTGGCTTTGCACACAACCTTTCTGTGATTTTTTCTTTTGAAATTTTCCACAACTTTGCTCAAGAAAGCAATCCAGTATATTGAAAATTAGAAAAAATATTTTTTTTATCTAACTGTTAGGTGGATTGATCGAAAAACTAAAAACGCCAAAAGTAAGGCCTTGTTCTATGAAACAATTTTGCTGAAGACATTGAGTACATAAAATCAATTTTTCATAGTCAAATCTAGAACGATCACGATTTTTCGAATTTAGACCATTGTGCACTGTGGTATTTTCAAATAAATCTTTCCACCAATTGTGAATGTCTTGTAATATAATACTTGGAATGTGTAGAAACTATTTTGGAAGTTGTTTCATAAAATTGTGGCTGAAAAACGTGCATTTAGTATTTCGTCTTTTTAATATCACTTTTTTGTACCTTACGACCTTCAAGAAGGGATTACTCAAAAATGTACCGTACAATGATTTTGAAATTTAGACCAGTGATTCTGGACGTCATAACGAATCGAATGGTGTACTCAGATTCTTTGGTGCATTTTTTTTTATAATAACGGTCTGTGGGAGCACCGTGAAAAACTGATGTCTTGAAAGAAAACATGCAACATGATAAAAGTAACAGTACCGTACAGTTTATGTGTAGCAGAGAGCCGCAGGTCTATGATTGCAGTGGTACATTTCAGTGGCATACTTTTATTCGCACTGCAGCGGTATACGCAAAACTTTTCCTTGTTACTTTAAAACCAATAACTAAAAATTCTGCCTTTTGTAATAGGTTTGTTACTTGGAAAGTAATAATATTCTTCTCCAGTCAAGTACCAACACATACTGTCATGTGTTTTGCATATGTTACGAGATCGCGAGTGTTTCACATACTCAAACAAACGGTCACACGCAACATTTTTACTTGTTCCTTTGAAGCAATAACAAAAAAAAGGTTTCCTTTTAAAATGATCTCATTACTAAAAAAAGTAATAAAATTCATCTCCAGTCAACAAACAGCACATACTGTCGCATATTTTGCACATTTTTATAGCTAGTGTGATAAAAAGAATGATTCCTATATACAATTTCATTCCTTGGAATGTCCTCCACCCAGTGATGTATAGCTCTTTTCAGTAGAGCCACTTCTAGGGAATCAGCAGGCGTTGAAAAAAGTGACAGCCAGTATTTAGACGGTTTGCCTATCTATCTCTTAGCGATTACGATGAAGTGTTCGGAATTTGAAACAAAACCGTTTTCTAATTCTTCTTGTTTTCATGTACAAAACGTGCTTAAATCTATATAAATAACACTTCATTGCAACACCAATAAAATAACTAACATGCTAAACCTTTACGGTGAGAAAGTTCGTTTTTCGTTGATTTTTCAGGGCAACAAGTTACATCATAGCTTAAGTGTTCGAAATTGGATGCAGTACGGTATACAACTGTGTAGCGGTCTTTTATTTTATTACTTTTAGTTTGTAACCTTGTCGTAGACACAAAAGGTAATAAAATATTGCACTAAAGTAACAAAATCTTGCTCGTTTGTGTTGGGTGTAATATTCGTACTGCAGCGGTACACTTCTATTCGTACATTTCTATGCGTGTGCAATCGAGAAAAAACTGCATTTCTGCTGCTGATGGTGATTAAAAGTTTATCTCATGTATATGATTACCATGAACTCCTCAAAAAAAATTGAACATTTTTGCAACGGTTATAAGTTATTTTTATTTCATTTCAGTTTCGCCATGCACTAAATATTGTGTAATATCGAAAGAGTAAATTAGAACGGTCGCAACTTGGATGCAATCCGGATTGAAAAGCGTGAAAAACAAAAGTTGTCCGATCGGTTGCTCTAGTATTGCGTGGGGCAATCCTTTACACGATAATAGAATACCACTTTAGATGTTTTTTCCGACACTTGAAGATCTCGTGATCGGTTGTATTTTGGTTCTGCTACTTGAAAAATAACAACAATAACAAACGTAAAACAATATCGCACGCTTAGCCTTGGGGCTAATAGCGGTCTCGATCAACTAGATTAGTTGAGAGAATTCGTTATCGATATTGTTTTTCCAGCTCGAAAAGATTCTCGACCTGATCGGGAAACGAATCCGATATCACAACCGTGTGGGAAAGCTAGCCGACCGACATCGCTAACCACAGAGCCACGGGGACCACGTAACAATAACAAACGTACAAGCAATGAATTTAGCTGTCCTCGTTATACAGTGCGTGTAATTGTTAGCAAAAGAAAAAAAAAACTTGGCGAGGAAAAGAACACAAATGAATCTTTTTGAACTCCAACTTCGTTGTAACTGTTGATTGCTACGATTTTTTGCTGGAACTTATCGATAATTTTACTTTTAATATATCTTTTTACGTTTGCCTATAAGCGAACCATATTATTCAAAAAAAAAAAAATTATTTCAAAAGTAAGATTCATATATCAAATTCGATTTAATCAGAGTTACATAACACCAAATCATTCATTATAATAACGTAAGTACACGCAAAGCTTTTCCGTATTACTTGATTAGCAATAATGTGAAATGACTCTTTAGGTAACAAATCTGTTACTTAACCGTTATGTACTTGGCAATTTTACCACACGTAAGTATTCGGCAGGGTACCCGGGTACCCACCAAAATTAAAAATGCTTCTTACTTCCTCGATTCTTGACCGATGTTCGATCTTGACCCGTCAAAAGATTGGAAAATTTGTCTATTTTTAGTATGTGGTGCTGAAAGAGCCATTGGTCCTAATATGGTTCCCGTAAATCCGGATCTTCGGGACCGTGTTCAAGATCGGGAATCTGCTCCGAAATGGCCAATTTCGGACAATTCATCAAATGGACTCAAAATAAATGAAAATCAACGCCTGGAGTGGTTTCATGAATTTTGATATCAATTTTGGTCGGTTTTATCGACAGTTGTACTAATTTGTCTTACCGGAACATGCTCCCGAAAATCCGGATCTACGGGAACCCTATGCGGTCCCAGTGACCATGTCATGTCGGTCTCAGATTCTAAAACTAGATAGATTTCCCAATCTTTTGACAGGCCAAGACCGCAAATCGACCAAGAACTAAAGAAGCAAGAAGCATTTCATTTTGTGGGTACCCGGGTACCCTGCCGAGTACTTATGGGGTATACAAATTTGAAGCCTCCCCCATCGACTCCGCCTGCTGCTATAAACAGTCTGATGATGGGGAATGGTTTATTTCCACTGGTTAGGAGCATTCCATAAGTTTCAGCTGGCTAGGTTGAGGTTATCCTTGTTCTTTAAAGCAATAAAGTCTGAAAAGGTACCCGGGTACCCTGCCGAGTACATAACGGTTAAAAAGTAAAAAAGTTCATCTCCAGTCAAGTAACAACACATACTGTCACATACTTGGCACGTGTTACGAGAGTACGGCCATCTAATGATGGACGTTTCAACCACATACAAAATTTTCTCTGTCGAAAAATGCTCCCTTTCCATCTCCAGTCAAAAAAAAAAAAAAAAAAAAACACCGTCGCATATGTTGTACATGCACTGCGAGGGTGTCTCCCCCTGCCGCAGGGTAGTGAACAGCACTACTTAGGGCTGTACATTAACTCAGGGCAAAACGAACCGTCATTGCAACTCAAGCCGTTTCTTCTATCTACAAGTCATCCGTTGTGCGTGTATTAGTTTGTTGTACGCATACGGAATAAAGAAATAATATGACAAGAGTTGCCAAGCAGCATTTTTTCCCGTCATACAGTATGCTAACGTTGATGAGTTCAAAGATTTCAAATGCGTTTTGGAATCACATCATGATTTGTAAACTGCGTCTGAGAAAAACACAAACATTTGCCTTTAAGCAAACTATCTAAAACACGCATTGAGTGCTTCATAGAAACTCATTTGGACCTGTTTGAAGATACAAAACTCGTGCCCTTCCCGAACAACATTCGCAACTCTGGGCTCACGGTATTGCATATTTTCATTTCCAGTAAACACTGGGGAACGAAACAGTGGTGTTTCTAATTAGACATTTGAGGTTGACGGGTGTGATTCTTATTATGTGTGAATAAGAGGACAGAAATGAACCTGATCGTTGCATCAATACAAATGCAACGAGTGTAGTTTTGCTAGCACATGCATTGCGGTTCTTGGCTGTATGTTCTCCTGCAGAAACACATACAAGCGTGTGGCCGTCATAATTTTTGTTACTTTGTTTGTGTATAATGCGCGGTCTTATACACAATAAGTAATAAAAAGTTTACCAAAGTAACAAAATGTTCCCCGTTTGTGTTGGGTGTATTATTGGATTTGGTTTTTGGGGAAATAGAGTTAATTCTCATTTAGACACATTACGAGAAATTGTCGGTGCTTCTTCAACAACAACGATATGCTTGTGCCTTGTCAAAAAATGTTGTTTCCACAACAAAACACTACAGGCACTATATTGCCAAAAGTAAACGAAATTCCTTCGAGTGTTGTTAAATATATTTTCTAAATAGATTTTGCGGGAAGGCTGACAATAAAAATACGTGAGTCACTGAGCAAACGAATTGATTCTGTCTGCGGAATCTGTAACTTTTGTAACAAATATCTCTCTAACTATAGTGTTTAGTCCCACGTCTCCATTCTATACAACCCTAGGGCTGTATACTAGGGTGGGACAAAAAATAAATGTTAGCTCCCATGCACTTTTCGTGTTCCTTATGGGTTCTATAATAATTAATGGGCTTATGGGTTCTATAATAATAACTTTTCAGATCGATCGGTGAAACTATATTGTTGCGTCCGATTTTTAAAGTTTCCATACGATTTTATATGAGAAAATCCACTTTTTCAAAACTTTTTCTCTAGAGATGTCCAGTTGGCGCCCAAAAAAATATCGTTACATGATATTTGTAGGAAATTTTCGTGGGAAAAACTCTTCTGAAGACCGTAAGGCGCTACGATGCTTGTAGAAAAAGTTATTCACCCCAAACTGATTGAATGTCTGACGAACGGCTCACCATTGAATTTTTCCAGCAACACTGCTGCGTTCTTGCACTTAAGCACATACCCTCTTACTTTTTTTCAATAAAATGCTGCTGTTCTTAAACATCTGCAAATATTTTCTGTCAGAAAAACCCATGTTTTGATTTCAAGCCTAAAAATTACCATTTCTGATGTTTTTGTAGTTTTGTGAATAGTCTTATATTACAGAATTCAGATTTTGTTTTGACTTTTACTCAAACTAGATCTTTGAGCATAAAGGAACATTCAGCTGAAACTAAGGTCCCATTTCACCGGTCTAAATGTCGGTTAGGAGACAACTTAAGCATTAAAAGATACTTGTTTTTATTTTAGTAATCAGTAAACCTTAATTTTTTTCGTGTTCCTTGGAAACCAATAAACATTCTCGTGTAAAAAGTCCACATGTCATCTCTTTAGATTTCATTGCAGAGGAGAACTAAACATGAGTTGTCATACTCTAATCTTTTTTCATTGATTTCTTTTTGTTGAAAGTACCGTAAAAAAATATTTAACTGATACTGTAAACGACTGTTCCGAGTACAATCCAAATACAGATATTTTCGGAACTGGGATCACCCTAGACAAAAGCCCTAAATGGCCACCCCATATTTGATTATCTACAAAACCGTGATGATTTTCAGAGACCGGCAATCAGCTTCACGCGCAATTTTTAATTATGTGCTGGCCACTTCCAGTTTCTGGCGTACAGGTCAGAGTGGTCAAATGTCATCCAATATTGGTATTTTAAGAATCAGGATGAGGCTAGAAATCCTTCCCAAAATGGTGACTTCCGGTTTCATAGAAAATATCCTAAATTCGGCCAACGAAACCAATACTTTCGAAAGTGGAACTCTATACGTCATTTTAACATCTGAAATGGCAACTTCTAATTTCTGGAGAACAGCACATATTGTATTTGCTTTCTGTGCGTTCTCAGAATATCAATGTTGTACCAGCTTTCATGGAACCTGCGTCTCGAGCGTATACAGAGACGTTTCGGTTTTCGTTGCCGCCTGCTTGGACTTGACACTCTAGAGCACCGCCGCAAAGTACAACAGGCTGTACGCATTGCCAAGATTCTGAACGCTGAACTGGATTCCCCAGAGTTGCTGTCATTGATGAATTTCCCTGTATCTCAACGTATGCTGAGGCCCTCTTCGATGCTTTTAAACCAATTCCATCGCACGAACTATGATTATTACGAACCTGTTGCTTTTTGTGTGAGAGCCAGAGCTGCGATTAATCCAAGCAACATGCTGACTATGACGAGAGAGAAAATATCATCGCACTCGTTTCTTTCTCTCATAAATAGCCAGCAACCATCACAGTAAGCGTGAGGTTCCGACAAGTGATTCAATATCTTGTCTCTTTTGTTGCCATTTTCGGCTTCTCATTGTCAATCGTCGTGAATATACAGAGTTCACTCGGAAATATCAGTGCAATGCAAATCAGGGTGATTTTTGGAATATCAAAAATCGTTTCAGTAGCGTGATTATGTCAGTGCTAGCTTGAAGTTTGTTGCTATCAGGATTTTTTAAAATTGATCTGCTTTGCGGTCTGTGACGATCCCAACTCAAGATATGGCAACCAATGAACTAGGATTATAATTTCAAACCAGCGGTTATAGGTGTCGCTTGATGGGCTGGCACAACAACTCCGAGTATTCGGAACACAACCGGAACAGGTCCGCATTTTTACATTTTTCAATGAGAGGCATGGTAGGGTTTTAAGCACTTCTAAGCACTGCTTTGATCATCGTTACCATGTTACTGAAACATATTCCGGTCATATATCCGAAACCAGTCGATTAACTCCGGCCATCCTCTTCGTTAAAAGAAAATATGAATAAAAACTAGGAGAAAAGCAAAACCGTTCCGAACCAAAATTGAACAGTTTCAAAGTTGAACCGTGCCAACATTTAACAGGATCTGTATATAAATATACATACCCATACATATTTAAAAGTTTTCTGTTTTGCCACCCGCGATTCATTTTTTGCCGCGAACAACACTGTCTTTAGTTTAACCTACAACAAGCACAATATTCAAGAATCAAATTAATAAACTCATGCTGTCAAAAAACAAATAAAAATGCAATATTATTTTTCAGATATGAGATCATTCGAAAAATATTGAAAGAATTCTTTTTATTACAATTGGTGTTATGAAGGAGCATATTCTCTACTGAGAATAAAAATGAATGATCATACAGATTCAAAAGTACCAAACTAAAATACGCTCAGTTACAAAACGAAGTAATAGTTGTTTATTGACAATGCTTTTAGTCGGCGTGCAGCCAAACCGAGCCAAGCATCGAAAAACATTTACCGCCGCAATTGCTGTGTTCAAGCTGTTACAGAGAATTTTTGTTATAATATCGTTATCAAATGCTCAAACGATTTCGTTACTTCACAATAGATAGATTATTACTTCTCATATCCACTGGGTGTCAATAACTCAATCTGAGAAAACGGCGCTTAGTTCAGTCTGATCGCATGCCGACCATATATCAATATCATACATATCAATTGAAGAAAAATCATTGATTTTATGTTTGCTATCCTCATAATATCATGCTGTCAAAATGAACTTGATATTTCTGCTGGTTCAATCTCAGTACAGCCATACCCGAATGATCGAGAAAGATAGCAAGAAAAAAATGAGAGTGAGAGTTGACGATAAGAGAATCATTGTAACATCGCAAACTCTTTTGTAATGAGGCATGCGTCGTAGTTGGCTGATTCTGGTGTTGCATCATTTTGGCGTAATGTCAGTAGTATGATATTGACTTTTCGCAGCTCTGGTGAGAGCATTCACGAGTGTCGAGCATCTTTTGAATTTGGTGTGCCTAGTCATATTTTTAAACGTAGATTAACTAACTCTAGTTACTTTTAATGATCATTCTTCTTTCATTAAGACTTTATGTCAGTTGATGCACTTAGAAATAAACAAATGAATAAATAAACTAATTTAAAGTGATGATGGATATAAATAAGATGTAATATATATCTGAAATAAGTTGTGCTAATGCGGCAATGGAATGTTAAAAACGATTTTTAATTTCGAAACCTCTGATCACGAGAATCGCCGGGAACATTCAACTAATGTTTCATATATTTAATGGAGAACATGGTTAGTTTTTCCAACGCAACTAATTAAAATTTGTTCAAGTACGCTTACAACGCCAGCCAATTTTATTTTTCGAACTCTAGTTTCAAGCGATTGCATTTTTACGTACTCAAATGCCTTTAAAATGTTTGTCTTCTAAGTTGTATGTGATTTATTTTTAAACACAGCCAACTTTTTGACTTCCAACTCCTTGTTTTTATGTTTTTATGTATTTTTTCTCCTGTTTTTACATTATTATGATCAGTTTTCTAGTTATTAGTTTCTTATGAAAATTTGGATCCCTCTGATTCTTATCTAAATGCGAAATCCATTAACTGAGTTGATCTTGGCGATATTGCTCTCTTTGTTTCTTAGGTGTGTTTGACTGTAAAATAGCCAAACACCACCAAATATTAGTATTTTCGGAACCAGGATGATGCTCTGAGACGGATACTTCCGAAGCTAAAAGGCATGCTCAGATCTAGACTCTGGACGCCATCTTGAAATCTAAAATGGCTACTACCATTGTGTTAGGAGAACAGCCAGAAAAGCCTAATACCACCCAATATTTGAGTTCCTGAAACGGGATAACGTTCAGAGGCTGAAAAACAAGTCTGAACCATCCAAAATCCACAAAGGAGACCTCTGGTTTTAGGAAAACATCCAAAAATGGTAAAAAATCACCCAAAATGGATATTTCCTGAACCGGGATTAAACCCAATGGCCGAAAATCCACCTAAGACGACTTCCATTAAGTATGTCACGCAAACTTTGATTAAATTTTATCCCCCCCCTCCCTTTGGTCACACATTGACGACTCCCCAAGAGAAGTATGTCACGTCACAAAAACTACCCTCCCCATCTCGCTCATCTTCAAAAAATTCCACAGATTCTAGAAATGCTCTTCGATTGCTGTAATCGGATTAGTTTCAGTAGCCTTAGATATGTCAAAGGAAGCTTCTTTAATATCCATGTAGTTTTTATGCATCAACTCGAGCTTGTCAGAGAGATTAGACTGAACTTTGTAACCGACTCAGTAACGATACAATGAACGTGATCTCGCAATCTAAAAGTTTCATTGACAAGCGAGTTTGTGCTTCAGAACTAATATTAACAGAGTCAAACAGTTTCCTCAAAACAATGCACAAACGTCGTTGAAGTTGTTTTTTCACAGTTTACAAAATAAACAACTATGTTCCAATGGAACAGATCTTGGTATAGTTTTTTGTAGGTAATAATACAAATGAAAAGGATTTTTGCAGCTCTTAGTAGAAACGAAAATGTAGCAACACTGTGTCAGACTATTGGGGGCATCGGGGTTTTCTGCTGATGCCTTGAAGCAACCAGTTTCGGAAGAATTTCCCTCGCTCTTATTGTATTTGTCTCAGTTAGTTTCAGTTTGATTATTAGCTGGGAAAATTATTTAGTTTACCTTCTTTTTAATCTAATCCTTTTTGATTAAAAAGCAGGTAAACTTTACAATTTTTCCAGTAAATTTTATATTTTCAAATAATTTTTATGTGACGTCACGCAACGTTATACCCCCCATCCCCCTTCGTCCCAAACCGTTACGATTTCTTAACCCCCTCTCCCCACCCTAAGACACTATTTAGAAGTCAAAGTAGGCGACTTGCGGTTGAATGATGTCAAGCGGTTGAAAACCAACCCAGGGTACCATTTTGAAGTACTGAAGTATAACAAACGATACTAAATTTTGAAACCTTCACGGAGTCGTTTTTTTTTTTTTCAGAACTATCATTTCCGTAAATGGATAGTTAAATTCAATTTGAAAACATTTGTAATGGAAATTGTTGAATATCGTTGAAGACTATAAAGCTTGTTGCACCCAAAATTAAGTTACATTCAGTATTTTAAGAAATTTAAGTTCAAAGGTTTGTTCCTGCAGGGCGTGAAAAATTTTTGTTATTCAGATTAAACTGCATATAATTGATCGATTTTGTTGAATTAAAGCAAGCCTAAAATATGAATACTAGCTAGAGAGTATGAAATGCACGACACACTCTATAATATAAAAGCGAAAAAATATATGTAAACATAAAATATGTGCTGATCAATAAGTAGGTCGGTGGATCCCCTGCAAAATCAAATAAACAGAGTTTTCTTACTATCAAACCGCTGGAGATAAGAAAAAGTACCGTAGCAGTCATGCCAAGTTTTATTGCCCCTTGCAAGTAACAAAAAAAGGATTTGTACAGTAATCAAAATCGCTGAACAAATACTTTTAAAAATTAACAGAAATTTCTCACAGATTGGAAATGCATTCAAATCAGTTGCACTCTAGGTAAGTTAGGCTGTAAAAACAATCGTTAAAAACTTTGAAGAACCAACCGGCTTCAGCTTGCCACTTAGATGCACATTGTATTTTGTGAAGTAGTAAAAATGATAGGCAAAAAAGTTCGTTTGAAGATGAAATCTTCCAGCAGGAATGAATCAATATAACATGTGCTTCATGAATGACGAAAAAATCCTGCTGATGCAAACCGCGTACCCTCCACGATCCATCACGAAGCAAAATGATATTTGTCCATTCAAACTGCTTCCATTTTTTTCCAAATCACATATCAATTGGAAGGAAACCATTGAATTATTATTTTCCCCGATCTTAATATCACGTTGTCGAATTGAACCTAAATTTATTTACAGTATGGTAAATGAGCAAGAATGAAGGGTAAGAAAAATCATAGAGAATCGATGCTAGAGAAATTAGGGGAAATTCGCAAACGCATTAGGTTTTGCTTCAGCAATATGTCAGTAGCAGGTATGCTATTGACTTTTTGCTGATCCGTATAAAAGTGTTCGTAAATTCAGTAACAATTTGGCAAGAGCTTCGCGGTATCGGTAAGTAACGGAAACCAGTATACTTTTAGACGGCTTAGTCAGATATTTACAAAATAAGCATAGTCGTCAATTAAATATTTTGACGGGCTAGGCTCTTGCTAAGTGCGCTGGAGCTATGAACGAATTTCCGTAGGAAACGGTCATCATTCTGCCGGCGCTTATGCGACACTTTACTTTCTTTCAGGCAGTGAAAAATTAGGGTTTGCTTTGAAAAATGATCTACTAACATTAACTTATTCCTTATTCGTTAGGAATAGTTTTATAGCTGAAAACAGCAGATATAACCAGTAATTTGTGGTCAAAGTTTAGTTGTTCCATGTGATTTTATCATAATTTATTAATTAAGGTTTTTAGTCACATGATTTATAGCAAAAAAAAAAAAACAAAACATTTGTCATATTCGATACACTGCTAAAAAGACGAGAACTGACGAAATACTCAAAACCAAACCGATGAAAATTGCAGGGTTGGAAATCGTTAAAAGTTATAACGAAGTCAATGATCTAATACATATCTAGGCTCAATATTCAAAAATAAGTTGTTAGAAAAGCATTCTAGGATTAAATAGGAGGGTGGTATCCAATACATGATCACATGGTAAGCTTAGGACTACGAAAATTTTTATTCGCGGTTCGACCATCACCTATTTTTGCGATAAGCGCAAATTCGAAGTTTTGATAATTTATTTTAAAATATTAGACATCGCGATTTTTAGTGATACGTTTCACGAATTCTGACTCTATTATGTAAACATGTATTAATATAATCAATGAAAAATAAAAAAATCACAAATGAAGTTTTTTGAGAGACGGACAAATTAGTAGAAACATATTGAATTGATCTACATCATAGAAATGCAAAATAATAATGGCAAAATATATGAAAAAATTACTTATGCATGTGAATATTTAACAAAAGAAAATTTGATCGTCGGATTGTGAGAACAAATTCCATGAATAATAATTTTGCACAGAAAAAACAGTTCAAAAACTTGTATAATATACTCAGGTAGCTCGAATGACAAAAGCACGAAAAAATGATATTGAGATAAATATTGATGAATGCATTAATTATTTTTTGTTCCTTTAATTTTAATGAATAAATTCGAAGAAAAGGTGAACAGCGTTTCTGTGGGGTTAAGTTTTGAAGTTTAAAAATTCGAAAAGATTATTCTATTTATCTCTGCGTCCAAGTAATTTATCAATAATTTCTGGAACAACACTCTGCATGATTTATTTACAGTAACCACCTAGTTCTTGATTTTAGGCCACAGTCGGTAATTCTAACCCAAATTTTATCGTCTGCGGAGAATAAGAGATAGCGGCTAGCTTCTCCGTTTCTCGTTGTTCTCTATGGCACACTTCACACTATCCGCTCCCTGTTGAATTTTGAATGCAAGCAACACTAGTTTTTCCAACCAAGCCATTATTGGCAGAGATAATTAAAAAAAAAGATCCAGAAATTATTAATGGTCCAATTTAAACATAAATATTTTTGCTAGACTGAAATTTAATTTTTTTTTGCTCACAAAATGTTTATTTCACGTGGCACAACAAAAATAATGTTTGTTTAGTTTTAATTAGTTCAAAATTCACATTGAATATTATTAAATGACATTCTTAGCACGCAGACAACAAAAGCTAGCTTCGTAATTTTACATCATCTTCGCTTGTTCACTCTTCATTCATTGTAACACCGTCTATTGAGCTCCAACTAAGAGCTCGATTGTCCTTCCCAGCGTAATTCTCATACCTCATATCCACAAGTAGAAGATCCGCTTCTGTCAGCATCTGAATACGCCTGATAGTCGTCACGCTGGCCGCGCTTATAAAATCCATTTCCATTCCTCCACCGTTGGCCGCTTGGACCCGCGAAGGCACCGCAAACCGCTATCAACAGGATCAAGCACTTTAACATCTTCATTACACTATCGTGTCGAGTTTGTTTTCCTTAGAACATTTGTCAATTCAAACTAATCACATTTATGTATTTTTTGTAAAAGAAACCGAACTGAATTGATAACAACCTGACGCCGGTGACCTAAGAAAGGTTACCAATCAACAGAGCAAACGCGAACAATTTGAAAGAAAAAAAGCGCAAGAAAATCGAACCATCAAGAGCCAACCGCCGGGAAAGACTGACTGGCGAAGTTCCGCTCGGGCTGCTTTTTGGCCGCTAGAATCGACTTTCGAGCTGCGCTGCTCTCTTTGTCGACTCTGATCGACGACAACGCAGCGCAGCTTCGTGAGCGCGAGCGGATCACTGCTGCGTTACTTTGTTTTGCAGAAGATCATTGAACGGAAGATCAGAAGCCGGTGCAGCACCCGCTGCATGCTGCGGGCTTATCGTGTGAAAGTAAGTGGATTAACTATTCGATCATAATCGTATTGTTTATCGTGGAGTGTTTTATGTGCTGAACGCTCTTGATTATCTACGTTGATAAGAATGTGAATTTTGATTCGCTGCTTTTGCAACGCGATGTTCAACCACTTTACTTCAACATCCATTAGCGTCAGCTGGGATCATGGTACATGATTGAGCTGTAGATTAAGGTTCATAACCTGGAACAGCCCAATCGATACATCAGGATTTTTCGTACTCAACCACTTCCATGTGCAGCCATTATTGCAAGGCAGACTGCGGTTCAGATCAACGTACCGAAAATTAAATTATGGCATAACAGCTAGAAAGTACAGCCACCGTTAATTTACCCCGAAAAACCTATCGATCACGTCTACCTTCAAGGGTATACTAACGGCAGAGGAAGTAGACGAAGAAAAAAACCATTCCGCGTCAGATTTGGAAGAAATTACCACTATAAAACCGGAAAACCGATCAGCGCCGCTGTGGTCCGCTGCGCGCTGCCGGTCATAAAAAAGGGACGGTGCACGCCGCAGGCAAAAGTAGAACAAATCATCTTATACCTTCACTTTCATCGGTGAGTCTCGCTTGGCACTTGGCGCAGGCGGTCGAACTAAATTGGAAAGTTCAGTTCTCACTTTCATCAGGGCCTTGCCGTGGCAGACCGCAGCACCAGCAGCACTTGGTCCGATGCGTGCGTCCATCAAGTCGAGACACCGTGGACTATAATTCTATTCGATTTGATTGGAACAATGGGGTAAGACTTGCTTTTCTAGCGGTTTTAAGCCAAATGATTGATGCGTTTTACTCCACTTCGCAACACGTCTAGCGCAAGTCTGCTGCACCGCTCGACCGCTTGCGGGGTGTTTGATGGATAATTTGTTTGGTCACGTTTCTTTCTTTTCCAAGTCCGCTTTTTTTGCTTCATCCGCGGAGATAAACGCTAGGGTCTTTGAAGGTCTTTGATAAGTAACGAAGGAGAAATTAGATCTTTATGGTTCGAGCGGTTTTTGATGCCATTCTGCTGCAGTGTTAACTGCTTTCATTTTTCACTTTTGCGAAAAAATGCCGCTAGGTTTGTGCTGTGGTTTCGCCACTCTAGTTGCTTGTTAGCGGACGTAGAGCATTTTTAATTTCAGTCTAGAAAGCGTTTAGATGTCAAGTTGAAGGTAAGTATCTACTAAGTATCTACAGAATAGTATTAATTTATTTTCTAGACATTTGAACATTTGGTTCAAAAGATTTAGTGAAAAAGAAGAAATTTTCAAAAGCAAAGTTTCAATGAAGGAGAACTCAAGAAAAAATTCACTGATTATTAATGATGTTAATAATAATGATTATGTTGTAAAAAAATTTAGAAAAATAATATTTTCTTCACATCGACTTCAGAGACGTTCAACGCACCAAATTTTATGCGGTTGTTTAAAACGCAAACGTTTGTTAAGTATAATTTCCACAACAATTGCATCATTTTGCTTAGGAGAAGATTAACTGCAATCGCTTTCCTCCGTTCGATTGATCCACCAATGTTGACGTCAAATTGCTAGAAAAAGAAAAATCCGCTTTGCACTAACAGTTGAAACTGCACAAAAACATCTGGCCACGAAATTATCTCACCTCCAATAGAGCAACACAACCGAAATGTTTGCCGCTTTACATAACGTTTCAGTTTACGCCGTTTTTCCCTTCGTTTGTCTGGGGGCAATCATTTCAATCGCGTTTACTTTCATTGATAATTACATGAGTGCAGTGTGTTATAATAATGTTTTTTTTTGTATCTCTCTTTCTTCAGACTGCAACTGTATGAAGCGACTTACCTTGAAAGGCTGAGACAATTTCTTTGCGTTTAAAAAAAAAATCAGAGTATAGACAAGGGAGAAAGAAAAAAAAATAACGTTAGATATTTTACGTTAGCTTGTGAGATGTACTAATTAACAAAGCAACATCCCATCTATATCATGCGAGAGCTTGTTCGAAACGTCGCTCGCCAGATCGGCAGGAACTAAAACAAGACGAAGTGGCATTCCGCGCTGGATGCTTTGTTGAGGTAATTTATGAGAGCATTTCTCGAAGAGTTTGTTTACACACTGTTATAGAAGCATAAAAGTTGATAAGAAAACCGTAACCGATTGGTGGCGAGAAGCGGAAAAGTTCGTAGAACTTACGGACAGACACACATTCGCAAGGAAAACAACTAATAACTGAACGCGGGAGTGTAATTTGCAATTTACATGTTATGAAATCGAACGAAATTGGGTTTCCCTAAATAGCGCACTTTTCAACGGTACATTTTGTTGTTTTTCGAGAAGAAGCTCCGAAGGAGGTATAATTAATTTCCGGTCACATCATCCATAACCATAACCGTCGCCGTTAATCAATTCAATCAATTCATCACATCACCAATCATTTACGGACTGTGGCTAAGCTGAGCGATCGCCCAACTTTTACTGCTTGTATGCAAAGTGAGATTTATGTGGATTTTTTTGTGTGCAGACTAACGTCGAGTGCGTCGAATTTCGCTTTCATTTTGATTTTGGCTGATACATTTTTTTTCTTCTTTCGCTTACCTGTTTCTCACTTCGAAACGCAATCACAAGTGAATGGCCGGCGCGGCGTGGTGTAGCGGTAAGCAGGTGTATCACAATTCTTTGATTAACCGGTTTCAAGTTCAATGCCAATGCGCCCGTTGCCATTGTCGGCTGAACTGACCGCTGATGCAGATTGGCTGTCGCGGTAGATAAAATTAAAATTCAAATAAATAGATAATTAAAAATCAGAAATGAGAATTATTACTATAAATTAGAGCATTAAATATTGAAAATATAACTAGTTCGTACAGATATGTAGACCTGATTGTGGTTGTATGTAGCAACCGAAATATGTATCTGTATGGACTAGTGATATTCTAATAAGACGCTCAAGAAAATATTTTCAAACATGATAATAGATCAATCGACAACCACTGAGGTTCTCGATGGTTTTCATTAACATAATGTAAGGTTTCTATTGCAGGTTTCTTTGCACAATTTTCCCATAGTTCACTTTTGACCATATCAAATACATTCAATAAGATTTGCGTGTTGTGTTCAAAACACCCACTAGGCATTAACATAAAAGCTCACTACATTCCACCTAAACCACCCATTGAAAGTAAGCACGCAGCCATTTGGAGAGCGAGCGTTACATGAAATGTTGCCCAGGTTGCTCTTAGCTTCACAGAGATGGCGTCGAGAGAAACATCGCGAAAGCTGTTCCGCGATGATATTCATGCTGTATGTGTAGTAACGCCAAGTGAGAGATATACATTTGAAGCTTTCGTCTAGGAAATTAAACTAGTAATAAATAACAAATAAATGAGAGATACGAATACAAACTGAGCTTAGTAAGTAATTATCGATGATAAACCACATATTGGAAGAATAGGCAATTGTAATGGCAACATAAACAGAAATGTTTACGCAAATACATCAATATTTAATCAGAAGTTTTGATTTTGATCTCAACATAACTGGATGAGTAATTTTTTGTTATGATTTTATCAACAATTAATTAGTCAACAGTCTGGGCAGTAATCGTTAAGTTGACTTTAGTTTTCTCCATTTTTGGAAGAATAAAAATCTGATTGAAAATACATAAACACACGAAAATTATCGAATTTAAAAGAGTAATTTGGAAAAATTCAAATTTGAAACTTATTGGAATGTTATCAATCGAGAGATTGACAAAAAAATTTTGTGGTGGGGAAAATGCGAAAAGGGTGAGAAATTGTCCACATTCATTGGTGTTCAAAAGGTTACACAAAGTGCTTATAATAACAAAACACGGTGCTCCCACAGACCCTTATTATAAAAAAAATGCACCAAAGAATCTAAGTACACCATTCGATTCATTATGACGTCCAGAATCTCTGGTCAAAATTTCAAAATCATCGTACGGTACATTTTTGAGTAATGCTCTTTTGAAGGTCGTAAGGTACAAAAAAGTGATATTAAAAAGACGAAATACTCAATGTAAAGCACGTTTTTCAGCCACAATTTTATGAAACAACTTCCAAAATAGTTTCTACACATTACAAGTATCATATTTCAAGACATTTACAATTGGTGTAAAGATTAATTTGAAAATCCCACAGTGCACAATGGTCTAAATTCGAAAAATCGTGATCGTTCTAGATTTGACTATGAAATATTGATTTTATGTACTCAATGTATTCAAAAAAATCGTTTCATAGATCAAGGCCTTACTTTTGGCGTTTTTGGTTTTTCGATCAATCCACCTACCAGTTAGATAAAAAAATATTTTTTCTAATTTTCAATATACCGGATTGCTTCCTTTGGTAAAGTTGTGGGAAATTTTGAAAGAAAAACAACTGCGGAATACTGTGATGTCCTATCTGTACGTTGAACACGTCTGAATTGAGTTTTTTGTGGATTGATCGAAAAACCAAAAACGCCGAAAGTAAGGCCTTGATCTATGAAACAATTTTGCTGAAGACATTGAGTACATAAAATCAATTTTTCATAGTCAAATCTAGAACGATCACGATTTTTCGAATTTAGACCATTGTGCACTGTGGGATTTTCAAATTAATCTTTCCACCAATTGTAAATGTCTTGAAATATGATACTTGTAATGTGTAGAAACTATTTTGGAAGTTGTTTCATAAAATTGTGGCTGAAAAACGTGCTTTACATTGAGTATTTCGTCTTTTTAATATCACTTTTTTGTACCTTACGACCTTCAAAAGAGCATTACTCAAAAATGTACCGTACGATGATTTTGAAATTTTGACCAGAGATTCTGGACGTCATAACAAATCGAATGGTGTACTCAGATTCTTTGGTGCACTTTTTTTATAATAACGGTCTGTGGGAGCACCGTGAAAATATACTCATATAGATAGCAGTGTTAACATTACATTTAAAAGTTTTTAGATGGAAAGGAACCATCAAAATAGGGTTATGCGAAAATTATGAGAAGTTGAAGAGAAAGGAACAGAAAGAAACAGCAAACAAATTTAGAGAAAATCTCCATCGGGAAACGCAGATGTAACAAGAATTTGTCATGGGAAAATGGTGAGCACTTTATGCGATACTCGAGAATCCACTAAGTACCGTGCTGCATCGAAATCCGTACACTTAAGCACATGATAATCTTCAACGGCCAATATAAAATCAAGAAATTACATATTGCTTTAAACTGACATGTTAACTTATAGGTCTACTTATATTTTATCACTATTTTCAAGCGAAATGATTTAAACTACTCTGAAACTCGAAAAAATCATGTTTGAATAGAACATGTTTTGAATCGAAATCCGTACGCAGTTTTTCATCTGAATCGAAATCCGTACACTTTTGAATCGAAATCCGCACGCACGCGATATAGACTGGATTAAAGACCGTACAGCAGTGAATCAAAATCCGTATAGATATAGAAGTACGTAAATGAATTTTATTTTTCGATTTATCTCTAAATTTACGAATAAATATATTATATTTATTTATTATTTGTTTATTTTGGCATGTAGAGTAAGAATTACTTCTTATAAAATTCTACACTTAGCAAAAAAAAATTGTGGCGGTCAATTGGTTCCTAAAGTTTTACACGATTTTCTAATTTTTATATCAGCTGAAATAGTGCAGCTTTCTGTGCAAAACATGTTTTTGAAAAATGTTTATCGTTGTCCTTCAAATTTTGAATGAAGAATAAAAAACTGCTCGAAATGCCCTAAATTTCGAGCAATTTCTTATTTTTCGTCTAAAAATCGAAGGAAAACGATAAACTTTTTTTGAAAATCAAGTTTTGCTCAGAAAATGCGGCTTTCTTTTAATGATATTTAAGATCTGGAATAGCTTTAGGTCCCAATTGAATGATTCGACATAAAAAACATAAATTTTTTCTCAACTACCAGCTGCAAGACGCCTTCTTCCAGGCCCAGATTTAAGGAGGGGGCAAATGCCCCGGGCCCCCGATTGCTATACCCCACTTCATGATCCAAATCTTCCTCTCCAGCAGTGAAGGTTGGTGGAACTCCTTTTGATTGAGATTCGTAGCCATAATTTACGGCTCTTTTATCGTAGTCACTAGAACGCCGGAACCTCTCGAAGCTTCCCGGTACGACTTTCCCTCGCGCATTTCTGTCACAGCTCTTTCGGGATTGTTTGCCGTATATTTATGCTTGTTTTCTTCCATAAAATGCTGAAAACAAGGATAAAAGTTCAACAAAATTTGCATGATACACACGCTGTACGGATTTGGATTCAAGCGATTAACAAGGATCAAAATCCGTACGGCACAGTTTTTGATGAATAAATACAATTTGCACTATTTACCAGACAATACACAGCTCGAAAATGACAAAGACTTACCTTTTCAATCGATTTCAAAAAGATTCACAGAGTAAAACACTTATATCCCACTTGAAAAACGTTTTTATCTGAAGAACGTTTCCTTAGTGAAATCTCTAACGATGCGACGAAATGACAACTGAAACCGATACACGATTGATTTTTCATTTTTAATAATTTTATTTTATGGCCTACTGGCGCATAGTTCAATTTAACAGAAAGCCAATAGTTCAACGGACATGTACATGTAACTTTTATATCAGTTTTCATTTTTGTAATGCCTAAAACTGAAGAAAAAAATCAAGGTGTACGGATTTCGATACTGTACGGGTTTCGATCCAGCACGGTACTTTGCGAGGTATTAATCATAAAATACGTTAAATTAGGCTCAAGACTGTATAGAAAAATCTACGAGTGGATGATAAAAAAGGCTGAGTTTTCCCCTGCGAAAAATTTGAGTTTGCGTCACCAATTTTTGCAAAGATAACCAACAGACGAAATATTTTCCACAATGCGGTTCCGTCGCGAAGTTGCATAGAAGGGTAGTAATAAAAATTCGCCTGTGCAAACGTTTCCGAAACAACGATAAGAATGGTGCATAGACATTGAGACATATGTGACCAATCATTTTTTCATATTTCACACAACACTATTGATTTTTGCTGGGCAAAGAATATAGGATTGTTGTGTTTACCCCCCGACTTGTATACTTCCGTCCGTATTTCTTCCGTCCGTTTAAGTTAGTGTGGTCGGTATTACCGACTTTTTGAAAAACCGGAATTTCGGTATTCATAAAAATAAAAACCGGTGAAACCGGTAAAAACCGGTATTTTTTCGGATATTTTCGGAAAACCAGGGATGACTTGTGGACTTTGAACGTACTTTTCCTACAAAATTCTTAACATCATAGTTTGGAGAAGTAATGATGATTGTCCGCGAAAAAACGCAAGTCATTCTCGCTGCCCTATTTAAAAATAAAACAGAAAAATAATTTAAGGGGGGTGTCGAACGTCTCCGACAGTGGTTTTTATCGGCCGGTTTTCTGCCGCAGTCTTATGCAAAAGCCTGCCGGAGTGAACCACTGCCGAAGACGTTACCTACACAAATTTGGATTTGAAATTTATTTTTCGTTTAGGTCTCAGGTTGCATCCATGTATAGACGTGTCGCTGCATAATCATGTTTTGACGTTGACTAACGTCTATATCGAAGTTAGGCCCCTGAATTTGAAAATCTAGTAATTCAACCAGGGAAAACCAGAGAAAAGTGGTCAGGTTTTTTTGCAGTCATCTATAATCAGGTTTTCGAGGTTTTGGCATCAATCGATCAGAAATTCTTTTACGGTTAAATTTATGTAACAAAAACAAACTATTGTTTGAGATACACTATTGAAAAATTGGTAATTATTATCGATTGTCTAAATCATACCGCGCAGCCAATCACTACCTCTCTTCCCAAGCACAGTCGACACTAACGGATACAATCGATCTGACTTTGTTGTTATTGTTGTTGTCACTTTCTGTTTCCGATGTTTATGCTGCTGCTAGCGGAAAAAACCTTGCAAATATGCATCTTTTTGTTGGTGTTAATTTTACGACAGCGGCCGGCGCATATAATTTTAATTCCAAAACCGCACCAGTGACATGCGGACGCTAGGTGATAGCAACTGAAAGGAGGAAAGACAAAAGAGTACCGGTCATCTCGTGCCGGTTTCACCCGTAATGCTGGTGGCTTTTAGTAGTAAATGGCTACTGCAAAACACTTAAATGGCTGGAATTCTGGACGGACTAACCAAAAACAAGGATATATTCGGCAACTGGCCCCTTTTGGTGCCTCGAAATTGTGTAATAGAAGCGGCTAATTGAATTTTTTGTTTTACCAAATGCTGCTGCTAGCGGAAAAACCTTGCAAAAATGCATGTTTGTGTTGGCGTTAATATTACGACAGCGGCCGGCGCAGCTTTCAAGAAACATTTGTCTCTACCATTCTATCATCTATGTAGCCCCTCCTTCTTTCTAATTATCTGACGAAGCCTTGGTATAAAACGTATCGTTCGAACGTTTCACCCCATCAGTTTCATTATTAAACCGTACCGGATACATACGGACGCTCGGTATTAGCAGCTAAAAGGAGGAAAAACAAAATAGTACCGGTCATCTCGTGCCGGTTTCACCCGTAATGCTGGTGGCTTTAGTAGTAAATGGCTAGTGCAAAACACTTAAATGGCTGGAATTCTGGACGGACTAACCAGTAAACGAGAATAATCGGCAACTGGTACCTTTTGGTGCCTCGAAATTTCATTACAGAAGTTTTGTAAAAGAAGCGTTGCAATTCCCTCTACTATTTGCTTCAATGGAATTTTTTTTTTATAAGAATACGGTAGTCAACGTCATGCGGTCGTGTCTTGAATACCACCCTCCTACTTTTTGCATTTATGAGTACCTATGCTTCATTACGGTCCAGTTTTTTTTTGTAAGATTTGGACCTCTGCGACCTTTTTTTTGATCTCTTGTGGTATAGGATCCACATTCAGCACTGGATAAATTTAACAGTGTTTGAAAAACTAAAAAAAAAGTATTTGAATGAAGAAAAAAAAAGAAATAAAAACAAAAGACAATCAGACCAGAATTTACTTTTTACGAATCCGAAGGAATCGAAGGTAAATTTATTCTGTTCGATGCTCCTTAAACAGTTCGTCCAAATTATTTATTATTATAATTATTTTATTAATTTTAGCTCCTGATGGAGAAACGAAAAATGTGGCATATGAACAAGTTTGTAACTGAAATAGAAATAAATATATACATCGTCATGTGATTTGTAAGCGTACCTAAGCATTCATTAGCCTTAGGATATTGTGGCAAGTTTTTTTTTAATTGAAAGAAAAATACCGAAAAAACCGGTTTTTTTCGCCTCTCAAATACCGGTATTTCGGTATTGAAAAAAATATCGGTTTTACCGGTTTTCGTTTTACCGGTAAACCACCCTGGTTTAAGTTCACTGGGATCAAGAATCAAGGAACGCTGGCGTGATTCCGTCAAGAAAATAAATGACACCATTCCTCAAGTGAAATGGAAAAAAATCGGTGAAACATTGAAAAGTGGGATCAGAAAGTATGAACTTTACCCAATTGATCCGAGTGCCAGAGATGCCAAGGATGGACACCGGTATTACCAGATCAGGCCATGTGCATACGGCGACTTAGAGTAGGGCTCCCACTAGACTCTGATATTTCCTCGTGGTAGTCATCATTTTCTCCTTTCTTTTTCTCGATGACGTAGCCAGTATCCATTGGAATCGGCGATGGCTTGTCTGTTCCATCCTGAATTTCGTCAGTATTTGCTCGATATAGTTCTCTTGGTACAACAGAAACTTTTCCACTTCTTGCCGCTTAGCACGGACACACACCCATTACTGGAGATCTTGGACTCCTTTTAAAACAAAGAAAAGCCTCGGTGCTACATTCCGATTTTGAACTCAACTTTCTTTTTGGTGTACAGGACAATTGCAAGGCTAGCGCTACGATCCTACTGACACGAACAGTCTCTTCTGAGTCGAGACCAGAACCTACCTGGAGACCATCTGGGATTCTCTTACTCCTCCTACTCCAACTAGTTTTTCGCGTATTTCCAAACTCGGTCATACTCCTTATTGCCATAGGTGACAATCTGCTGCAGAACGTCAGTGACGGTACAGTTCCAAACCCGCTCTGCTTGTGTAGGCTCCTCTTCAAATGGCACATAACCTAAGGATTTTTAGTCTTGTACTTCGGCTATGCGACGCATGTAGATGGTTTCTGAAATTTATTTTATATAAATGAGTACAAATTGCCTGACGTGCATTTATCGAAGTGTTGCTATCGACAAGAGTGCCCGAAGCGTGGTTTGCTAGCCACCGCCGCGTAGACCTCGTCGTAGTCGGTTGCAATTTTTCTGGCTGAGCCCGTGGGTGAAGAGTCGGAATCCAGTTGACTCGTTCAGCTTCTTTTCGAAAATCAACCGTCAGCCGAATGGTTTTCTGCTATTCGTTTTCGTGAAGATTCGCGATGTCCTAGGTGGAGTTCTCTTGGTATATTCTTTATATATGGCGTTCTTCTAGTGGTCCAATTCTGGACTGGCTAGTGCCTCTGCTACTGTACTCAGCTCGAACGCGTTGCAGCGGTACGGTAGTTCACTCGACTTGACACACGCAATGGTTGCATCGGCGTGCTTGACTGTCCACTCGATGAATCGCGTTTCTCAGGGTCCGGTGCAAATCCTTTTTCCTCGTCGTCTGCTGGTCCTCCCAAAACGTCCCCTGCAACCATGGGAAAAAAATTAGAATGGAGTTCGTCGATGGAAGGGAAGTGATATTCCATGATTCTTCTATAATCCGCGCCGTGCATCTCTGCTGTTGATTATGTACCCGGCGCTCCTTTCCAGAAATCTGTTCACCTTCTGCTGCGACGAATAACCAACAAAAATTATCTTCTGCATCAAACTTCGTCCTGTTCTGCTTCGGTATCCAAACGTAAGCATCAGCATTTGTTTGAGTATGGTGAGCCTAGTCATATTTTTAAACATAGATTAATTAATTCTAGAATTTTCAATGGCTCTTTAAACATTCTTTAAGACTACGTCAGATGATAAAAATAAATAAATAATCAAATAAATAAATAAATCAGTGCTAAACGCGCGTAGGTGGCTCACGTCTGTCTTCTCTACCCTCCATTCTTCTGCGATCTAGAAGGCAGTCGATTTTGAAGACAAATTGCGATGTTCACCGCCTCGACCCGGTACCACGTCGGTAGCTTAGCATGCAGCATCGCGCCATTTTGTTTAATGAGCGTTTTTTGCGTTCCGCCGTTCTGTTATATTGCGCGGTGTGGAGTATGGGTCTCTATTGTCTGATTATTTTTTTGCTTGTAGAATTCTCGAGTGACTTATTCTTGATTTCGCCTCTGTTGTCCGAGCGTACGATCTCGCATCTTCTTTCCAGCGTCGGATTTATTCCGCTAGAAGAACACGGGTAATACCGGTAACCTCCTAGCGCAACGTTTTCCATCACATAAGTTTATGTGGATCAGACCAAAGATATTTTCGATCGATTCAGCGTTATTTGAAAGCGGAAGACGTACTAATTTGCCACGCGTACTGTCAATTCGGCGTGTGGGATTTTTCTACGCACGTTGTGTGTGGAGATTTTGGAAATTACCTATATCATTGATTTTGTAATAATATTTCTCAACATAAATAGAACGAAGTAGACACAAACAGGCCAAAATAATATCGCCAAACGAATGACAGTGTGCATCTCTTTGATGCGCGAGTGTCGAATGACCATCGTGTCTTTTGTGTGAGAGACGACGGTTATTTTACATTTACGAGTGTATAAGTCTACTGTGGTGCACGCTAAGGTATCGAAATCAAATGAAAATGCTGACAGTTAAAAAGCCTGATTGTGCGTATGTTACCTGCTATTCCAGCAGATCATTAGACAGGTCCCTTTGATTATATGATTATCGCAGCTGTCATCGACCCGTCGACAAACGTGATATTTCCATTGTTTCATCCATGTGGCATGTCGCCAAGAATCAAAAATCTAGATTCTGGTTTATTCCGACTCCTTTGCCAAGAACGCACAGTTACGTGCTTCACGTGCAGTTTCCGTTTCCGGAATTCCTTTTCCTTTTTGCTAGTTCCGGCCTTCAAAACGAACTCATAGTTTCTCTGCTAATCAGCTTAGTTTTCACTAGCTCCAGTGTTAGTTCTTCGTCCGCACGGCTCTATATTGCGGTCGTCAGAGTGTTGAACGATTTGGCGATACTGCTCAGGACCAGTGCGATCCGTAGTTTTCATTAAGGTTTAATCCAGCCACGGATAGTCGGATAGAAAATCCTACTGTCTTGTCCTCATTCGCGTGTTTCGTCGCCCTCGAAATTCTGTATGGCACAAACCACATTAAAATAGTTTTTATCCTCGCTACCGACTACGAGCTGAAATTAAGTCTAACTTGAAACTAACATGGATTTTTTCTATCAGTGTTTTGTTGTTGAATGGGCGTCTGATGATCTTCGGATGGCCATAAATATGCAGTATGTATGGAATGTTCTGCTGAGCCTCGATGTCATGAGCTAAGGCAGGGGATTGTAATCCTCGGGTCCTGGAGGTATTGTGCGGGGTCTAGTTGCTGGTTCTATGCTTGAGGTTCAAACGTGTTCTTGTCGTTTTGCTGGGTGTAGGCGGAGGGGAGCGGGACTAGACTGGGGCATGGGTTGATTTTAGGAATACTATATAAGGGAGCATGCATAAATGACGTAGCTTTTTTTTGGGTTTTTTGACTCCCCCCTTCCCATCGTAGCATTTCGTCACAAAGTTGCAGACCCCATGAATTTTTTGCAAATATTATTTTCAAGAACATACATTGTATCAATAATGAACAAGAAAAGGCAATAAAGTAAAATGACCCTTAACAGACAAAACAGTAATAAAAAGGAACAATTAGAACAAATCCATTTTTTTTCTTGATTTCATATTTGCTACGTAGCTTGGCTTGACCTCTCACCCACCCCATCGTCACATTTCGTCACAAAACTGTAAACACCCCCCTCCCCCTCGAATGATACATCATTTATGAATGTTCCCTAAGGGGCATGTAGGGTAGGTCACCGCTCGCTTAGACAGGAGCTGGAACAGGAACAGCCCTCGGCCTGAAGGAAAGCTATTGATTTAGACCTGGCGCCACGGTGTACAAGACATGACCAAACAACGTGCCCTATGTCGTGGTAACCTTCACTACAGGCACAGATACCACTTCCTCCGAGCCCAACACGACGAAGATGCGCGTCAAATCTGTAGTGATTGAACATAAGCCGAGACATCGCGTAAATGAAATCTCGACCTACATCCAACCCCTTGAACCACGGGCTTGTCGATACCTTGTGTATAATGGAATGTGGGAAGGTATCCCAGTTCTTCTCTGGTCCAAGAATTTTGCCAACTGATGATCTATTCTGACGTACAAGTGCAATAAATTTATTAAAGGCAATTGGTCATTCATAAATGTCACCGTTTGTTGCGCCTACTTTAGCCAAAGAGTCCGCTTTCCCATTGCCCGGTATCGAGCAGTGAGAAGGAACCCGCACTAAGGTAATCTGAGAAGATTTTTCGGATAAAGCACTCAAACGTTCCCGTATTTGAGAGCGCTTAACATCTTTTATCGATCGGAGAATCCAATGAAACTGAGACTGTCCCTTAAGATGAAATAATGGTCCGTGGGGATTTTTTCGATAATCTCTAGGGTGTACTGATAAGACATTAGACTTTTTTTTTATTCTCACTTATTTTCCGTCGGTCTAGTTCCGCCACTGTTGTTTTGCCAATGACCGACGCCCGGGAGGCGACTCCACCCAGGACCCTAACTCACGACCCGTTGATTAACAGACCGACGCTGACGGCTTCACTTCCTCATGCGATAGAAGGCGTGATCCCAGAGATTTTTCGCCTCATAAAAACCTCCCGGTTTCGGCTAGAATTGAATCTAAACCAGTTTGGTTGGTTGTGAGTGGATCACGCCACCTCACAACCATCGACACCTATGTCGGCGGTGGGATTTGAGCCCAGGCTTCGAGCGTGGTTGGCGGAGATGTAACGGTTCCAAATAAATTTCTTTCGGAAAATAAATCAATTCTAAACAATCAATCGGTGGAATTGACTGCGGATCCTTCCAACACGAATTCAGTTAAGAAATATTGACAAATCACAGAAAGGTTTTGATTGGAATAGACAAGTAAGCTGCAAATATAAATAAAGGAAGAATAGTAGATAACCAGAAAGTAAAATGGTGGAAATATATGTATGTATGTATGTTCTAGTACACCAATTTCCGAAATCTGAAAGAAAGTTTCTGGGAAGGTAGGCCTAAACATAATCAAGGTTTCAATCAGGCTGCTACTAAATGCCACGCAGAGACTCCAGGACGAAGGATCCAAGTGCTGGAGTGTAGCAAGTTTTGGAATTTTGGGAATCTTCCTAACGCAACAGTCTGAAGAAGCGTACCAACAGAAGATTTATGAGTATTGAGTTTATCTCTCGCCTTAGGTAACACTCATTTAATGGGAGGAGGTGATAAAAGTAGTGATTGCTACATAAAGTCTTCGTTTTGCATAAAGAGATGATTATGTCATCAAACATTGAATCGGAAGTTCGGATTGTTATTGAAGCTACTCATCATCCGGAGTTTCACTATATTGTATATTTTTATGTACAGCTTAACATCGTATCTCTGTGGCAAATGCTTTTTTAAAGATGGCTTGTTTTGCAACCATACTGTTAACAAGGTTTAGTTTTAGGTCGTATAAGTTAGCACAGTTAACGTCACTACGGAGTCGATAGAATCTAGCGTTGAACCAGTCAGGATTGACTTGTGCAGATTAGCACTATAAGCAGAACGAGAGCGGAAACCATTCTACGGGACAGAGTCGTCCGGGAAGCGGTAGAATTTTTGGTTCTCAGTATCAAATCTCGAAACTTGTTCTGTTGGCTGATGGTTGAGTCTTTAGTGTTTGGGTTAGTTTCCTCCAGAATTATCGTCGGCGGTTCATCCAGGATTGTTATCTTACCTAATGACAAGATGAAATTAGATTCGATTAAATCTTATGAATAAGTAACTCACTCATCCTTTTCTGAATTTTCACGGCCTCCTCGGAGACTCCCAGCTCATTTTTGGCCACACATTTGTAAATTCCAAAGTCACTGTTTCTCTGCAGATGCACGACGATTTGCATTGCTACTCGGTAAACATTCTCGGAGAATTGTTTGACTTCGCTGACACCTTCCGGAAAGCATAAAATAGAGGAAGGGAAAAGTTCTAATTAATCGATCAATTTTGCCGCAATGACGACGTCCTTCGCCTACCTGGTAGAATGATTTCACCCTTTCCCCGTTGCCAGTAGGTAATTGGATCCGGATGGGATTCGGTAAAACATTCCAGCGAAACGCGCTGTCCTATTTCGGCCGTGTATTGCCGTATTGGCACCCTCACTATCGGAGCAACTGTGGGTCAGAGGAAAAGAAAAACAACAAGATAAACAGTAGTAGGTATGGATTGTGTCGTGATTGGAAGCATAACTACTTACAGTCCACAGTAACCATGATCCGTTTGCTCACGGTCGGTGAGACGCCATTCGACGCTATGCAATGGTACGCTCCGGCATTATGTCGCTGAACGTTGAAGATATTCAAAACAGAACCGTCGTGGGTGGTGACTGAGAAACCGAGAAAAGGGGGTGAAAGAACAGAACCGAGAAATTAAGTTAATCGCTAATAAATTCATCGCACCACGGCACTAATTAACAGCAGTCGCAAAAACTTACTTCCTGAGTTTTCCATCATGGCGAGGGCCTTTTCGCCGGCGCGCTTCCAGACGATTGCCGGCTCCGGAACTCCGGTTGCAACGCACGTTAAGCTAACGTTCGAGCCCTCGGAAACTGTCATGTCCTGGCTTGTTTGATGGTCGAGAATGTCTGGGGGTACTGAGTGTAATTTGCTGTTAGTAATTTGCTTTGTGGGAAGAAAAATGTTGTCTTTTGAACCGATTAAATTATTAACTCAATAATGAAATCTCTGAGTCAGTAAATTACAGCGTATAAACCGAGCATAATTCGCTCAACCACATTTACCAAAATCGTATTAGTTTCCGATTGTCGTCTTTTCTTTGGTCCGTGTGAAAAAACGTTAAGTCCCAAAACTCAATCGGGCACTAATTGCTTAGAACTAATAAATTAATGTTGACTGTATTTCCAAACCAGTTGAGAACGAAAAAAATCACAGGAGAGTTGTGTGCAAAGCCACGACCGCAAGGTTGAAGTAGAATACTTTTACAAGAAAGATAACCCGGCTGCTTGCGTGTCAGTCATTTTTTCTAGCAAATAAATGTTGACCGCTCATTGGCAGTATTGAAAATTCTGTGCAAATGAAGTTGAAGTACTACTCAATTTCAGTTTGCACATATAAATACGACCTCACTGAACAGGAAAAGAACAAACTCTTTGCGGCGCAAACAAGTTTCAACAGTCAGAGTATATGTACATGTGAATTCAAATTAAGATAATTTACTTTTGGTTAAAGCTCAGAACGAGAAAATATAAAATCTTCAATTCATTTGTTTGGTTGTCCTTAAAATGACAGTGTGTTGTTGAATTTAAAATGGATATGGAGCTGATTGCATCTCTGTGTTACGCCGATAGCAGGAGTTATGGTGAACTTGCGTATGACGAAGGCATCGTATTACCTGTTTTATTGAATGGGAGCAAGAGGAAAATTGTAAAATTTTGTAAACATTTAACTCAAACAATATTACCAAATCGTAGTCAGGGATTTTGATAACAAAGTTGAAGGCTGTTTTCATACTGAAAATCAGACAGCCAGCAGAAGTTTTGATTGCCAAAATCCAGAATGCTGAACAGCCGTAAAGAGAGTTGTTTATTTACCTACGGCAAGCTTCCCGCCCATCGCTCGCGTTCGCGTTCACCATGGCAGAGGCCTAACTGTCTTTGTGAACGCGTTCTAACAGAGCAGTTTGTTATTCAAAGTCGGTTATGCTGATCGCAGCCTTTGCGCTGCCCATACAGTGGGGGGTTAACTCAATAAAGTAAAAATTAGACAACTACAACAGAATTTGATTGCATCCCGCACAGAATGCCTGCTTGTGTTAATGCCAGAAAATTATTAACCTTCAATTACTTGTTTATTTGCCTTGAAAAAGGTATTTTGTGGTTCAAAATCGGTTGCTGATCGCAACCTTCAGGCTGCCCTAACAGTGCGGGAATTAAGATACACGGACAACATGCACTGTGGAAGCTATTTCACATTCAGTAAATTAGACGGGTGCGACAGATTTAAATTGCTAGGATCCAACACAGAATACTTGCTTGCGTTGTCAAAAATTATTAACTTTCAATGACTTGTTTATTTGCCTTGAAAAAGGCATTTTGATGTTCAAAATTGGATTTTCTGATGGCAATCTTCATGCTGCCCCAACACGGGGGGAATAATGGCAGTCTGGCGACACACGTTGAGAAGAACCGCGCTGCTCCCGAGAAGTGGTGACCAACCACAGGGCAAGTAGTTTGTTTAATTTGAATGCAGCCACAGGCGCAACCCGCTGCTATTGTCCGTTACTGCTGCTGCTGCTACTGCTGTCTACGTAGTGGATAGTCCATCCAGCTCACCTTCCGACTTATGAATGTAGCTAGTTTTCGCAGAAACACTCTTTTATAGCCGAAGGGTGCTACGAAATAGGCCACGCCTTTCAGTTCAGTATTTCCATTCTCTAATGTACTTCAGACGAATTATTCCACAATTCGCATATGATTTTTGTATCCATCGAATAAACACCGATGGTGCTCTCACACACACGCAACAGTTTTAACCCGTATCTTATTGCGATTTGTAACATCAAGCGATTACGTTTGCTCGCTGTTGCGTGCTGCATCATGTTGCAACTTGGCAGCTGGGTGACGACGAAATTGTGTTCATGCTGATTGATTGGATCGACTTCATATTAGCTCTGCATAGTCGAACTGTCTTTGTGAATGCGGTCTAACAGGGCAGTTTGTTATTTAAAGTCGGTTATGCTGATCACAGCCTTTGCGCTGCCCCTACAGTGGGGGGTTAACTCAATAAAGTAAAAATTGGACAACTACAACAGAGTTTGATTGCATCCCGCACAGAATGTCTGCTTGTGTTGATGCCAGAAAATTATTAACCTTCAATGTTTTGTTTATACATTGAATAAACAACACGGGGGGAATAATGGCAGTCTGGCGACACACGCTGAGAAAAACCGCGCTGCTCCTGAGACGTGGTGACCAACCACAGGGCTAGTGCTGCTGCTAAGGTAGGACGACTGCTGTTGTCGATGTCTAGAACTATTATGAGCGGCTTCATTGTTGTTGTTTAAGTTTATCTGTATTTTTATGCTTTTGTAGGGTATAATACATGTTTTTTTTTTACAAGTATAAGTGATTCACATTACTGTTTTCATCTTTGATGTGCGAGTTTTGATTTTTGTTTTACTAAGCTTTCTAATTGTAGAGATTTTGAATTTTGGATTGTCCACTTTGGTGGCGCTTGTTTGAAAGAAAAGAAAGGAAACTACTTAAAACTACTATTTACAGCTTAAAATTACTATTTACAGCTTAGAACTAACTTAACCTACTATGTACAAACCGGTTATTAAAGCGTATTCTGAATGCTGACATTTATGTACAAATTTGGTTTTGGTTTCTGTTATTCTGGCATCTACTTTTGGAGTAACTGCTTCTTGGTGGAGATCTGTGATCCTGGTGTCATAGGGACAATCGAGGATCATCTGTAAGATTCGGTTTTGCGCAATCTGTATTTTGTTCCTGTGAGTTTGTGCACATGACTCCCACACCGGAGCCGCGTAAAAGACTGCGGGTGCAATTATTTGTTTGTAGACTGCCAGTTTGTTTGTTCTTGAGAGGCGAGATCTGCGACAAATAAGCGGGTATAGTGACCGAACCAAAGCTGAGCACTTAACCAGTGTCCTCTCCACATGCGATCGGAAAAGAAGCTTCTCGTCGAATAGCAGCCCAAGATGGGTAACTTCGGAAGACCACTCAACCCCGGTACCGTTCATGACCACAACGCATGATGGAGGGGGCTTCAGTTTAGGGGATCGTCGATGAAGGAACATTATTGTTTGGGTTTTGGAAGCGTTGATCTTAATTTTCCAGGTGTTAGCATACTCGACAAAGGCGTCTAAGCATCGCTGAAGTTTGTTGGTGATCTCACGAGGCATTCTTCCCTTGACGGCAATTGCAGTGTCATCTGCGAACAGAAAGAGCACGCAGCCATCTCCCAGGGAAGGAATGTCGGAGGTGTAAATGTTGTATAGCAAAGGGCCCAGCAGACTGCCCTGCGGGACCCCTGCTGGGATGGAAAAAGTATTTGATAAACAACCATTCAGCGATACCCTGAACGACCTCTGCCGAAGGTAGCTACAGATGATGTTCGTCAAATATGATGGAAAGTTGAAGGCACAGAGCTTGTATACCAGACCGTCATGCCAGACATTGTCAAACGCCTTTTCGACGTCCAACAATGCCATGGCTGTGGACTTGGATACAGCCCTGTCCCTTCTGAAGTTGTTCATCACCCGCACCAGCTGGTGCGTGGTGGAGTGACCCTTCCTAAACCCAAACTGTTCCGGGAGTAAGTTGTTGTTTTCCTCAGCCACCTTCATCATGCGGTTGAGGATCAGTTTTTCAAACAGTTTGCCCAGCGATGAGAGTAGGCTGATCGGACGGTAGCTTGATGCTAACGTCGGATCTTTCCCGGGTTTGCGGATCGGTATGATCTTGGCTATCTTCCAAATGCTTGGATAGTAGTGCAATTCCAAGCATCTGTTGAAGATAGAGCTCAACAACAGGTGAACCCTGTTGCTGAGCTTTTTTAAGACCATATTGAAGACCCCGTCAAACCCAGGAGCCTTCATGTTCTTAGTACTCATCAGCGCTGAGCAAACCTGTTCTGCTGTGATTTTATGTTCTTGAGGAACGGTACAGGGGGAGTTTTCGAGGTCGCGGACGCACTGCTCGACCTGGTCTTCCATTGGACTAGCCATGGTCGAGCCAAGCAAATGCGATGAGGCAATGTGATCGCCTACCGCATTTGCTCTCTCGACCGGTGCAACAAGAAGCCTCTCTCCGACCCTGAGGGGAGGAACCGGTTTGGGGTGCGATTTCAGCACTTTGGCTACTTTCCAGAATGGCCTGGAGCGGTCGTCCAAACTTTGGACTAAGCGTCCGAAATTTTCATTCCGGAGTGAGACCATCCTGGAAGCAATTTGCCTATTCAGATCGGTCACCTCGAGCCTAATGTCCAGATCCCTGGTCCTCTGGAACTGGCGTCTACGCACATTCCGCAGTCTAATTAGCAGCCGGGTATGGGAATCAATAGCAAGGAACTTACCCCTCACAGGAACACGTCGCACACACGCCTCGTCGGCCACGTTTATGGCTCGTTGGAGACCCTCCAACGCCTGGTCGATGTTTTCCACGCTGTCGAGCGGCGGCGCCTCATCGATGTTGTTGTCCACCATTCGAGCAAAGCGCTCCCAGTCGACATGATGGTAATCTTTCCGCAGACAGCTGGCAGGAGCAACACCGTTCCCACCTCAGCAACGACAGGTTGGTGGTCTGAGCTCAGATCGTTGTGGGCCACTGGTTTGGAGAGCTCGATGTTGGCCAGGAAGAAGTCCAGGTTTGAAGGGTTCCCTGCTGGGGAGATGAAAGTCGGCCCATCCGGAAACTGCACCGTATAAAACCCATGCTGCGAGTGTTCGAAGAGTTGACGACCGTTCTGATTCTGCCGATAATTACGCCAAGCCTCGTGCCGAGCATTTAGGTCTCCCCCAACGACGAAGCGGGAGTTGGTCCTGGTGATGGTTGCCATGTCGTTCTTGAACTGCATTGCTGTACCGTTGCTGATACTACACTGGCGAGGACAGTAGACGACGATGAACCGGATGAACCCGGTAGCTGATTTGACCTCCACACTAAGGGCTTCGATGATGGCGGTGTGGATGTGCGGCAAGATGTTGTATTTCATCCCTTTTCTAACGATGATCGCTATACCACCCCCCCTGGAGTTGGTGCGATCGAGACGGATCTTCAGGTGGGTCTCTGTGAGTAGACCCACGTCGATGTTGTACTTGCGGAGAAAGTCAGCAAGCTCAATGTTTTTTGCTCTAACAGAGCAAGCGTTCCAGGTGACGGTGGAGATGGGTTTAGGATCCATATTGGATAATAAATTTACCGAGCACATGGATTTGCTCGGGCTTGTTGCGACACGCACGAAGGGCATTGGTCATGCTGCTAAAAATTTCTAGCAGCTCATTCGCAGAGTACTTCTCGGACTCAGCGCTCGGTGGTGTTGTTGTGGGTGGACGCCAGTAGCCAGGGGGGGGAGGCGACCGTTGACCGGCTGACCCGCCGGATGGTGAGTGTGGAAGGTCAAGTTGCGTACGCGTACTTGGTTGCCCTGCTTGCTGGGATGAACGCAGAGGAGGAAAATCTTCCGCCCTGAAGACCGGTGGTTTGTCTTTCTTCCTGCTCGGCTGGTTGGTTGACGACGCCTGCTTGCGGATATGTTTGAAGCTCTCTCTTTTCGGGCACTGTCGATCAGAGCTCTGGTGATCACCGCCACAGTTAGCACACTTAAACTGTACCGCACCAGCATCGTCCACAGGGCAATCCGACGTAGAGTGGTCCTTGGCGCAGATGTTGCAACGCGGTTTGATGTTGCAGTTCCGGGTACCGTGACCGAAGTTGAGGCACCTCTGACACTGTGTAACGTCTCGACGGCCTCCTCGATAGGGCTCCCAACGGATGATAATGGAGAACAAAGAGCGGATGGCTCGCAAAGCGCTCAGTGTAACTGTCCCTTTTGGGAAATGAACCAGAAAGAGGCAGTCTGGGTATTTCCTTTCATTTTCATTCCTGCGTTTGATCGGATAGACAGCAATTGGGGCCAATTTGTACCGATCCTTGATTTCGGCACCGATCAGCTTGGGGTCGAAACCTGGCAAGCCTCTCATGACCACCTTGAATGGCTTCTCCCCAGGAATGTCGTGGGTGAAGAACTCAGATTTAGAATTTTTCAAAAACTTCGTGGCCTTCTCAAAATCCACCTTCGTGTGGAGCATAACCTTCGTACCGATGCCGCATAACTTATATTCAGCTGCTACGCCCAGCGATGCAAAGTCGCTAATGAGCTTGTTGAGAGGAACGTTTTTCACTACCAGCGGGGGAAGCTTCACTTTCACCGTATTGGGGCTGGCAGAATCCGGAACATCAGTCGGCCCGCCAAAATCTCTCCAACGTCGCTAACGTTTGTCACCGTGTCGCAGTCAGTCACACTTTTCGAAGTGCAACTGCTTCCGCCTGGTTTCTTCTTTTTACTGCCTACTTCAGCAGCAGAGTTTTGTTTCGCAGGGCTCGAGCCTGCTCTTCTCTTTTTCTTTGACATCACACAGCGATGCAAGCGACGAGCTGTCGCACAAAACGGAATAAAATTTTTAACTAACCCGGCTTTTCAGAAATAGAACTGTACTTCTCAACAGTCTGGGAGCGAATGATTTTTTTTTTTTGAATGATGAGCGGCTTCAGATGAAACAGGCTCTTTTATAGGCCAAATAGCATGTTTTCAATTGCAAGGTATATGATTCTGTCGACCGGGCTTGGGAAGCAATCATATAACGACCAATCAGAGGTTGAATTTTTCGTTTTGACAAGGCCTTCTGTTTTCAATAGTACAATAGTGTGAATAATAAAATTACAATTATCTTATTTTGGGAAGAATCTTAGAAGATTTTCCAATCTATTGCTGCAAGAACGAAGGAATTTCATCGAATACTAACCGATTTATTAGCATTTGAAATTGGACATATTTTTTACTTTTTTCGGTTTTAGATTTTCATTTCACATCCCTATGTAGCCGAACTTCCTGAGAGAAGTATTCTACTTCAAAACATTCGTTGCATTTTAGTCCCTAGCAATACAGGCACACAATTCATAGCCATACCTCAGGATCTTCGTTTCAGGAGGAGGGTTTGTCTTTGAATTATAGAAAAAAATAATCAAAACCGGTTTAGGTTTCAAATTTCAACAATCAAAAAAGGGTTGTTATCATGCTCTTCCAATTATTGCCGTTTTAAGATGTTTTTACGTCAGCACTTAAATAGTTTCGCCTTTTAGAAGTTCGGAGGGCAGTGGTGTACCGAGCTCTAGCAAACACCCCCGCGAGCACGGCTGTGACTCAGTCAGAGCACTGCCGCCAAGAAAACCCTAAGATTATCACTTGACACGAAAGTGAATGTTTTACTTCACGCCTTCTCCAGCTGAACCGTAGGAGAACAGGACACGTGACGGTTTGTTTGCGCTTTTCACTGTTTTCCTTTTCGAATTTCTTGATTTCTTTTCGCTCGCATTTCACCAACACACATGCAAACCCAACTCAGCGCTAATGGTTTATTTACATACTGTTTTGACGATTAACCTTCTCCGGTGTGGAAGGAAATTGCCTCCGACCGCAAAATTTAAATCCTAATAGGGTAACGACCCCATAACTCGCCCACTTTATTTGAGTACCCAAAATTCGCCCACCTATTTTTTTTTTCATTGTTCGCAATATAGTGGCAACTCTTAGAACCGTGTTTAAACATAAAAAAGAAACAGCTGAGATTGAAAATAAATTATTATTTGGAATAATTCAATGACAAACCCCGTAAACAATTCGTTGTTTAGTGGGTGGGCGAATTATGGGGTCAGGGCGAATTATGGGTCCCTTACCCTACCATCCTTAGTATCTACTCAATAATTATCCTAAAGTTGGTGGTATATGAACAACATCAATAGCAAAGGTACGGTTGTGAAACTATCGCCGCGCGCGCTGAGTGTATTTCCCCAAACGTCTTAATTCCACTCCAGCGTACAACCAATTCAAAGGCCTGGTGAAGACCTAAATCTACAAATGTAAATGGTTATGATTGAAATTTTAACACCACCCACTTTTACGACGCTGCGTCGTCTGATGTTTTTCTACGGGCTTCAGGCGCCCCCCTGCAGAAGTAGAAATACAGTCGTATTTTCAGTTTCCAGTCCCCGGCCAGCTGACTTTCGCTGTCCGGGGCAATTGGAGGTAAATTATTGTCCTATCTGCTGGCACGCAAATCAGTGATTAGTGGAATTTGTAGTAATAATATGCTGCTCCGATATTGCGGATGGAAGAGGGTTGAAAAAAAGAAAATCGGACCCATAATGTGCCCTAGCTGAATGATGGTGTGAACGTGTTTAGTACAGGGGCTGCGGTACACACACACACATACAAGGTGATGAATGTTGTCTAATTTAGGAAACCCAGCGAAAGTTTTGAAACTTTACTCACCCACAACGTTGAGGTATCCCATCTGGCTTTTCATCGGGTCCGTGTTGATCTGGCACATGTACCAGCCCTTGTCGGATTCCTTAATATCCTTGATCCTGAGCTGCCAGATCCGCTGTTCCGTGTGGGTAATCGTAATGCGCTCGCTCTTGGTAATTACCAGCGTCTCGATGGTCAGTATCGTTTGAGTGTCCACTCGAAGCCACGCGACCTGTAACCCCGGGAAGAGATTCGATTCGATTCAGTGGGGAAATTGATTAAACGCCGCCGCGCAAACGTCAGTCCCACTTTGATCGTGCACCAGCGGAGTGCGGTGTAATTGTGCGGAAAATTACCTTATATTTGTATAAATCATGCACGGTGCAGGTCATCACGCCTTCCCGGCCCACCGGAACCGTCACATTTGAAATCGGTGCGCTGAATTTGGGATCGACTGGAAGGGAGAGAAAGAGTGAGGAAATCCGGGAAAAGAATAAAACGTCAATTAAGTTGTTTCAACCCGAATAAACGCTGCTGCACACTGCAACTGGCGCACGAGGCCAGTGAAAAGTGCAATATTATGACGAAGAGAGGAAGGCTGCCGCGTCCCGCCGACTGTCGACTCTGCCCGAACAAAAACACAAACTTTGACTTCGGAACTTCGATGTTGATTCTGGCACTAACGGTGTACTGAATGAGTACAAATTGTGTAAAAAAGATGCATGTTTCTTGTTTTCATTTAAACTTTAGAATTTATAATAAGTCAAAATTAACTCAAAAGACAGCAGAACACTACATTCAAGGCGCTTTTCTTCAGATAAACTGCTTGTGTTTAAAATAGCTTGCGACAGTGTATTCTAATTTAGCAAAGTTTTTTTGTATGAATTAAGTCAAAGCTTTTCGTTATTAGTTTTTCGATGTTTAGCGAGGCTTCACTCGCTGCAATTGTATTATTGCTCCGCTTTCATTCTTGTCCCCTTATCACACAGCAGAATCTACCCTGAGTGTTTCAGACTTAAATGTCTAATTAGAAACACTATTGTTTCGGTCCTCACTGTTTACTTGGAAATAAAAATCTGTGTGACCAGCAGAGTTGCCAATAAAATTTTCGATTTAACTGGAAGAAGGCTGAGGAAAAAACTGGATTCCAAATAAATTTAAACAAAGCAAAACAAAAAAAGATTTTGAGAGAACTTTTCTGTTATGGGGACTGAATCCAGTGTCAGTTTTGAATACAACAATTAAAGAGATGACTCTTCGCAAAAAATACAAATTTTAATAAAAACTGTTATGCTTTGGGCTTACATTTTGTTAAAATTATGGACTGAAAATAATCCTCTAACAGCAGCAAAATTTAAAATTACGCAATCAATCTATCTCAAAATTAAAAAAAGGGCTTTTCATTTACTTTTATATTTAACAAAAGTTTTGACGCTACATTTTCTTCCGTTACATCATTGAAGTTTGTATTTCAATTATCTCTGACTTCGCTATCTTTTGGTATCTAATTCCTCTAACAATTTTTAACTGCTACGCAACAGCAAATAAATGAAAGATTTTTTTCATGGTCTAGTAAAATCTAAGAAATCAGAAGAAAGAGTTATATGGTTCCGTTAGACTCCACTAGAAATATAGGTAGATTTCTAGTAGAGTCTAAAGGAAACTTATAATTCTTTCTTCTGAATTCTTAAATCACTCTACTAAGACGCTCAATATGAATTTTTCAAATTTAATAAAATCTATTTATTTGTTTTCATCTCAACCATGTCTGGCAGTTTTTAATTTGGCCGTGTTTCGTGCGAGAAGATAGAATGCTGAAAATGCTATTAAAAATTGTCAACATAATTCATCAATCTACAAAACTTACGTTTTAAAAATAATTCCGAAAACCAATCGGAGCTTGGGTGATAAACAAACTAGTTAAAACTGGCAAATATCTGGCAAAACTGGAAGATTTTGGGAATAAACTGTTTGACTGGATCACTTGAGAAAAACTGGAGGAATCCAGTTTAAACTGGAACATTGGCAACTCTGGTGACCAGAGTTGTCGGAAATGAGGACGTGGGGACGAATCTTGTATTACCAAACAGGAGCAAATAAGTTTCCATGAAGCGATGAGTGTGTGTTTTCAACATGGCTTGCAACCACCAGTACCGCAAGGATGACTTAGAACTACAGAATGTTGTTTGTTAGGTACATTACTTGTATTGAATATTTTTATATTTTAGTGCAAAAGAAGAAATGCAGAGCTACCGAATTTCAATATGCATTTATAGGGTAATCGCTCCATTATTCATCTCAACTGCTAGTTGCAGTTATATTCATCTATGTTCATCCTATTTCTCTAATTTGTCCAATTCACCGTCAAATTTCTACAAATTTTTGAAAAAGTCAAAGTGCATGCAGATTGAAATAACATTCCACTTTTAATCCTAGCACAAAACGAAAAATATTCATCTTTTATTCATTTGTTTGGTTGTAGGACAAAAAGGACAGTTTGGTTGAATTAAAAATTGGATATGATGCTCATTGCACCTCTGTGCCACTCTGATAGCGGGAATTGTGGTGAATTTGCGTATGACGAAGACATCGAAACATCTGTTCAATAGGATGGAAGAAAGCAAAATATTTAAAGTCTTGTAAATATTTGACTCGAATAATATTTTAAAATTTCAATGAGGCGCTCAGATAACAAAGTGGAGGGCTGTTTTTATACTGAAAACTAGAACGTCCAGCAGCTTATGATTTTACTGCAGGAAGTGCCGGCCAATGCACCTACCGCTAACGCTGCTACCACACTTTACCACCTGTACCGTGAAAAAGCATCTTTCTGATAACACGCTGTTCACGTTGAAACGGCAGCTTTTCATTGGAGGAAGTGCCGGTTGATGTAACTACAGCTGACGTTGCCGCTACACCTACCGCTGAACGCTGCTACCACTACCGCTGCAGATGGCACTGCCACTACAATAGCTGCCGCTATCCGCAGCTGATACCCGCTGCTACCTAATTAGTATCATCCTAGTCGCCATCTACTAGTAAAATGGTCGGTTTGAGCAGAGGAAGGCTCTTGCATAGCCCAAAGCGTAAAGTACATAAGTATATAATTCTGTCAATCGTGCTAGGGAAAACAAGCATCAAGCGACCTATCAGAGGTCGAAATCTGCGTTTTCAATATTACAATGCAATAGTTCGAATAATTATATTACAATATTCTGCATTTGGACACCGGCATAGATGATTTATTAATTGTTTGCTGAAAGAATATCAATTTATTGCAATATAATCGATCGATTTAGATTTTCATTTCACACCCTATGTAATCAAACTTCCTGAAAAGCGAACATTTTTGTTTTTCTCAAATGCAGATTGCGATGTGGTTTTAAGAAGTATAGGAAGTCTTTGAAATCATCTACGTTTGTATATTGCATGACAGATAAAAAAAAATCTGACGACTCTCATCATAGTTTTTTTCTACCCCGTACGCGTACTACGGACAAAGGAAAGGAAGCTGATATTCGCATGGTTACAGAGTTCGCTTTGATGAGCAGATAATCGTGAGATAGAATCTTAGTAAGAAGAAGCCTATTCGGGCATCAAGAGACTTAAGCATGGGTTTATTCTCATGCTCCTTCCCACCCAATAACTACAATTGGTTTGAATCCGTTTACTTTCTCACGATGGAGAAAAGAACATTTGTAGTCTTCTGGGACACGTTGCTCTCGTACCGATTGAATCGCGATACAAACACTCATCGCATCGCAGGTGAATCCTGATTCAACGTGTACTCTTCCCTACCAGCAAAAAAATTCCTTATTGTGATCTATGTGGAGATTTATTTATTTATTTATTAGTTTATTTATCCATCTAACATAAAGTTTTAATGAATATGAATATATCACTATCGTCAACGTCATAATGTAAATTAAGCAGATCTTGCTACTCGACTGGAGAAACAACTGGAACGCTCACCAAATTCGAATAAATCTTCAGCAGAAGTAAATGCACGTATCATCGATGACATAGGGGCATTAAATCCAAACGCTGTGCGATGAAACCATGTTTGGAGAAGAGTAGAAGTCCTTAAAGCACGCGATGGAACACGAAAACCAAGTAAAGATAGTAGTTTGGGACAATCTACTTCATTGTTCAGGAGCTTAGCGACAAATGTTGCCTGCTGAATCTTCCGTCGTCGAGCTAGGGTGTCAAGATTGATTAGCTTGCACCGATCACAGTATGGAGGCAAGTTCTGTGGGTCACGCCAAGGCAGATTTCTCGAAGCAATTCGGACAAATCTCTTTTGCACTATTTCAATTCGTAAACTCCAGGTCAGTTGATGTGGAAGCCAAACTAGTGAAGCATTCTCAACAATGACGGCCGATCGATGACTAGCAAAGGAGAGTTTCTTATCCATTGTCACACCCAAGTCATTAATCTCTTCAACCCTGTTGAGCACGACTCCATCGATTTGGTAGTTGAACATTATAGGCAGCGAGTTCCGATGAAATGTAATTACAGAGCATTTAGGGATGCTGACAATCAGCTTATTACGATGGCACCATTCTACAAACATATCCAGTAACTGCTGCAAACGGTGACAATCTTCTATACACTTCACGGCGAAATATAGTTTCAGGTCATCCGCATATATAAGCTTACATCCGTCACCAAGCAAAATACTAACATCATTTAAAAATATTGTGAAAAGCAGCGGTCCCAAGTTACTTCCTTGAGGTACACCACTCAAGTTGACGAACGGAGCTGAGCTGCACGCTTCCAATTTCACCTGAAGTGATCGATCACACAGGTATGAACTAAGCCATGCAACAAAGCTGTCAGAGGCACCAAGTAGGTTAATTTTGCGCAATAGTATACGATGGTCAATTCTGTCAAATGCAGCATTCAAATCCGTATAAACCACGTCCACTTGGCATTTTGTTTCCAGTTGTGTAAAACTAGTATGCGTAAATTCCAATAAATTCGTGGTAACCGATCGTCCAGGCATAAAACCATGCTGGTCTGTAGAGATATAGCACTTCATTCCAGCTAGAAGACATCGATTGACAATAATTTCAAATAATTTCGATGCTGCCGAGAGATTTGTAATTCCACGGTAGTTACGGATATTACTTTTATCTCCACTTTTGAACACTGGAGCCAGAAATGACTGTTCCCATATTTTCGGGAATTTACGCTGTTCGAATGAGCTATTAAAAATTGTGCATAGTGGGGAAACTAATGCGGCAATACATCGACGAAACACAACAGCTGGAATTCCATCAGGTCCAGGAGAAAAAGAGCTTTGAGCTTATTGGTCGCAGCAGTAATCATCGATTGGGTGATCTCGAACGTGTCTAAATTAATAATATCAGCAGGAACATCAACTACAGCTTGTTCAACCTCGTGATCAGAAGCGATGTTCGGTGGAAACACAGAAGCGAAGAATATAGCAAACAGTTCACATGTACCAGCATCAGAATTCGACTTTTCGTCGTCAAGAAATGTTGTCGGTGGAATGGCAGAATATTGCCTTTTTGAGTTAACAAAATTCCAGAAGGACTTGAGATTACGCTTTAAGTTTGATTGAACTTTCAACGCATACGACTTGTACAAGCTCCTGTTCAATTTCCGATATGCATCGCAAGAAGAACGAAAAGCATTTTTCGATTCAGATGAGCGGTATCGTCGGAGTCGTCGTTGATTGGCATTACGCATTCGTTTTAGCTTTCGTAGCTCAGCTGTACTCCAAGCAGGTGACAGAGGGGGCCTACGAACAGGCACGTTAAGTAACAACCAATCCGAAATATGCCTGCAAAAGCTTTCAGCCATATCATCCACGGCATGGCGTCACTCACCTCTGTCCAGCAACTCCTATCCCAACCTTCACGAGGTGCCGACCTTAGCGAAGATCGGGTAGCCTTAGCGAAGATCGGGTAACCATCGGGTGGAAACTTTGGTCGTATGCTGACTGGGAAAAATGGTCGTACGTGACTGTATCACGAGGGGTGTACAATAGCGTCTGACCCGGAGCGGGCGGATGAAGGATGAAATGCTGTATCCGACCAGGTACACCTAAGATGGCAGTCTTATCAGCTAGATGTAGGTATCGCGACCCTGGTAATGTAGCATACCGAAACCTCCCTTAACTTCCTGCTGCACCTGCACCTAAGTTTTGGTTATACCTTTCGGGATTTCAACCACTCGTTACAAACGACGATGTTTGCCAGATTTTTGCTCGTTATGATACTAACCAAGTGGATGTTGTCAGATTAGTTCCCAAAGACAAAGATATTGGTACCCTGACATTTGTGTCCTAGAAAGTAGGCCTCTCTGCTGACCTGAAACATCAAGCGCTGATTCCTTTCAATTGGCCAGAAGGTCTGTTTTTTTGTTGATTTATTGAAAAAACCTAAATTAATCCACCTAGCGGTCAGACTCAGCCTTTCTCATTCAAACTTATTATCTGTAAAAATAGATTAACATGAATGCTTAAATCCGATAAAGGTATATTCACTCTTTGGGTTCTAAAATATTGATGTTGTAATTAAAGTATAAAATATGAAATTTGACGTAATGTTAGTGCTTAAGAAATAGCAAAATAAAAGAAATGACTCTTAATTTTGAACAATTTAATACGTTCAGATAGTACGATACCACATTTAAATCATGTTGAGGTCATATATATTGGGCTTTGATCATTTGGTAAAGTGTTGAATAGTCTTTGAATTTATTTTCTTTCCGAAATTTTTGAACAGTATATCAAATTGTTATGAAGTTTGTTATTTGTAAGTTTGAGAGATGACTCGTTTGTATGACACTAGTTATGTTCAAATTAGTCGTGTAATACTTGAGATAATAGAATTTCGTTGTTTTACAAATTAAAACATAACGGTTGCTTAAGTTTGATTGCAATCAAATGAAAAGGCAACGTATAGCGCAGCCAAACTTTGTAACCATGTGTTCAATCATAATTCATCAGTTAACCCTTAACTAGCTCGTTCATCTGATATCAATATTGTTCAAATCGGTTGTGTAGTTTCTAAGATAATGAAGTTTCGTGATTTTCACATTTCGATACATTACAGACGAAGATACAGTTCGATTACAGCAAAATTCAATACGGTGTTATGAGGCAGCTAGACCTTTCATTGGATACTAATTCTGTGGAAATCGGGTCAACCATCTCTGAGAAAAGTGAGTGAGTCCAAGTAGTCTTCGGAATATATTTCTTTTCATAGCTGGATTTCACATTTTTAAACATAACAGGCAAAGTAACAATCCGTTTGCAAAAACACATTAGGGTGTTATGGGGCAACAAGACCTTCCATATGACACTGATTTTATGAAAATCGGTCCAGCCATCTCTGAGAAACATGAGTGAGATTAAATAGTCTCAAGAACACGTTTATTTCCATAACTTCTGAACGACATGTTCAATCTTCATAAAATTCAAAAGTTGAGGGTTTTTTAAGTAACCCGTTCATTTGAAACTAATTTTGTTCAAATCGGTTGTGTAGTTTCTGAGATATTGATTTTCGTGATTTTTACATTTTGATACATAACCTCTAAACTAGAAATCAGATTACAATGAAACTCAATAGGGTCTTATAGGGCCTTTCATTTGCAATTAATTTCATTGAAATCGGCTCAGCCATCTCTGAGAAAATCGAGTAAGATTGGGAGAGCGTTACACACACACATGCAGAAAATGCTCAGCTCGTCGAACTGAGTCGAGTGGTATACGACATTCGGCTCTTTTGAGCACTTTTATACCTTCAGTTTTTTCAGTGATTGCTATACCTTTCTAGGAGAAAGGCAAAAAGTGAAATGATAGAAATGACTTTTAATTTCAACTTCAATCCCGAGCAAGGCCGCAAACATTGAAATAGTACAATATCAAATATAAATGATGTTGAGGCCACATATTTTGATCGTAGCTATAGTTTTAAATAGTCTGCGGGTTACGTTTCTTTCTATAACTTTCAAACCATATGTTTAAACATTATGAAATTCATTGTGTAAGGGTTTAAAAGCCCATTTATTTGAATTCAACTATGTTCATAGCTTCTGAGATATAAGAGCGTTTTTCACATTCTGACTCAGCGCCAAAACTAAAAGTTTGATTACAATGAAATTCAATAGCAACCTAAGCGGCAAATTGACCCTTTATTTGAAACCAAGATAGAAAGAATCGGTCAGACCATCTCTGAGAATAGTGAGTGCGAAAAAAAGGTGCACATACACACGTACACACCCACACACAAACATATACACCTATACATGCATATATGCAGAAAATGCTCGATTTGTCGAACTGAGTCGAGTAGAATATGACATTCGGCCATTTGGATCACTTTTCTATCTTTTAATTAGCCAGTGATCGTTAGGAGAAAGTCAATATGTTTTCTTTCATCATGTGTTTTTACATTTTTATGAACAACGGACAAAGTTAAAATCCGATTGCAATGAAATTCAATAGCAACCTATAGGGCAACTAGACCTTTCATTTGACACTAATTTTGTGAAAATAGGTTAAGCCATCTCTGAGAAAAATGAGTGAGTTTAAACAATCTCAGGTTAACTTTTCTTTACATAACTTTTGAACCATATGTTCAATCATAACGAAATTTGAAATTTAAGAGTTCTGGAGACAGCCCGATCATTTGAAACCCGTTTATTGAAATCGGTTATGTGGTTTCTGAGAAATTGATGTTTCGTGATTTTTACATTTTTTTACATAACCTCTAAACTAAAAATCCGATTACAATGAAATTCAATAGCAACCTATGGCGCAACTAGACTTTTCATTTCCAATTAATTTCATGAAAATCGGTCCAGCCATCTCTGAGAAAAGTGAGTGAGAAAAAAAAGTTGCACACACACACACATACACACATACACACATACACACATACATACATACACACAGAAAATGCTCAGTTTGTCGAAAGGAGTCGAGTGGTATATGACATTCGGCCATTGGGACCACTTTTATGCCTTCGGTTTTTCCAGTGATTGCTATACTTTTCTAGGAGAAAGGCAAAAATAAAACTTGAACATTTTTTGTGGAACTGCTCAGAGGGACTGCTTCGATAGGTTATGCGTGAGTGCCAATTCTAATGCATGGGGTGACATCTACAAGATCGTAATGGCCAGGACCAACGACGTGTTGGTGCCTGCTGAGCGATCATCTGCGATGCTGGAGCGTACTACTGTGGGACTTTTTCCACCCCACGAGCCAAGTCCTTGACATCCGGCGATCGAGTCTCACTTCCGATGTTCTAGTATCTCAGACATAAACCAGAGATGGTCGGTCAACCTGCTGAACATCCTAACCCTGCGCGACGACAGCCATGACAACTACGGGAGGAGGTAAGGGTTGCGCGTGAGGAAATCATTGTGATCGCCAACTCCTTAAAGGTGACCAAGGTACCGGAAACGGATGGATTTTCAAGTCGGACAATCAGGATGGTGATGAAAGCACCTCTTGAGCTGTTCCGGGTAGTCATGCAGAGGTGCCTGGATATGGGCGGAGGTAGTACTCCCGCGCAAGAGAAGGGGCATTGGCTATTGCGTAATCGTCACGTTTGATGTGGAGAATGCATTCAATAACGCCAGCTGGGACTCCATAGCGTTTGAACTCAGGAGCATCCATGTACCGGTGTTGCTGCATAAGATTCTGGAAAATTACTTCCAGAATCGAGTTCTAGTTTACAACACACAGGAGGGTGAGAAGTGCGTCCCAATGACCGCTGGAGTTTTGCGAGATTCTATGCTGGGCCCGGTGTTGTAGACAGGGTTGATATTTGTTGACACTCTTGAGTGAAAGTGAAAAGAGCATCCATAAACGTTATTTTTTCACAATCCTTTCAGAGTTCTCCCTTCCCGCTTTTTGAATGAAAGTGAACTGTCAAAACACCTCATTATATTTCATGCGATGGAAGCAAGACAACAAAATCAGTTTATCAGTTAACGAAGATTGTCAAGGCATCGGTCAGTGTCAGTGAAAAAGTGTTTCGGTGAGGTTCTTTTGGTCGAGTGGACTGTTTGTTTTTCTTTTTCGCTTTGAAGTGAAGATCATTTGGTTGGATTTGTCGTCAAATTTTTATTCCGTAACCGTAAACGATGCGCGCGATTTATTTCATCTGAGTATAACAGCACGTTACTAGGACGAAAATCTAGTGTATCTGAAAGAGTGCTGCGATCATTGGAAGTGAAAATTGAAAATGATTGGCTGTAATTTTCGAAGAATTTTGCTGGGGAAAATGGCTTTTATCAGCACTGGTTGTAGAATGTCATATATGACGGTGTGTTGAAGCTCAAGTTCCAACTAAAGCTGTGATCGTCAACTTTGCAGACGACATAACGCTAGAGGTCTACGGCGAGTCGATCGAGGAGGTCGAGTTGACGGCCACACACTTTATATGCAAGGTCGAAGGCTGCACTTAAAGAAACTGAAGCTAGTGCATCATAAGACGGAGGTTACGGTTGTGAATAACCGTAAATCGGAGCAACAGGCGGTGGTCAGAGTCGGAGATTGCACCGTTACCTCAAACCGATCCCTGAAGCTGTTGGGGGTTATGGTCGATGCGTAGACGCGGAAGAGACTGTTGAGCACGTCTTCTCCGTATGCTCTCGTGTGTACGTGCGAGAAGCGGTATGATAGCAGTGAGCGGGTCAGGCACTACTCCTGACGACCTAGCTCGGAAGATGTCCTGGATCTGCAACGTGTGTGGCGGGTCAACCACCAATACACCAGTGCAGTGATAGCTAGCTGCCAGTCTCCAGGTACTAGGAGGCTATAAGAGGTGCATCAAGCACAAAAGACACTCCCCGAAGTAATAGTTAACCGGAGGGTTTTAGTGGGCCCGGAGCAAGCTACAAGGGGTGTAAGGAAGGTCTTCACATTGGAGCGTTTGTCAATAAGTTTTATCTGTTGTATTCCTCTCTCGTACCTTTGCTCGTATTGTGGCCTTGTTTCGCGGAAAACTCGGCCTAATCGCATCATTTTAAGTAGATACCCGTGCCCGGTGATGCTCTCGTACTGTTTTAACAGCTAATAATAAATAACACCGACCTGGTAACAGAAAATACACAGCATAACCTTCAAAGCGTGTGTATCAGCCGAGCCGACAACGTAGAAACACGACCGAGCCGACTCTCTTCACTTCATTTTTCGCATCAACCGTAACAATTTGATGGAGAAAACTCTTTCGTTTTTGCCACTGGAGCAGTTGTTTAAAGGCCATAAAATGACGCTCAACGCCCCTTGGCTTCAAATCATAAGGAAGATTGTTTTTGAATCATTCCCAAATCATGCAATCGCTTGAAAACGGATTGTTGGGTAGCTTCTAATACCGAATCAAGCTGTTCCTGTGTTTAGAATGAATCTCCCTACGCTAGTGTTTTCGGATGTTTTTGGTTTTTCTTCACGCGGACGTCTTTCAAATGAGAAAATCAATCACGGCACCTTGTTGTATTTAGAGTGGCATTTCTGTAACTTTTTTGTTAACTCTCGATACGCTTCAGTCGCCGTTTTCTTTGAATGAAATGAGAAAATTAATTCTTACCACAAATGACGCTTATATGGCACAGCATCAAAAACATTATAATAAAACCCGGTTTGTCTACCATCCTTTAGGACGTAATTTTTGTCCTTTTTGCGTTAAATTCATTCGGTTTAGAGATATTCGCAATTTCATGCAGTCTCGGGGTATATGATTATAAGGAAATGCAAAAGGTGCCTGTAAAAATGAACACGTCATGTTCTCGAATATATTTTTACAATAGACATCATTTTTGCTTCAAAAAAAAAAAAAAAAACAGAAGAGATAAAAAGAGAATGGGTAAAGAAAAACTAAGAAACGTTAAATGCTTGTGTTGCTTGTATTCAATTCTTGGTTTCCCTTTTTTTATTCTCTTTCTTTCACTTTTGCTTTCTTTTCGGAGGAACAATGATGTCTATTGTAAGAATATATTGGAGCACATGACGTGTTCACTTCTACAGGCACCTTTTGCATTTCCTTATAATCATATACACCGAGACTGCAACAGTGTACACTGAAATTGCGAATATCTTAAAAATAGTTGAATTCAACGTAAAACGGAAAGAATGTACGCCCTAAAGTGTCACAAAATTACGTGTTTACCTATATAGCTGCATATTTTTTTTAAACATTGCTTTCGTTTCAAACTTGACTTTTAGGCCTCAATGAAATTGAACCAATTTTTTATATGTTGCTTATTGAACTCCAATGAGGTTATTTTGCCTAGCAGAACAGGTCCCGCAAATATTTTTGAAAATAAATCCCACCCTAGCGTATGCTGTATTCCGCTTTTCTATTATTAGTAATATCACTATTGAGAGTAAGTGACACGCTTATATTTTTATCCGTGCTTATGTAAATGCCTTTTCCGTCCTTCTTTTCTAAGCTTACTACTCCGAGCCTCGTTGCTTCTTGCCGATTTTTTTCACAATTATAATTCCCTAGAAAGTTTCCTATTGAATCTCCCTCTGGCCAGTTAAATTGTCCTACTTTTGTTAAGAGGTATGTGTCGAGCTTTTGTAGACGTGAAAGGATAGTTAATGGGAAGCTTAACAACGAATGGACTAGATTCTGCTAAGATTCGAACCCACGACTTGTATTACCACGAAGCCTCTCGGCCTGGTTCATCCCCTTTTAGATATGTCGAAATCGACCAGTACTCACTGCTGGTGGCATTTATCGAAAAATAGCGGAAACTTAGTTGCGCCCAAATATGTTGCTTAATGAGCCCCAATGAGCACTTTTTGCCTGGGAATCCCGCAAACATCATACTCGCATCACATCATACTCAGAAGGTCAAAATTGCGCAGTCACGCCGAAACAAATGAAAAAAAGTCATATAAAAAATCGTGAATCGTGCTGAATGACCGCAAAGTGAAATTGGGTGAGCCAAGTGAGCATCTCAAAAGAACGCGTTCATGAATATGTACACATTAATAAGCTGTGTGCGTTTCTTAACAATCTATCAAACAGACTAAGGCGTCAAAATTTCGACAGAAAATCTAATATTGATTACGTGCCATAAAAAGAAAGTTTCGCCAGTATTTATTTACTTCGTCCAACCAAATCATGGATGCACCACTACACTTCTGAGTAGAATCGGCTGTCGGTAGAAAGTGTTTGGTTGTTTGCACCCAGAAACACGGCAACTAGTCGGTCAAGTGTTGTCCGGAATTGTTTTTGATTTGCGAGGCATAATATTCCCCGATTACCTTGAGCATGGTAAAACAAACAATAAACAATATTTTTGTACATTATTGGAGAGATTGGGCATTGGAATCAAGGCTAGATAGCGAAAAAAAGTATTCTTTCACCAAGACAACGCCCCCCCAACTCCACATTAAATCGCGTGATGGGTTTGGTATATTTTTAGGTTCTGACTCATATCACACAAAACTTATTTCCTTCATATCTTCGGAACCGGATATCAAATTTCTAATGAACAGCCATGAGTTTCAATACGTTTATCTGCCTTTGAATTCGATCGGTTCAAACGAGAAGAATAAAACAATTAAGATAAACGTGAATCATTAGCAAGTTGTTTGAATTGTTTTATTTTTTTTTTATTTTTGCAGTAACTGACATTGGTCGGCAAGTCGGTGGGATACTCAGTGTGATGTGCATACCTTTGTAGTTTCTTCCCATGCTTGTTGTTCCAATGGCAATATCCGGCAGTTTTTTCACCGCGAGTCTGGTTGATTGATGGTCTGAAATATTATAATCTCCGATCCAACCTAGGATTCGAGCAATCATAGCGAATTTTGGAATTAGGTTTCCCTTTGAATTTCGAATTTCAATTGTTAAGCATCCTTATTTTTGGCGGTCAAAATCATTCGTTCTTATATTTCTCATATTTTTGTGCGTTATTCCAGAACACATGTCTGATGAGTTCAGTCTTGAGTGCGGTCAATTGGCAAAAATCGGGAAGAATTATTAAATGAATCTTCAAACCAATCGCTTGCAGTAATTTCTTCTGAAAGAAACTGTTTTGGCTACAACAGAAATTTTTCAAAATCAACTCCAAGTAATAGAAAAATCAGCCAAAATTAATTTGGCTACAAATCATAAAGATTCAAACATTTTTGGTTCAAATCATACCGATAACGGCACCTTCATAAGTGAGCACTGCCACAGACAGAATTTCAACGGAATCATCATAAATCAACGCAAAATTCATTTCGAACACATGATATTTCATACAATAGTATATTGTATATATATTGAATATAACATTGAAAGTTACAGAAACTTATGTGTATAAAAAGAAACTTGTCAAATTTACCAAGGCTTTCGCGGCCCTTCATGATGAACTTCACGCCCCCTTGCCAATCGCGGACCCTCAGGCTAGGAGCAACTACTTTTTGAAAATAACCTATTTACCCCATCCTATCTTCCAATTTTGTTGTAAGATTCGGACCGATGCGACCATCATTTTTCTTTATTTCAACGACGCTACTTCCACTTGATTATGATACTTACCGCACGTATTCTAACATCAAAATAAGTGGTAATGTTCATGTAATAGGAGGCGAAAAAAAGTGAGGAAAAACAACATTACTAACTTAAAACCTCATGTTGGGAAAAAAAAAGAAAACTTAACCGTTGGTTACACCTCAAGGCAGAATAAAGCAGGACAAATTACAGACAAACAGCATAAATTACTTCATTGTAATATTGTATGCAAACATAACTGTGGAACAACCCCTAACTGAAGCACCGTTCTTACCGTGCTTCCTGTTCCTACCGTCGCACTATGGTCGGAATCGTGAAATTTCACGACAAAAATCTGTAAGTCGGAAACCATAGATACTAGAGATTTCTTGTCTTCTAGAAAGTTGCTCTACTAAGAGGAATCTATCTTTTGGTATGACTGGTTACTAGGGTGGTCCTATTGTACTCAAAATAAAAATTGTAACTTTTTTATCTTACTACTTAGAGCAATATTGTCCCCCACAAAATTGTAGCTAATTTAATTTCAAGAAACTTTGTTAAAAAAATTATTGCTCTACCTCGTTTCTTCACTGTTTTAGGTCAATTTTTCCAAATTCATTCGGGGTGGGCCTAAAAAAAATACTATTATTGCTCTAGTTTTTTCAGCTCTATTCGGATTTGAAAGTGGTGTTCGAGTGACTTTTAGTTTAGTTTAGTTTAGTTTATTCATTGTCTGATAGCGTAAGGCAAGCCTTTTTAAATGCTATCTCCGGAATGTCAGCGTTTGTCTATTACAGGTTATTATAATTATTCTTATTTGCTATTACTATCTGTTGCAATACTCTAGTAAGCCCCTCTTAAAAAATGCTTCTGACGGTGCACGCTTCACAGAGTTTGGAAGAGCGTTCCAATTGACCACACCAGCCACAAACAGCGAATTGGCGTAACCCGATGTACTGTTAGCTGGAACCACAAGATTTTGACACCGCTGTCCACGGAGGAAAGTTAACTTTCTGTATAGTGGTCCCGGGGATTGTAACTTGATGAGCTTATATAAAAATACACAGGAACGGTAGACGAAAAACTGCTTCAATGGACATCCCAGGAGGTTCGGCTGCAGATGGGTTACGGAAGAAAAGCGATTCAAATTATATACGTATCTAACGCAACTGTTTAAAGCCACGTGCAACCTATTTATAGCAGCTGCGCTAGGCTAAACGTGCAAAACATCAGCGAATAACAAATGCGGCAGGATAAGAGCCTTGAACAACTTTAACTTAGTTCCGGTTGACGCTGAAATAGTGGTGCAACGCAATGTTCGCAGCGCCGCATATATTTTTCCGCATTGTTGATAAACCATACTATCCCAGGAAAGGTCGCCACAAAACGTAAATCCCAAATTATTCGCAGTTGTAGAATATTGGATACACTGGCCATCCATCACCACTTCGGGCATGGTCGTTGAATCCGAACGGTTGTTTCGGCGGTTTTTAATCAGTAGAGCAGTACTTTTAGAACTGTTTATGAGTAAATTATTTTTTCGTGACCACGAGGATATTCGGACTATATCGGCGTTAATCATGCTTACGATATCAGCTGCAAGGATGTCAGTTTGAGCGATGTACAATTGAACGTCGTCAGCATTCATTTGTATGGAGCAGTACCTCAGCACGTTGGGAAGATCGTTGATGTAACAGCTGAAGAGTACAGGCCCAAGCACAGATCCTTGTGGAATTCCAGAGCAAACTTCAGCACTACCTAATAGGCGCTGGCCACATAAAACCGTTTGCATGCGTTTTGAGAGACATGATTCAACCAGTCGGACAGCCTCGGTAGAGAAGCTAAACTGAGTTCTTAGCTTCCTGCACAGCGTATGATGGGATACCGTGTCAAAGGCTTTCGAGAAGTCCAGCAGAAGCAGCACACCAATTCCATTTTTATCCAATAAGCGGCCGATGTCGTCTGCAACTCTGCCCTTTCTGAAACCCAGCTTGATGTTCGGATAGTAGGTTGTACTCTCTAAGAAAGGCAGATATTTGCTGTTCAATGAGTTTTTCGAAAATCTTGGACAAAGCACACAGAATGCTTATCGGTCGCAGATTCGTCAGCGTGTTCAAGTGTGTGTGAGTTTTTCTCTTAATTGGCAGAACGATTATTTGTTTCCAGGTGTCAGGGAAGGTTGCAGTTGTAATAATCTTGTTGAACAGAAATGTTATATGCTCAACAATTAGAGGTAGAAGAATTTTCAGGAACTTAATTGGGATGCCATCGGAACCTACAGCATTTGACTTACTTTCCCAGGCAGCATTAGTTACTTGCCATGGTGCAATGGTACTGAAGCCAAACGAATCGGAGTAAGCTCCTGCGTTGTCTGTGTGACGATACGGAGGTTGCACTGTAGTGCAGTTGGAAAGAAAAACATCGTTCACTTCGTCTGGATCAAAGTTACAGTCCTGTGCAGAAACCTTTCCAGTAACACCTAGGCTTTTTACGCGGCTCCAGAGATTTTTGGTATCAACATGATCATCAAGATATCGTTCGAAGTACGCTCGTTTCGCCCTACAAATCACTAAATTGGCACGGTTCCTCAATGTTTTATAATGTTGGCGTTTTAGTTCTTTCAAGTGCGACGGAGACCTTAACCACTCTTTGTATGCCAGCTCTCTTTCCACGATAGCTCGCCTAACGACAACGTTGAACCAAGGGTTGATTCTCCTATTTGCACGCACTACTCGAAGCGGTATATGTAGGTCATGGATTCTTTTTATGTGAAAATTAAAGAAATTCGTCAGCTCATCAATATCACTCAAACCGTAGAATTCGTTCCAGGGCACAGACAATACTGCTTGGGCAACGGCGTGCGCATTGAAGTTTACGTAGTCTCGGAAGGTTTGGTTCGGTTGTGATCGGGTAACCTCGAACTCTAATATTGCAAAAATTAGATCGTGTTGGGACAGCCCAGAAAAACTTACTTGGTCGAAACGACGTACTTTAGATCTGATATTTGTAACGAACAGATCCAGCTGAGAGCAGCCCGTATTATGAAAATAGGTAGGTTCATCCCCTAAACATGTCAGAGAGAACGATTCGAACACCGAGGTAAGATTGTTGCGTTTTCTGCTAGGCTGTAAAAGATCAGTATTCAAGTCGCCGATTACAACAATATTTTCATAAGAATCTGACAGCTCACACATTCTATCAGCTAAGAAGCGGGAGCAGTCGTTATCGGGAGGGTTATAAATCACTAACAGCAAGAACTTCTCATTATTCACGTTGATATCGAAAGCGAGGCATTCTGTTTTATCCTGTGCGTTACTGGTGAGCTCGGTACAGAACAATTTGGTGCAACGTAAATTAGTTCGGAAGTACACAATGATACCTTCTCCTCGACTATAACCACGATCATTGCGCAGCATGGAATATCCCGGGATAGAGATGCAATTGTCACGTATGTTTTCTGTTAGCCAACTTTCCGTGAAGCAGGCTATACTGATTTTAGGGTTTTGAAGCGTAAGCTTAAGCTCGTCAAGTTTTCCAAATTTGCGTGCACAGAGACTCTGAGTGTTACCGTGCACTATATTCAGTTTTCCCGGTAGCAACACGGCATTCATCACTGCACCTGGTTTATTCGCTGCTGTGGTAGTGTGGTTGCTACGTTGTGCCATTGAGGATTAAGAAGCATTTTTCAAGAGGCTGTGGGATAACTAATATATAACTGTTAACATTCTTCATTCTACTTTAATTCTACATCAATTGTAAAAACATTCGTCATGCAATAACCGAAAAGCATAAAAAACAAAATATACAAACTTTAAATTCGACAAGTCAATTTCGGGTGAGTTGCTCTAGTTGATCGATGCTGTGGACTGCGATGGGAGGGCCATCAGGATTCCGCTTGACATGTACGATTCCCAACTTTGTGTAGACAGAGGTAACGCTACCGTCCTTTTTGAGCCGTAACGCCAATTGCTTGATCCTGCGCGCTGCTACAGACAGGTTTTCATTGATGTAAACACGTTGGTCGGAGTCAAACCCGAGATGCCGGAGGTTCAAATTCCGGGTTCGGAGATATGCGCCATAGAAATCGTCGCGGGCGTTCCGAAGCGCAAACTGCACGACGATGAGACTTTCGTTACCATCCGACAATTTACCAGCATTCATCCTTCTAAGATCAGCCAATGGAACATGCAGATTAAGCTGTTTACAAATATTCGCGAAGACAGCAACAAGATTCTCGCCAGATAGAAAAGGAATGCCACTGACGATGAGCTAGTTCCTGTTTTCTAGGTTAGAAACAGTATCCGTAATTCGGTCTAACCTAGAGCTGATGACATTAATAGCAGCATCACCGTGCATAAATTTTTCGGTACATTCCGCTCTCAACGACTGGATATCCTGGGATACGACACATAGTTTGTCCTCTAACTCGGATTTCACAGAATCAATTTTATTGTTGATATTGATTTGCAGCTCATCAATCTTGTCTTTTGTTTCGGTAAACTGCGCGAGCAACAGATGAACTGCAGATTCAAGGGTAATCAAGTTAGTCGTCTCGCTCGTGCTCTCCTCGTCACTCCGAAGTCGCTTGGATAAGCCGGTACTTTTTGTAGAGGATGGCATTTTCACTTCCTTACTCTCAGTCAGTGTGAGCAATATACTTTGACTACGTATGTATAGGTACTCAGAGACAATAGGGCCACTAGCAGAGCCGTAGAAGTAGGATATATTCGCGTTTTTAGCAGTGTTCAGGCACGTTCTTAGAAGACCACGTAAAATCCAATGAAAGTTCGATTAGGCAAAATCACCGGTACTATCACAGAGCAGATGCGGTTAGTTTTACATATCAAATTTAAAGTTTGTTTAAGAGCACTTTATTTGCGACACATTCTGACTTGCAGTGTTGCCAGACGTTAGGGCTGCATATTTTGACACTAATAGATAATTACTAACTTTTCAGAGAAAAAAGTTACAGATATTTTTTCGTTTTAAAATGACACTTTTTGGAGGCACCCTACTACTTTGTTTGCACATATATGCAACAACAACACGTTTAGGATGGAAGTTCATAGTTTCACCTTCAAAATGCATTCTGTAGAATTAGTCAACTTTTGTTCCCTTTAGGGTTAAAATGCATTTAAAAACTTCGAGTTTTCACACAAAAATTTGCTAATCTAGCATTCAAAACTATCTAGTTATTTCAATTCGATTTTTATTTGGAAAATTTCTTCGAGTGACTTTCGGGGTATGAAAAAGCGTTTATTTTGATGTCAATAAATAGTTTCCAATGCTCGTAGAAAATAAATTATCGTTGTTTTTTTTAATTTGGAAAATGGCATTTTTATATGGTTCTCTACATACTCAAATATTTACAAACCAGAATTGTTTTTATATTAATCCAAGTACTCTTTCCACTCAATCGTAGACCTTTGAATATCTGTTCTTTTTCTGGCAGATCTGAAGAATCCATAGCACATCCGTAAAATTCACAGCTCTAGAATTCTTTCGGGTGTGAAATTGGCGATCGTTCCGATAACACTTGTTTCCAGCTTCAGGGCCTTATTCAATAAATCCCGTTGAAAGGGGTAGACTTGCCATGATCCTGGTAGAATGTGCTAAAATTTTATGAAGTGTCGCAGGTATGGGATACCAAATACTCTTTTGACGTTGACTAACGTCTATATCGAAGTTAGGCCCCTGAATTTGAAAATCTAGTAATTCAACCAGGGAAAACCAGAGAAAAGTGGTCAGGTTTTGAGCGCTTATTTTGCAGTCATCTATAATCAGGTTTTCGAGGTTTTGGCATCAATCGATCAGAAATTCTTTTACGGTTAAATTTATGTAACAAAAACAAACTTTTGTTTGAGATACACTATTGAAAAATTGGTAATTAATATCGATTGTCTAAATCATACCGCGCAGCCAATCACTACCTCTCTTCCCAAGCACAGTCGACACTAACGGATACAATCGATCTGACTTTGTTGTTATTGTTGTTGTCACTTTCTGTTTCCGATGTTTATGCTGCTGCTGGCGGAAAAAACCTTGCAAATATGCATTGTTTGTTGGTGTTAATATTACGACAGCGGCCGGCGCCCCATAATTCTGATTCCAAAACCGCACCAGTGACATGCGGACGCTAGGTGATAGCAGCTGAAAGAAGGAAATACAAAATAGTACCGGTCATCTCGTGCCGGTTTCACCCGTTATGCTGGTGGCTTTAGTAGTAAATGGCTACTGCAAAACACTTAAATGGCTGGAATTCTGGACGAACTAACCAGGAAACTATAATCGGCAACTGGCACCTTTTGTTGCCTCGAAATTTTGGTACAGAAGCGGCTAATTGAATTTTCTGTTTTACCAAATGCTGCTGCAAGCGGAAAAAACCTTGCATAAATGCATGTTTGTGTTGGTGTTAATATTACGACAGCGGCCGGCGCAGCTTTCAAGAAAAATTTTTCCTTACCATTCCATCACCTATGTAGCCCCATCTTTTTTTTATTTATCTGACGAAGCCTTGGTATAAAACGTACCGTTCGAACATTTCACCCCATCAGTTTCATTACTAAACCGTACCGGCTACATACGGACGCTATCTTGAAAGAATTCTGGACGGACTGACCAAAAACATGGATATATTCGGCACCTGGCCCCTTTTGGTGCCTCGAAATTTTGTTACAGAAGCGGCTAATTGAATTTTCTGTTTTATTACAAAATGCTGCTGCTAGCGGATAAAACCTTGCAAATATGCATCTTTTTGTTGGTGTTAATTTTACGACAGCGGCCGGCGCCCCATCATTTTGATTCCAAAACTGCACCAGCGACATGCGGACGCTAGGTGATAGCAGCTGAAAGGAGGAAAGACAAGAGTACCGGTCATCTCGTGCCGGTTTTACTCGTTATGCTGATGGCTGTTAGTAATAAATGGCACTGCAAAATACTAAAATGGCTGGAATTCTGGACGGACTAACCAAAAACAAAAATATATTCGGCACCTGGCCCCTTTTGGTGCCTCGAAATTTTGTTATAGAAGCGGCTAATTGAATTTTCTGTTTTCCCAAATGCTGCTGCAAGCGGAAAAAACCTTGCATAAATGCATGTTTGTGTTGGTGTTAATATTACGACAGCTGCCAGCGCAGCTTTCAAGAAAAATTTTTCCTTACCATTCCATCACCTATGTAGCCCCTCCTTCTTTTTATTTATCTGACGAAGCCTTGGTATAAAACGTACCGTTCGAACATTTCACCCCATCTTTTTGATTCCAAAACCGCACCAGTGACATACGGACGATACGGATTTTTGTTATAAAGGTTTACAGCTATAGTAATTTGCTAGCAGTTTCGTCTAGTGCTAAAACGAACATATTGAGAATCTTCGCAATGTCTCGACACATGAACATGATCTATAAGCGCAATTCTCGGAAGCGTGCGAAGGATCGGGAGAAGACGATTTCTCCGAAGGTACGAAGAACGATTGCTGGGCAAGAACGAGATCAAGACGACATGCTAGAGGTTAAAGGTAATACGCTTTCAACTGATTGGGACGCTGGAGAAGGACCTTCGACTCGAGGTAGGAAATTCAATTCAGTTTATAATGAGGTCAGCAAGTTTTCACAACTGCATATACTTGTCGCTGTTATAACATGTTTTCAAGCATATAAATTTGATAATATCTATATTATACTCGGTTTTTGTACCTCTTATTCACAGTAAGGCAGTAATGTATAGCTCTACTTACGGCTGTACATTGGCCTACCCGATCAAACGATTATAACAAACGAGTAACACAAACATATCTGAACTGGATAGAAATAACAAAGCCTGTAATATTTTTGATATGCCAGAATGGTAAAAAGTACAAAATTATATCAAATTCTGTTACCATACACTTGAATGTTCAAAAGTGTGTTTTTCTAAAGCATATTTAAAACAAAACTTGTTATTCAATCAAGAAAATATTGTACATTCTAACTAATTCTGATCTTTTTCTGCCGAAAATCTACAAAACTTGCCATAATTTGTTATAATCAGTAATTGATTTTGATAGAAATTTGATATTTTAACTATTAACGAGACCAAATTTAGAACACAAGTTGATGCGAAAAGTGCGTTACAATATATCAAGATTTGTTATAATCCTGATATTTTTGACTGATCGGGTACGGCCGGACGAATCGGTTCGCGCCGCTTTTCGCGGCTACTATGACAGAGGCCTAACTAAATTATAGAGTTACTATAAAGTGTATTATGCCATCCATTGTTCATAAACTTTACTGATAATAACCCACAACTCAAAAATTATAATTTTGAGGAAAACGCGTTGGAAAGTTATCTTTGAAAGTTTCGTTCAAACTTAAAAGAAAACTCGATTTCAAAATTATCAATCGTCATTCAACTTTCTGTGTCTATTGTGTACATATTATGAGCACGTTGCAGTAGTTTCAACCGTGTTTTAATTTTAACTACCTTAATCACGAAATTTTGGTTCTAGCAGCAAAAGCATTTCTACTCACAATTCTGATTTTTTTATTTATTAATTATTGTTCAAAGCGCTCTAATGTCAGCAAATAAGAAAGCACTGTTAGATGAAAAATATAGAGTCCTACGTCATGCGGTATGTATGAAATGACAGCGATTAAATAAGAGAGATCCATTCTTCTAGTATTCAGCATTCAGAAATGCACTGTTAGATAAAATTGCAACAAATACTGGAGTTGCAATTCCCTCTACTATTTGTTTTAATGGAATATAAGAATACGGTAGTCAACGTCATGCGGTCGTGATTGAATACCACCCTCCTACTTTTTTTGAAGGACGAAACTATTATCTACAACTTTGCCGGAGATACTATACCGATCAATCAAACCGTTTAAATGCTAGAAACAGTTTTGATCATTTATAGACACTCGAATGCACAAAATGTTATCTTTAGCTTACAGGAACACCAGTGCTATGTTTCAAAAATGATAATTAAAAAAAATAAAGCTGAAAATTTTTCTGTGAATTTGCTCACCTGAACTAGGCTGTTTATTGTTACTATTATAGCAGCTAGGTTTTTTTTATCAATTTTTCGTTTAGACCGAGTGCCAAAGCAATGATGTTCCACCTCCTCCCTGTTTAGGTACATCGACACGAGCGTTGAACTTTTCCAATAAAATACCTTGCACTTCTTTCTGTTTTTCTTCTTTTCTTCTTTCTATTGTATAATATGTCTTCGGCTGTTTTAACTAATGGCAACGATTTCGTCCAACGTGCATGTAAACAAATACTACTGGACAGTGCTATGCAATGCTATCAACATAAAAAAAAACATGAACTTTAAACGTTGTTACAAAATAACGCCATATTTGAGTATATTTTATGCATTTATTTTGCTTTTACAACAATATGATACATAAACAACATCTCAAAACAACTATAATTTTTTAACAAGCGTTAGAAACTATTTATTGACATCAAAATAAACGCTTTTTCATGCCCCGAAAGTCACTCGAAGAAATTTTTCAAATAAAAATCGAATTGGAATAACTAGATGGTTTTGAATGCTAGATTAGCAAATTTTTGTGTGAAAACTCGAAGTTTTTAAATGCATTTTAACCCTAAAGGGAACAAAAGTTGACTAATTCTACAAAATGCATTTTGAAAGTGAAACTATGAACTTTCATCCTAAACGTGTTGTTGTTGCATATATGTGCAAACAAAGGAGTAGGGTGCCTCCAAAAAGTGTCATTTTAAAACGGAAAAATACCTGTAACTTTTTTCTCTGAAAAGTTAGTAATTAGCTATTAGTGTTAAAATATGCAGTTTTTCACATCCTAAAAGTCACTCGAACACCACTTTATAGATTTTCTAGATTTGACCACTTTCAAATCCGAATAAAGCTGAAAAAACTAGAGCAATAATAATATTTTTTTTAGACCCACCCCGAATGAATTTGGAAAAACTGACCTAAAACAGTGAAGAAACGAGGTATAGGAATAATTTTTTTAACAAAGTTTCATGAAATTAAATTAAATACAATTTTGTGGAAGACAATATTACTCTAAATTGTAAGATAAAATAGTTACAATTTTTATTTTGTGTAAAATAGGACTACCCTAGTAACCAGTCATACCAAAAGATAGATTCCTCTTAGTAGAGTAACTTTCTAGAAGACAAGAAATCTCTAGCATCTATGGTTTCCGACTTACAGATTTTTGTCGTGAAATTTCACGATTCCGACCATAGTGCGTCGGTAGTGACCGTGTCTCTCCGGACTCGGAAGTTGTGGCAAACCATAATTATACTAAGTCTGAATCGGTCGGCAAACAGATGCCCGTGTGGGAGTATATTCGACAAGGTTGGGGGTGGTGGCGAACTGTGTACTTATCGAATGAACAACTTTACGACCGCAAGGCAAACCCGAAGTGAGCAGGGCTTGCGGTTGCAGTTTACGGTGTTAACAGCTCTCGGTAATGTGTGCAAGACTAGCCCCGCACGGAGATTGATTTGCTGATGAAAGGATGTACGAGAAGAGCGGACAAGTTATGCTTGCAGTTATCGGAAACCGAATCGATGAGGCGCTTAGTAACTCTGATTGCCACCCAATTACCCGAACTGAGAATGACACTGGTTGCTAGCCAACCAGCAAACCATCAGCAACTTTTGGCTTTAGTATGTGGGGCAAACTGCTGAGGTTAGTTTTCAAGAGTTAATAACTGGTGGGAAACAACCGGCACGAATGAGGTTAATTATTAAGAGTAGCACTTTTCAGCTGTGTGAGGCAAGATTGATGTTGTTCTGTGCTGAACAAGTTTTGAGGTAATTTTATAAGGAAAACACATCATTCAGATAAAAGCCGATTACAATAAAGGAATAACAGTAAAAAAGCCTATTACGCTAAAACACCGGCATTGTCACTAAACTCTTTCGATGGCGATGCGAAAAAATCCCTTAGTAAAAGCAAAAATATTAATATCTCACTAACATGGTTTTACCGACCAAAAGTAGGTGAGCTTAGACTGCGATTAGAGCCTGTAGGACGAACGCAGGAATGTGCCTCCTTTCATAGCCAATTACACATCTGAAGGGCGATAAACCGGCAATAATTTCGTTACAGAAAAGCCAAGCTGCAAACATAACTAACCGTCTTGTTAACATCTCAATTATTCATTTCGTTTTGAATATTCATAACGCAAAACTAAATGATCCCGCCTAGGCACCCGCTGTTCGCCAGCACACCATCAAAACACGTGGAAAAATGTGTTTTACTAGCTTGTATCAAAATCATGTTTTACTTCCTGTTAAGTTCTACCCCACATTCTCCCTTCCTACCCTAGTTAGTCATCGCAGCCGATCTGTTTTACGACTGAAGTTCGGTGCGTCTTGGTGTGTTATATTTTTAGAAACGTTCGAGAGGGGGCACTGTAGTCAAACTAGTGTTGATCCTTCGCCATCGCTTCCCTGTCCCCAGACGGGTAAATGTCGAACGGTAACATTTAAACTAGGGAAATGATTTTCTTTGGTGCGAGAGAAATAAAAGAATGAAACGAAGAAAAAAAAAAGTTTCATCGCAAAAGGGCTTCTTCTCGGGGCTGCGTGGAGAAACAAATGTTTACTCCTTTAAAAGCTTTTGAGTTCCTCGAACCAAAACGATTGCTAATGGGTCCGGGCAGGGCCTGGTGACTCGCTGTGCTGATTCAGTCAATTCAGTGCCATTTGTGCGGAGTTAATAGGCAGTTAACTTTTTAGTTGTTCGTAAATTGGTACGTACTGGCGTGCGCTGGCCCCGTGAGTACTGGCCGGGATCGGTTCGATGACGAGCCACTGATTATTTGTTTTAGTAATTGACTTTACGAGTGAATTAAACCTTGTTTTTCTAATTATTCGACGTCACAATTCAATTGGATGAAGCTGCTATTGGCCATGACGTTGTTTTATTAGAATTAACATGCTTTGAATCTATGAATGAAATTGTACCTGACTTATGTTATAGAGCCTGATAACTAGACATTGTTAAATTATAATTAAATAGAAAAAATTTAACGAAACTACAAATACATAGCAACAGTTCGCAAAATAAAGCACCAAAGCTAGGAAATTTTTCAACGATTGATTCTAAATTTTTATCAGGTATAGCTACCTTTTTCCTATTGGTAAGCTAAGTATGGGAATAAATGAAATAAGGAAATAGAAGAATAAATATTACTCAAATTGTACAGATATGCTCAGTAAGTTTAGAAAAACATATCGAAATGGCTGAGGAGAAAAAAAAATAACGACAGAGAAAACGGAGGTTTCCTTTTCAAAAACAGAACTAAATTAATGATTTTTTTTTGAGAGAGTTGAGAGAAAACAAATGGAGAAATCTATAAATTGCTGACAAAAACTAGAAAATATTGAATTCAACGGTGGTAAAAAACTAGTAAGGACGAAGATTCCAGATAAAGCTTAGATCTGAGGCTAAGAAAAGGCTGAAAATTGAATGAATCCCAGATTAATCTGAATCAATCCAATGATGGCATATGGCATCATTTGACTCATTGCACATTTGTCGATTTAAAAGGAAATTCAATAACATTTCCATAATTTATCAATACTTTTATGAACACCAATAGATACCGCTTCACAGAGAAAATCACATCAAGTTCGTTTAGTTTTGTACATCAACGCAATAGCTATTCAAAGTTGAAAAAAGTACAATTTTCACGGAGAATTCTGGTCTGATTCGGGTTAAGGTAAAAAACGCTTCTAAAAACCAGAAAAAAAATTGAATTTTTAAAAATTCGAATCAAAATTCAGAGTTTGCTAACCAATTAAGCTCAAAATCACGGAAAACCACTTCTAAAGACCATGAAATGCAAAAGAATAACCTTATTCTATCAGAGGCTTAAATAGACTTAAAAAATTTGATCTCGAACTAAGAATTTGCTCACAAATTAGGGTTAGATTTGATGGACAAAGCAAAGCAAAGCCTTGGTGCTACATTCCGATTCGGAACTTGACCTTCTGTTTTTTAATACATACACAGACTTCGCAGCCGACTGTTTAGTGTACAGGACAATTCCGGGGTTGGCGCTACGATCCTACTGTCACTAACAGTCTCTTCCGAGCCGAGATTCGAACCTACGACGACTGGCTTGTTAGGATCGTATCTCGAGACCATCTGGGAGATTTAATGGACACGACTACCAAAAGCCAGGAAAGGCAACGCAATAAATTGATACCATACTGCGATCAGAATTGCTTCTTAAGCTTGAGCTTGAGCATATTTCGTAGTTGATCCTCCTAAGATGGATCTGATCCAGTGAAGTTGCACAGAGAACCACGTATATAGCTACAAGGGATTAGATTACCATCTTCAATGAACAACCGCTTTGTTGAGATCTATAACGGCCTTACGGTCGTTAAAATAAAGAAGGAGATTGTAAGGAAGGAGGTGTCACAGTCGTTGTTGTCGGAGACCAAGTTTATCTGTGCATCTCCACGATTGCGACGGAAAGATAGGGTTTGGTCACCGTGGTAAGTGAAGAATCGAACGCGCGGAACTAGCTCATTACAAAAAGGAACGAGCGATTTAAACACCGCGATCCTATGCCAATGACGCGCGCAAAAATCATCTATCCCCCCCCCCATCTAAGTATGTACAGAGACAAACAGACGTGCCACTCGATGACGATTTCATCGACCAAAAAATAACGATAACTTTGAAATTTTGCTTAGTGGGCAATAATGCCGCTAGTGTCGCTATAAGCAAGCGTGCAATTCTTTAGCAAAGACAATAACTAGCAGTAATACCGCCTGGGTTGATTAAAGCAAGCGTGCACACCCGTTAGCAAAGACAAACACCGTTTTACGAAAATAAGTTAGTAAGCAATATGCTCACATGGTGTATATCAATTCCTATTACCAATCCCGAATACCAAACGCACTTCAGTAAACACAGTTTTTTGAAAGGTATCGCGAAGTCACTTAAAAACCCTTTAATAGGCCTGAAAAGGCTTAAAAATATTCTGTCCCCAAATTGAGAATTTGTTCACAAATTAGTTCAGTATCTCCTAAAACCACTTTTAAAGAACAGGAAAAGCCGAAGAAAAAATTCATCCCAGATTAGAATCGCGGCCCAAAAAGGCTCAAAAAATTGGATCCAAAGTTTAGAAATTGCTAGCAATTTGAGATCTGGATCACTGGAAACCTCTTTTAATGATCAGGAAAGGCAAAAGAATAACCATTTCCCAGACTACTAAAAGAATTTCTTCTGAAGGCCTGATAAAGGCTTTGAAAATTGGATCCCAAGTTTAGAATTTTCTTTCAAATCAAGCTCAGAATTACTAAAAAGTGCTTCTGAAAACCAAAATGGACGAAAGAATAAATTAATCTCAAATTAAAGTCAAAAATGCTTCTAAAGGCCCAAAAAGGGTTTTCAATTTGATTCCAAAATAAGAATTTGCTCACGAATAAAACTCAAAATCACTGCAAACCGCTTCTAAAGACCAGGAAGGGTAACGCAATGAACTAATCATAGACTACAATCAGAATCGCTTCTAAAAAATCCTAAAAAGACTTAAAAACTTTTATTACATATTAAATATTCGCTCTCAAATCACGCTAAGAATTACTGAGAAACACTTCTCAATGCAAGCCGAGGCGAAGAAATGAATTAATCCCAGGTTAGGGTCGGAATGCCCTAAGAATGCAACAATAGGCCTGAAAGGCTCAAAAGTATTCAATTCCAAATAAAAAATTTGTTCACAAGTTAAATTTAGAATCCCGAAAACCACTTCTAATGAACGGGAAAGGTAGAAGAATAAATAAATCTCAGCTGAAGACCAGAATCGCTATTAAAGACCTTACAAAACTTAAAAAATTTGATCCAAATTTCAAAAATGCCTGAAAAAATAAGCTTAGAACAACTGAAAACCACTTCTAATGAACAGAAAGAAAAACAAAAGAATAAATTATTTCCAGGCTACGAACAGAATTTCTTCTACAGGCCTGAAAAGGCTTTGAAAATTAGATCTCAAATAGAGAATTTTCTTTCAAATCAAGTTCAGATTCATTGAAAATTTCTTTTGAAAACCATAACGGACGAAAGAATGAATCAATCCCAGATTAAAATAGGAACCGCTTAAAAATGTTTCAAAAGGCCTAAAAAGGCTTTTGAATTTGATTTCAAAATAAGCATTTGCTCACAAATGAAGCTCAGACCGACTGCAAGCCGCTTCTAAAGACCAGGAAAAGCAAGAGAATAAATTAATCCTAGATTAAGATCAGAATCACTCTTAAAGGCCTAAGAAGGCTTTAACTCTTAAAGGCCTAAAAAGCTTTTGTTCTCAAATCAAGCTGAAATTCACTGGAAAGCGCTTCTAAAGACCAGGAAAAGCAAAAGAATAATTAATCCCAAATTAGGATCTGATTTGCTTCTAAAGGCCTAAAAAGTTTTAGAAAATTTGATCCCAGAGATGGAACTTTTCATCAAATTAAGCTTTGAATCACTGAAAAACGCTTGCTAAAACTCGAAAGTGGTGAAAGAATTAATAAATCCCAAATTAAGTTCCAGAACCGCTCAGAAATGCATCTGAAGGCTTAAAAAGGCTTAAAAATATTTGAACACAAAGTAAGATTTTGCTCATAAATTAAGCTCAGAATCATTGAAAATCGTTTCCTAAGACCAAGAAAAGCAAAAAAATAGATTAATTTTGTATCGAGAACAGAGACGTTTTTAAGGGCTTAGACGTAAAAAGGCTTTAAACATTTGATCCAAAATTAAGAATTCGGCCATAAATCAAGCACAGAATCACTAAAAATCGCTTTTTATCTTTTAAAAAGAGTCATAGAATAAATTTATCCCGGATTAAAGTCAGAATCACTTAAAAATGCTATTTAAGACCTGAAAAGGCCTGAAGAAATTTGATTTGCTTGAAAATTTAGTTCAAATTCAATGAAAATCGTTTCTTAAGACCAGGAGAGGCAAATGCATAGATTAATCCCAGATTAAGATCAGAATCGCTAAGAATCGCTTCTAAAGGCCTGAAAAGGCTTTGAAAAATTGATTCCAAATTAGGAATTTCTTCTCGAATCAATCTCAAAACCACTGAAAAAATGCTTCTTGAAACCCAAAAATGGCTAAAGAACAAATAAATCTTGAATTGAGTTCGGAACCGCGAAAAATGCATCTGAAAGCTTGAAAAGGGTTAAAAATATTTGTATCCAAAGTGGGAATTCGCTCACAAAATAAACTCAGAATCACTAGCAATCGCTTCTCATGACCAGGTGAAGCAAAATAATCTTTAAATCCCAGATTGATCAGAATCGCTAAGAATTGCTTTTAAAAGCCCCAAAAGGCATAAAATTTTTTATTATTATGAAAATTAGGATTATAAAAATTCTAATATTTTTTTTCTCTGATCAATTTCAGAATCACTAAAAGAGCAAAGCCTTGGTGCTACATTCCGATTCGGAACTTGACCTTCTGTTTACTATACACAGACTTCGTAGCCAACCGTTAAGTGTACAGGACAATTGCGGGGCTAGTGCTACGATCCTACTGACACTAACAGACTCTCCCGAGTCTACTGGCTTGTTAGGCCAGCATCGTACCTCCAGACCAGCTGGGGGATCAAGATTCAGAATCACTAATAAGTGTTTTTAAAGACCAAAAAGGACGAAGAAGTAAATTAATCTTAAATTAATGTCGCAGTTACTATTAAACGCTTCTAAAGACCCGGAAAGTCTTTGAAAAACGTTGCATGAAATTCTCGCAGAATGGCAGGTAAAAGAATTTTAATTTTTTTGGCTTTTTTGGATTTTTTGGAAATTCGGTTTAAAATCAAAGAAACGTTTTTCTTTTATTGTCTTCAAACTACGCTTGTTTTTGAAGTAGAATACTTCTCTCAGGAAGTTCCTCTACAGAGGGATGTGAAATGATAATCTAAAACCGAAAAAAGTGAAAAATATGTTCAATTTCAAATGCTAATAAATCGGTTAGAATTCGATGAATTTTTGTCGTTCTTGCAGCAATAGATTGGAAAATTTTCTAAGATTCTTCCCAAAAGAAGATAATTGTAATTTTATTATTCACACTACTATACTATTGAAAATAGTCAAGTCTTGTCATAACGAAAAATTCGACCTCTGATTGGTCGTTATATGATTGCTTCCCAAGCACGGCCGACAGAATCATATACCTTGCAATTTTAAACATGCTATTTGGCCTATATAAGAGCCTGTTTCATCTGAAGCCGCTCATTGACTGCAAACTGGCCCTGTATACAGACGATAGTGCGATAATTGCTAGCGGTCGTAATTCAGCAACCTACTGTGCTAGGCCTCAAAAAGGTGTAACGGCGTATGTTTTCTACCTGAATAGCTGGAAAATTAAAGTAAACGAAAATAAAAGTCAAGCCATTCTATTCCGACATCGATTGTCAGCGAAACTGCTTCCAGACCGTCAGATACGAGTGAACGGATGTACCGTTGAATGGGCGAACGAAGCCGGCTATCTTGGCATCACAATTGACAACAAACAAATATACAGATCTCACACAGACAAGCTGAAATGCAGGTGCATTGGATTATTAAAGTCCCTCTATCCGTTAATATCTCGACGATCCAAGCTATCACTCAAGAATAAATTGGGAGTGTTCAAGGCAATTATCGCTCCAGTGATAAATCACGCTATGCCTGTGTGGGGAACCTGTGCAGAAACACACAGAAGAAAACCTCAAGTAATCCAAAACAAGCTGCTGAGAAGAATATTGAATGCCCTATATGATACGAGAACCACCGAGCTACATCGCACCTCAGGATGTAAAACGATCAACGAACGAATTAAGGAATCGATACAGGACTTCGTTATGAGTGCGACACACTCGGAACACCCGCTCATCCGAGCGCTGGTTAGTTAGATTTTAAAATTTTAGTTTAAGTAGGTTATAAAATTAAAACAACACTGATTTTGTAGTATCAAACAATCTCATAACTATTTTATATATGAAAACTAAAACGAGCATTAAAGATGCAAAATGTAAACTTAAACCAAAGGATGAAAAAGTAAAATCTTATATCACTTAAATAGCAAAACTTGTACCAAACAAAGAGATAAGAATAAATTGAAATTTAAGTAAAAAAAAGTGAAGCCGCTCATAATAGTTCTAGACAGCGACAACAGCAGTCATCCCTTAGCAGCAGCAGTAGCAGTACAGTGGATACCAGCGATGACGTAAAGCGGCCACAGCTGTGGCGTAGCAATGGATAGCGCACTAGTTGCAGCGGATCTCAGCATCGATATCGGCTGATGCAGTGAGGCACTTTAGTGAAATGCAGTCTCTGTGCGATAGTAGTGGGCACTAGGAAATGCATTCAATGAAATGTTGACTCATTTTGACAACACGTGAGCCGTCTAGTTTTGAGTGTTATATCAGCTTTTCACTGTTTATTTTATCACCAGGAATACTTTATTCGCACTGTCAGTGATAACGCAAAGATGTGATCGGCTTCTCATCCGATACTGAAATGAACAACAAATTGTCCTTTTCAGGATGAAATAAAAACTTGATTGAAGAGTTAATATTTTCTAATGAGTTAATTCACATTTATAAATTTTACTTTATCTCCGTGTCTCAAAACGTACTGAATTAACTTTTCTTTCAGTCATGAGCACGACAGCCGAAACTTTCATTATCTGCATAAAAATCAATTTTTCGCATAATCAAAACTTTACAACAAGCCCCAATCATGACAAGCAACTCACTATATTATTGAAAATGGTCAATCCTTGTTGAGCGCGAAATTCGATTGATCTGATTGGTCGTTAACATGATTGCTTCCCAAGCACAGTCGACAGAAACATAGACCTTGTAATTTGAAATGTGCTATTTTACAGTGTAAGAGTAAGGGAGGATAAGAAATATCGACTGATATGGCTATCGATACTCATCGATGATTTCTTACTCCTATCAATAACTATCGATAAGTTTTTCATCCCGATATAAGAGCCTGCGTCACTCGAAGTCGCTCATAATAGTTCTAGACAGCAACATCAGAAGTCGTCCTCCCTTAGCAGCAGCACTAGCAGTGCAGTGAATACCAGCGATGGCGGAAAGCGGCCACAGCTGTGACGTAACAATGGATAGCGCACTAGATGCAGCGGATTCCAGAAACGATAGCAGCTGGGTCAGCTGATGCAGGGAAAGTGGATACCAATGGCAGCATATAGCGGCCACAACTGTGGCATGGCTATGGATAGCGCACTAGTTGCAGTGGATCTCAGCATCGATAGCGGATGATGTATTGAAGCACTTCAGTGAAATGCAGTCTCTGTGCGATAGTAGTGGGCACTAGTAAATGCATTCAATGAAAAGTTGACTCATTTTGACAACACGTGAGCTGTCTAGTTTTGAGTGTTATATCAGCTTTTCACTGTTTACTTTACCACAACGAATACTTTATTCGCACTGAGCGGGGGCCTAGCGTGGTTGGTAACGTCTCTGCCAACCACGCTCGACGCCTGGGTTCGAATCCCACCGCCGACATAGGTGTCGATGGTTGTGAGGTGGCGTGATCCACTCACAACCAACCCAACTGGTTTAGATTCAATCCTAGCCGACACCGGGAGATTTTCTGAGGTGAAAAATCTCTGGGATCACGCCTTCCATCGCATGAGGAAGTAAAGCCGTTGACGCCGGTCCGTTAATTAACGGGTCGTGAGTTAGGGTCCTGGGTGTGGAGTCGCCTCCCTGGGCGTCGGTGATTGGCCACAACAGTTGCGGAACTAGACCGACGGAAAATAAGCGAGAATAAAAAAAAAAAAAACTTTATTTGCACTGTCAGTGATAACGCAAAGATGTAATCGGCATCTTATCCGATACAAAATTGAACAAAATGGTCCTTTTCAGGATGAAATAAAAACCTGATGATTAAAGCGTTAATATTTTCTCTTGAGTTAATTTACATTTTATATTTGTAAAAGTTATTAATTATACTTTATTTCCGTGTCTCAGAACGTACTGAATTATCTTTTCCTTCAGTCATGAGCACGACATCCGAAAAAATTTCATTTCAAAATTTAAAAACTGTCAAGCCCCAACCATGACAAGCAACTTACTATATTATTGAAAATGGTCAATTCTTGCTGAAGCGCAAAATTCGATTGATCTGATTAGTCAACGCTTATTTACTAGAAAAAATGACACGCAAGTAGCTGGGTTATCTTTCTTGTAAAAGTATTCTACATCAACCTTGCGGTCGTGGCTTTGCACACAACCCTCCTGTTATTTTTTCCAACCCGGTGGATCCGATGAAATGTAATCACATCACATTTTGCTGTGCTCAGTGTCGAGAAATTCAGTTTACACAACGTCAGAGAGCAGGTAAGTAGTGACTGCAAACGGCAACAATCTTCGATATGACGAATCGAATCATCAAATAATTTTTTAACTCATCGGCGTAAACAAGTCTGTAACTAATTTTAAGATCGCTGGCAGCGTCGTTAAAAAAAAAATATAAAAAGAAGTGACCCAAGATTACTACCGCGCGGTACACCAGATTTGTTCGTAAAGGAAGCTGAGACAACAGAGCCAAGCTAAGAATATTTCTTACCACTTCACGAAACGTCATGAAGTTTCCAATGGTGATGTTTTCTTCAGCAGTATACAATGGTCGATACTATCAAAAGCAGCTACTAGATCGATAAAAATACCATCGACTCGCGCTTTGTGATGTATAAAATTGCGGTCCTGGCAGAGTCTTATAGTCCAGTTTTAAGTAGGTTTCGTCATCCATGATAACACACCCCATTTTTTGGTCAGAAGTTTGTCATAAAGCTTCCGAGCTCTCGGTTTCACAGATTCAGCTTGTTTTGGAATTCGTTTTGGCTGCTTCTGCTTCCGACGGGTCTGAAGACCCATTCTTCCCTTGGCACGCATAACGTTACTCACCGAGGTTCCAAGCTTTCTCGCCACATCTCGTACTGATGCTGAAGGATGCCGCGCCTTAACCTTTTTGTCCATTGTGGGATCAACAGGCCCGGGTTTTCTACCACAATGCGGTTTGAACTGCTACGACACTTACACCTTCTTCTCTGGATAATTTTCTTATAGAAAGACCACTAACGGTGCTCCATTTGTGCACAATTCGCTTTCTTTGCTCGGGAGAAAGGCCACGCATTTTCAAAATTTCGCACTAAATGTTAGAAAAAATGACAGCATCTGTTTCTTTTGGATGTAAACAACTGGACGCAGCCAACGTTTGGTTGAATACTGCACGTTATTTGAAATGACGGTTGATCGTAAGTGTATTGATAATTATCGGAACGGTTATATTACAATATTTGGTTGATATAAATTCAAATTTTCACAAAAAAGCGAAAGAAAAATTTGTCTGTTTTTGTAATTCAAAATTGTTCATACTACATAAATAAAAGTTAACAAAGACCGTGTAAATTCAAATGCAAAACTAGATCTTATTTCATTGAACCTTATTTCATAAAATTGTAAAAATGTGTACCTACATAGAATTAATTTGTACGAATCGTTAGTATGCGAGGTAAAGAAATAAAGTTGAAACTCTACTAAACTGAAGAGTGAAATTTTGCTTTATCTCAGTATTGTTGTTAAAAAAAGAAGGAAATGAGAAATCAGTTTTGCTGCCTAATACCATGTCAGCTCATATAATGTTTTGTTATGTTACGTCACGTCAACAAATAAATGATATATTATACGATAACAAAGTTTCATATGGGTTGAGAACAGACCGATCTCTAGTTAAAAAAATCACAGGAGGGTTGTGTGTAAAGCCACGACCGCAAGGTTGAAGTAGAATACTTTTACAAGAAATATAACCCCAAGCAGCCGTGCGTGTCAGTCATTTTTTCTAGTAAATAGACGTTGACTAATCAGATCAATCGAATTTTACGCTCCAATAAGGATTGACCATTTTCAATAATATTCTAAATTGCTTGTCATGGTTGGGGCTTGACAATTTTTAAATTTTGAGATGAAATTTTTTCGTATGTCGTGCTCATGACTGACGACCAGGGGCGGACGAAGAGTAATTTGAGCTGCAGGCGTAAATTGATTCGGCGCTTCCTGCTTGTCATTGTTAGCTTTATGTTATGAGCATTTTTAAAGAAGTAGGCACTGCCAGGCAGTCCTTGAAAAGTTGATAAACTGCCGAACATTTAAATTATTATCATCATTCGAGCTTTATATTTTCAAATTTTTCGCTCACTTATTTGGCGTCCTTCGATGATTGACGAGCAGGCGACCGCCTGCTTCGCCTTCGCGATAATCCGCCCCTGCTGACGACTGCTGTTGTCGCTGTCTAGAACTATTATGCGCGGCTTCTTTTTTTTTTTTTTAACGAATACAATTATTTTTATTTCAGTTATTTACGTTTGTATACATTTGTTTTACATTTCAAGTGATTTAGCGAACTGCTGTGCATCTTTAGTTTATGTGTATCATTTCTTTGTTGTTTACATTTAGTTATATATTTAGATTTATGTGAACTTTGCCACTGGTATGTTTTGAGAACAAACTTAACCTAACTAAACCTATTTACAATATTTACATATTTTCATTCTGAGGAGGCTCTGATGGTAGTGTTAGTTTTGAGTTGAGCCGTTTACTCGCGGTTTACTCGAGGTTAGTTTCAAGCAATTTTATTTATTGGAAGTTGGATGAGGATCACTGGGAAACTAGGTTGCGGATTATTGCATGTTGGGATTGAGATGTTCTCTGGCGGAAAGCCTGAACAACCTTCTGAAACCTAACATCAAGAATATCTACTTCGGCTGTCAGAGGCAGTCCAACGAGGGAGATTCAAAATAAGTTTGAGGATCTTGTTTTGTATTCTCTGTAGTTTGGTTTTGTGTGTTTGAGCGCAGGTTTACCAAACTGGGAGACCGTATTCAATTATAGGTCTAAAAATTTGTTTAAAGATAGCAAGCTTATTCTTAATATTCAATTTTGATTTTCGGTTGATAAGAGGGTACAGTTGTTTAATTAGCAGGTTGCATTTTGTTGAAGTTTTGTCTACTTGGGATCTAAAGATAAGTTTACTGTCTAAGGTAAGTCCTAAATAGGCCACTTCTTTAGACCAGTCGATAGTAGAGCCTCCTAACCGAACCTTGACATCATCAGCCGGAACTAGTCGTGTAGATCTGGAGTGGGAGAAAATGATAGCCTGGGTCTTTGCCGCATTGATACAAATTCTCCAACTGTTGAAGTATTCGGCCAGGGCATCCAGGCCTTGTTGAAGTTTTCTTACTAGAGCCCTGATCACGCGACCCTTGTAAATGAGTGCGGTATCATCGGCAAAAAGTGATAGTTTACCTTCACCAGGTAGATCAGGGATGTCTGATGTGAAGATATTGAATAGGATAGGGCCAAGGATACTTCCTTGGGGAACCCCGGCACCAATTGCAAAAGTGTCAGAGCTGATGTTGTTGAGGCTGACCTGGAATGTTCTGGCCGATAGATAGTCCTGTATAATTTTCACCAGGAAGATTGGAAAATTGAATCTCTGCAGCTTACAGACCAGGCCATCATGCCAACATTGTCGAACGCCTTTTCGACGTCCAGCAATGCCATGGCAGATGTTTTAGCGACGGCTTTATTCCGCCTGACGATGTCTGCAACACGCACAAGTTGGTGAACGGTGGAGTGGCCCTTGCGGAATCCAAACTGTTCGTTAAGGAATATGTTGTGGGAATCAGCAAAATCCAGCAGCCGGGGTTGTATGAGCTTTTCGAATAGCTTGGATAGAGCAGAGAGGAGGCTTATAGGGCGATAGCTTTTGGGCGAAGTCGGATCTTTACCGGGCTTTAGTATGGGAATTACCTTTGCTATTTTTCAACAACGTGGAAAGTATCCAAGTTCAAAGCATCTGTTGAAGATGGATGCAAGATGTTGGTACAGTGAGTCGCTTAAATGCTTTAGCTCGATGTTGAATATTGCATCAAAGCCAGGCGCCTTCATGTTTTTAGTTTGTTTGATTGTGTTTTTGACCTCGTTCGCCGTCACTCTCTGCTCTTCCGGAAAGATGATTGCGGACTGTTGAACTGTGTGTAGGGTGTTAGACACGATGTCTTCGAGAGGACTTATAACCCTATTGCCTAATTGGTGAGAGCTTAGGAAGTGATTTCCAAGGGCATTTGACTTTTCAGCTGGTGTTGGGATTGGTTTGGGTTTGTTTTTAAGCACTTTGGTAAGTTTCCAGAAGGGTTTGGAGTAATTGTCTAGACCGCTGACTAATTTGGAGAAGTTACGGTTACGCAACTCATCAACTCTAGCTCTAATTATTTTAGTGAGATTATCGGACGAAATTTTCTTATCTCGTTGACCAGTTCTTTGGTATTGTTTTCGAAAGATATTTCTAAGCCTGACCAATTTGTTAGTGGTGGGATCAAAATCTAAAGACTTACGGTTAACCGGAATATGTCTGATGTTTTCTTCTTGGGCCGAATGAACGGCAGCTTGGATCTCTTCGACAGCCCCATCAATGTCTTCGGTAGTCTCGATCGGCCGATAAAAGTTGACATGTAGATCGACACTCCGTCCGAATGCCGGCCAGTCGACATGGTGGTAGTCCCGACGATTTTGCTGGTGAACCTCGACTCCAGAACCGATACTTAACAGCACCGGATAATGGTCGTAGCTCAGTTCCTCGAGTACGGTTGGATGCCCGATGTTGTTGAATACATTGGTGATAAAGATGTCAAGGGTCGAGAAACTGCCTTTGCTGAAGTATGTGGAACTTGTAGGAGCCAGGATGTTGTAGTGACCATGTTGAAAGTCGTCATTCAGGACGATTCCGTTCCGATTGCGGCGCGTGTTGCCCCACACTTCGTGTTTGGCATTGATGTCACCGGCGATGAGGTAGTTGCCGTGTCTCCTCGTCAGCTTTATGATGTCGTACTTGAGAGTTACGTCAGAGCCATCTCGGACGCGGGTTTGCCTCGGACAGTATACCGTGATGCAAGTAAGAGGGCCACTGTTGGTGTTGATTTCGATGCCGATTGCTTCGATAAGTTTGAGCTGGAGGGAAGGAAGCAGCTTGAACTGGATGCCATTCTGTACGGCAATAGCCACTCCTCCACCTGAAGAGTTAGTGCGGTCTAGACGAAGTAGGCGATGGTTCGGGAAGAAGCTCGAAACATCAGGCTTCAGATGGGTTTCTGTCAGGAAGCAGATATCGATGTCGTTAGTTTTGAAGAACTCACCAAGCTCGTAGATTTTGCTCTTGATGGATCGAGCGTTCCAATTTAAGAAGTTTAGGTTAGGTTTATGGCCCATATTTGCCGAGGAATTCAGACACCACCGAGATAGCAGCGTGGATCTGGTCCTGTTTGCACCTACAAGTCATTAGGCGTTGGAAAAGGTTCATTGAGAACTCCTGGATAACCTCTGGTGAGTAAAGGTTAGATTCATCTGCACGGTGGTTTGGTGGAATGGCCCAGGCTCCTGTCAATCCGGGAGGAGGTTGTGATGACAAGGGGGGCGGAATAGATTCAGCAGCAGCTCTCAATCGGTCATGTACCGACGATGTACCAGACGGTGGTTTGTTATTCAGCGGGAGCGGTGTATGATTTGGAACCACATGGCGCAGTCGCGGAAAATTTTCTTCATTAAAAGCAGGAGCCTTCTTCCTACCAGTTTGCTTCTTTTTGGCAGCATCCTTCCGGATCTTGATGAACTCAGGTCTCTTTGGGCAACTCCGATCGCTACACTGATGTTGCTGCCCACAGTTTGCACATTTAACTACCGTGTCCGATTCGCAAACGGTGGTGACGTGATTGCCGGCACATTTGTCGCAGCGGGCGTTCATGTTGCAATTTCTGGTACCATGTCCAAATCCAAGACAATTCATACACTGGGTGACATCACGATGACGTGGACGATATGGTTCCCACTCAACGACGAGACTGAAGAGGGCACGAATTTGACGAAGTGCAGCCAGAGTAGTGGAACCCTTTGCAAAATGCACCAGGTACAGCTGGTCACGGTATTCACCAGTTTGGTCCTTTCTCACAATGGTGAAAATTCGCTGAGGCTGAAGGTGTAGGCGTTCCAGTTCCTTCCTGAGCTCGGTTTCCAGCAGGCAATTGAGACCTCGAATGATCACTTTCAGGGGTTTGCTACTGGGGATGTCATGTGTATAGAATTGGAATTCACCAGCAGTTAACTCCTGTTTGACTTTGCCGTAATCCAAGAGTGACGAGCACATAATTTTGATGCCCGTACTGCAGAGCTTAAACAGAGGGTAGATCTGCATTCGGGCGAGCTCATCTCGCAGCATGCCGATTTCAGTTGTTTTTACAAACAGCGGAGGCACCTTCTCCCGAATTTGAACCGGAGCTGAGTCGGTTTGTTCATCAACGGAAAGAACAGAGAACGGGTTGCTTTGTAGCAGCGTTTCGTTGGAATTCTTTGAGCCAGGCTGCTTGCGAGCACGTTTGGATTTGTCTTCTGTGGATGTGGATGCATCCGATCCCTGTTTTAGGCGACCCATCACCTTCTGCTTTTTAGGTGGTTGTGTGGAAATAGACTGTTCCACTTGTTCACACTGCTTTTCCTCCTCGGAAGGAGAGAGAGCCGACCTCTCAATGCCAGCCAACGTGGGATACTCCGCAACGAACACGAGAATAAAGACCGAATATAAGAAAACTTTACGAGCACAAAGACGGTTCGACAGAGAATGAATGACGAATGATCAATGATGATGCGCGGCTTCTACTGAAACAGGCTCTTATATAGGTTAAATAGCATGTTTTAATTTGCAAGGTACATGATTCTGTCGACCGTGCTTGGGAAGCAATCATATAACGACCAATCAGAGGTCGAATTTTTCTTTTTGACAAGGCTTGACTATTTACAATAGTACAATAGTGTGAAAAATAAAATGACAATTATCTTCTTTTGGGAAGAATCTTAGAAGATTTTCCAATCTATTGATGCAAGAACGAAGGAAATCCATCGAATACTAACCGATTTATTAGCATTTGAAATTGGACATATATCTCACTTTTTTTGGGTTTTAGATTTTCATTTCACATCCCTATGTAGCCGAACTTCCTGAGAGAAGTATTCTACTTCAAAAAAAGTTTGTGTCAATTGTGCTTGTAGTTAGGAATAAGGAATAAAGAATAAGATTAGGAATAAGATTCAGTTTACGAGGTCAAAACTGATTTTTTTTGTGGACAAATTTATTGGTTGACAGTGGCTGTCTTGCATTTGAAACAGTTAACAAATTAACCCCACTTTCGTAGTAACAAATTTCCTAAAAAACATGACAAATCACATGCTCCAGTTCCCCACTCGACAGACACTTTAGATTCAGATTAGAATATCTAATTGATTCTGACATTGATGATCGCAGTTTGTCTACCCTCGAATATTACCCCACCTATTTCTGTGGAACGATTATTAGCTCATTTCGGGGGCTGGAAGTTTTCGTTCGACCGACCTTGCTTTTCCTCGTCCGTGGAAGTGTAAATATTATTCTTGCATGCCCGGCGCAGATTCAAACCGACTGAAAATGCTTAATCGAATGGCCTGGGTTGTGGCGGCCGTCTGTGAGGATAAAATAAAACACCTCAACTCAAGTGGAGAGAGAAAAAAAAACAAACCGGGGGCAAACAGTAAACCATTTGCCATTTAGCGCCGCTTTCTCTCTCGATGGTTGGTCATTTTTGCACCATCGTTCAAATCGAGCTGAGGCGATCTATAATTGCCGAAAAAATTAGCGCACACCTCTTCTGCGGGCTCATAATTATACCAGCCACGGTACCCGGAACAGGTCAAGTACGGTTGACCCGCAGAGGAGCGATAAATTTGATAAACTATTGACTTCCTTCCGCAGTGGCGCGACGCTCCATCAATCGTGCTGCTTGCATAAATGTTCGTACGCGTGTAGGTATACGTAATAAGTGTGTAGTGTGAAAATTAATTTTAATTAGCAAAGTTCGACATCAGAGATGGTGTCGTCTTGTGGGAAGTTATTATGCACCGCACAACTTTCCTAAGAAAACTTTAAGGCACTGCAGCCGCAGAACTCAGCTAGTGACTTGGACGAGGTCAAAGCATCAAACAGGCTTTCATCGATGTAAAGTGAAAGCCTTCAGTCGGTGATTGTCGGGGCTGTTGCGTATTACAGGCAAGTGTTTGTATACTGCCAAGCTCTGCTGTGAAGCCTTACCAGAGGTTCGAACTTGCACAGAGACGACAGAAGTTTATAAGTAACAGTCATAATTTATTACGTGAACATATTCTGGCTCGATCAGATGAGGGCATCGACTCTTAGGCAGGTGATTTATATGGCACGGAAAACACAATAGAAAATGAAGTTATATATATAGACATTTTACAAATTTTTAGATATTTAGTATTTCATATCACTGTAAAAATACCGCCAATATCGATCCCGGGTTCCTGCGGTCACTGACTGACCTTTTATTATTGGCAATAGCTTCAGAGGCAAACAGTAAAACACGCCACCTTTAAAAAAAAATGACTCCTCATACTCACAAGTGCAAACCTTGTTGCAGTTTCCCTATAGTGTTATGGTTGTTTGAGTTCATCGGTAAAGACCTTTAGCGGGAGCCACGATTACGGCACAACACACAGCCCGAAGGAGCTGCAACGGCCAACTTTCGGAACGAGTAAAAATCAATTGCAAATTCCCATAATCACGTCTAATTTGGAAATAATAATACCTTCCCGCCGTTAATCAATGCACCCAGACAGAGGTGCTGCGGTTCTAAAGCAGACTGACCGACCAAGGGACCAACCGACGACCGTACAAACCGTAGAGAGTACAGAGTGGTGCCCGCCCTCGTATATCGTGTCTCAATTACTTCGCTGGAGCTGCTCTAACCCCATCCAATATTGGACGCTCTGGAAAAACTCCGCTACTCAGTCATAACTTTCCACGTTGAGCTACGAGCAGCGCAGAACGGCGGTGAACTATCGACTTTCCGCGCGAAGCAATTCTTCTTTGATTAGTAATGAATTTTAGTGTTCCGCAGCACGAAGTCCAGAGAGCCATCCGGAACCGGGACTAATTTTCGCAAAATGAAATTTTCTGCAGCTTGTTTGGCTCGCTTCGAACCCACATGAACCCACAAAGGCTCTGTTCAAATATTGTATTGTTTTCCTAACTTGGGTTGCATCTTCCCGGAATAAAAATCAGAACCACGTTCCACTTGAGCCGTCCAGCAACGGGTGAAGCCTTAGCGTGTTTTTCCTCGATAACGTCCAATTTTCTTTTATTTACATACAGATGAACGCGGCTAGCAGCCACTGGAAGAAATTGTCGACGGAAGGGTTTCGCTATAAAAAAAAGTCTGATTTTCAAACAGAATAAAGCTCGGCTCCTTTGCGTTATTATTTGTTTAGAGCCTAATGAAATTGAATATAAACATATTCCAGCGAAGGCTCAATTTGATGAAATTGCGCCTTTGTGTCTTGTTATGTGAGGTTATCGCTTCCGGCTGGGTTTATTTGTGGACCTATAACCGTCCGTATGTGCAATGATGGAATTCAATTCCATACCCACTTGACGATAAATCAGCGAAGTTTTACAACTGACGGAGTGACTGACTGACTGACTGACTGACTGGAAGCCCGGGGCTGGTTGTGTGTACTACAATAAGAATAAAGCAATAAACCACTTCCAGATTATTAGTGTTAATTGATGTTATAAATTTAGGGTTTCCCTGTGCTGCGTTTTAACGGTGAGACTTACGACGACAGGCTTTTCGATAGTGGCAACCTGAAAACGGAAGGAGGACAAGGGGGTGGTTAATTTCTAAGCAATAAAATGAGTTAGCGAGGAAACCGATAAGCCGATTTCAGATGGTATCAACAAATCGATTATGGCACGATAATTAGTTTCATGTTTACATTAAAAGGGAATTAGCGCGGAAGCAGTTTCGGCAGATGCCACTTCCTGGTTGAACTTTTTAGCTTGAGTGAATTCTGTTACCGAGTTTTTTGGGCTATTTTACATTCTCTTCTGTTTGTGTAGATTGTTAGTTAGAAGAATTGATAATGAATAAAAAAAATGAAGATTTGTGAAATTAGAGAAATAAAATGGTCGATAAAAAAAACACAATTGATAAAAAGTCTAACGTTTAGCCCTCTGAACTCTCTAAAGATAGCGTAGCGTAAGCACGGTATATTTCGTAGATTGCAGAATTGTGACTATCACTATCACTCAAATTGCTTGAGGAATAACGTTTGGGAGTAGCATTTGAAACAATCTAAGCTGAAGTAGGCCTTACCGTCACCATTGCTGGCCACGCCCTTGCTTACCGTAGCCTGGGGTGTTAGAAAGGACATTAATGATGCGGTACTTTAGCATTACCAAAGTTGCGGACTCTTATGCAACCCAATCTGAACTATCTCAAGATAATTTATCTATTGACTTCTGACTCTGTTTCCCTTCAAATGTGGTTCAAAAATTAGTCAAATTATTTTATATCACTTCAAGTGCTTTTTGTTTGTTGTTTGTCATTATTCCAGAGTTTTCGGGTATTTATTTTACATTTTTTTGTACAGTTTTACTTCTCTATTGAATGTGTTCTAGAGAACCTCAGCAACTGTTTTCTGAGTAAATTGAAATAGAACACCCTTAAATTTTACTGGGAAGTTTCGCAATCGCAATATTAATTTTTGATGGATCGATCCGTAAACGCTGTATAAATTACAAATAAAATTTAGCGCTCAACCCACCGACATCATCAGGCTTGTTTATTCAAAACTTTGGATTGAAGTTGTCTGGTTGACAACCTCTAGCTCTGGGAGAGCAGAAATTTGGTTTTGAAGACGTCCTGCTGGTGAGGAAATCGCACTAACCCCTAAGTTTCAACTGCTAGCGAACGTCTCCTAGAGTTCTTGCTCTGCAGACTGCAGCTGGAAGCCTATCTAAGAAGTACAAAACCACAGGACTCATCTTCCTCATTAGCTGCTTGCAGGTTTCGACCATCGTGTCATGGGCAACATGTCAGGGGAGATCGTCATCTACGTAGGTGCCTTTTCGTTTAGTTAACACGGCCAGCGGAAAGCGATGTCATTCTTAGGTAGTTAATTGTTTAAGAGCACGAGCAGCAAGGAGTGGCGAATTTTTAGCTGATACTTCTGGATTAGTTCTGACGGATTGTTAAGCCAGAGAATTCCAGGCAATCTGGGTGGACCCACATCTGGCGTTACATCTTCGCTGCGTTGGCGGATATGGCGAATCGTGACGGACGGAAGTTGATGATGGAAGCGAACAGGGCTGGCTGAATCTCATACTCCTCCATAAACTCAGAATGGCTTTTACGGAGATGTTCATAGGTGAAAACCCGTTTTCCATTTGCTGGAACATTCGAAGAGCGGCGGGGTATGAATCATCGAGCTTTTCCACCCTGACTTTCTTGAGTGGCAGACAACCAACATAGCGGCCCGTATCGTCACGAGCGACAGCGAATTGAAGCTTTACCGTCTTCGAAATTTTTGATTTTTCAGAATCGCTGAAACAGGTTATAGAGTGAATTTTTTTATGACAAATGGCTTGGAAATGTCGGAACATCGAGATCTGGTGTTATCTGATTTTTTAGAACAATGTGAATAGCCCTACTGTTGTATGAAATAGTGACGTGAGACTAAACATTACACGCAAAACTTTTCCTCATTACTTTAAAAGCAATAGCGCAAAATTGCCTTTGAGGTAACAAACCTATTACTCAAAAGGCAATAAAATTCTCCCCCAGTCAAGTAACAACACATACTGTCATATATTTTACACGTGTTACGGGAGTACGACTATCAAAAACTGCTCCCTTGCCATCACAAGAAAAAAAAATCACACACCGTCGCATATGTTGCACATGTTACAAGTTCCTTCAATCTCCAATTCATCCGGTGAGCGTGTATTAGTTCGCTCGTTGTATGCATACGGAGTAGAGAAAGAATATGACAAGAGCTGCCAAGCAGCATTTTCCCCGTCATAGAGTATGCAAACATTGATGATTTCAAAGACTTGGAATGCGTCTTCAATTGACATCACGATCTGTAAACTGCGTTAGAGAAAAACAAAAACATTCGCTTTCTTGCAAGCTATCCAAAACACATACTCATTGGTTCATGGAAACTCATTTGCACCTGTTTGAAAATACAAAATTCGTGCCCATCCAGAACAATATTCGCAACTTCGGCAACTCTGTTCAGACAGTATAACATATTTTCATTTCAAATAAACACTGCGGGACGAAACGAAAGTGTTTCTAGTTAGACATTTGAGGTTGACGGGTGAGATTCTCATTATGTGTGGATGAAGAGGACAAAAATGAATCTGATCGTTGCATCAATACAAATGCAGCGAGTGAAGTTTTGCTAACACATGCATTGCGATGCTTGGCTGTATGTTCTCCTGCAGAAACACATACAAGCGTGTGGCCGTCATAATTTTTGTTACTTTTCGGTTATTACTATTTGTGTATAATGCGCAGTCATAAGACACAATAAGTAATAAAAAATTGCCCCAAAGTAATAAAATGTTCCCCGTTTGCGTTGGGTGTAGACTGTCCCATAAAAAATCGATGTTGAAAAAGTCAAGGTGCTCAGTCCTAAATTGAAAGATAATGTTATTTATAGCATTTTTGTAAAACATTTCGACTTTCGAAAACATTGTTATCAGGTTGCTCAAACGTGATTCCTGAAAAAATGACATTTTCAAGCTACAAAACCACTCTTTTGCACTTTTTTCAAATCTATTCGATTTCTACATTTTTCCATATATTTTTGTATTTTTGTTTGATTGTTTTTGAATATTTTTCATGGTTTAGTTCAGCATTTCATTCAGTTATTTGACTCCCAGAGCCCATTAAACATAACAGAAACTCTTCAACACACAAATAAAAATTTTTTTTGATCAACAACTGAAATTTTCATTGCAAAGCAGGATTTATGACAAAAATTTACAATAATATACACATAATATATACTCAGACAGCTAATATATGTGATTATTTATTACTATTATTTATTTCTCCAGCAGTATAAAGGTTGACCTTTTTAATTTCACTGCTTCCGGTTGATGGTTCGTTTCTCAAATACCTTAATGTATATTAATTAAACTTACTGTTAAACCTAACACCTCTAAGGATGGTTCCAAAAATTTAAAAAGTCTCTCTTTAATATTGCCTCCGATGTAAAACGCTTTATTTCAGCGGGCAACATATTCCAGCTGACGATACCTCTAACGAACAAGGTGTTTCTATAAACAGACGAATTGTTCGACGGGATAACCAGATTTTGAAGACGACAACCTCGCAAAGACATCATTTTCCGGTGTAGCATTGACGGTGCGCACGTTGTCATTAGCCTTTTTATAAATATACAGCAGCGCACAGAGGAGTAACTCGAGTGAAAACATGGCCAAAATTATTTTCGCTGCTATTTAGCAATATTTTGGGAAATATTTTAGTGAAAAGTGGAATTGGCTGGTTCGAGTATTATATCAAAAAGTAACTCTAAATATCACACACACAACTTAATGTTTACATTTACATAGCCTATGTGTCTTCATTAATGTTAGTGAGCAGACGAAGTAATTCGCTCGAATGATTTGTTTTCGCAAAACGGGCAGCGAACCAAATTGAAGAATTTACCAGAAAAATGATGTAGCAAAATATCTTCATTTAGACTTATCAATTTGATGCTCACAAATTATATGATGCCTCGTGGAACCTACGTAGGTTGGAAAAAGCCTTTTGTACAGAGTGTTATTTGCTCGGATTATTGATTCTTTGCATCAAGTTATTTTTAAGTTAACTTAAATTAGTTGAAATTAATTCACTAAACTAATCTCATTTCATCTTTGTTGAGCTGAAACACCGTTTTAAGCGTGAGGCAGGCACCCATCAGGGTACCAATCAGGTTTTTTTTAATTCCCCGTGTACGCGTGAACACTTAACGTCAAAATTCGTCATAAATAACATTTTTCAAACGGGTCGCAAATGCCAATCCGGACGTTACCGGATGAGATATTTGTAAGAATGTGTTCGTGAGAATATGAACTTCCATTCTTCCGATGATTTTATGATCGGATTCCGCGAGATTTGATAAATTTTGAAGTAGAATACTTCTCTCAGGAAGTTCGGCTACATAGGGATGTGAAATGAAAATCTTAAACCGAAAAAAGTGAAAAATATGTCCAATTTCAAATGCTAATAAATCGGTTAGTATTTGATGGATTTCCTTCATTCTTGCAGCAATAGATTGGAAAATTCTAAGATTCTTCCCAAAATAAGATAATTGTAATTTTATTATTCACAATATTGTACTATTGAAAATAGTCAAGCCTTGTCAAAACGAAAAATTCGACCTCTGATTGGTCGTTATATGCTTGCTTCCCAAGCACTGTCGACCGGATCATATACCTTGCAATTGAAAACATGCTATTTGGCCTATATAAGAGCCTGTTTCAGCCGGAGCCGCTCATAATAGTTCTAGACAGCGACAACAGCAGTCGTCCTTCCTTAGCAGCAGCACTAGCCCTGTGGTTTGTCACCACGTCTCAAGATTGCCATCAGGAAATCCAATTTCGGAAATCAAAATGCCTTTTTCAAGGCAAATAAACAAGTCATTGAAAGTTAATAATTTTTGTTAACGCAAGCAAGCATTCTGTGTTGCATCCTAGCAATTTAAATTTGTCGCACCCGTCTAATTTACTGAATGTGAAATAGCTTCCACAGTGCATGTTGTCCGTGTATCTTAATTCTCCCAATGTTAAGGCAGCTCAAAGGTTGTAATTAGCAACCGATTTTTTCTTCGTGTCATATGCAGTAAATTGCAGAAAAGTTTAGATATTTTTCCTTCCTACTTGCAAAAGTGGAAAATCTCTCCCAATGCTTCTAAAACTCAAATGATAATTTTTCCGCATAAGCCTAGGGCTTCTTTCCTCAAGCCAAACAATAATCACGTTGTCAAGATGAATGGGGTTATTTTAAGTTGGTCCGACAAGGTTAAGTACTTGGGACTAATTTATGATAAAAAACTTATTTTCAAAGAGCACATTGAGAGTATACAAGCCAAGTGCATCAAATATACGAGATGTTTATATCCTCTCATTAACAGGAATTCTAAACTTTGTTTAAATAACAAACTTTTGATTTACAAACAAATTTTTAGACCAGCAATGCTTTATGCTGTACCGATCTGGTCAAGTTGCTGTTCAACAAGGAAGAAAACGCTCCAAAGGATTCAGAATAGTATTCTGAAAATGATTTTGAAGCGTCCTCCTTGGTTTGGTACACTCGAACTACATAGACTTACTGGTGTTGAACCATTAGAAGCTATGTCAAATAAAATTATTAACAATTTTCGACAAAAATCGTTGCAATCCTCAATTGCTACGATAAGCTCTCTTTATAGCCAATAAGTTAGCAATTAAGTTAGTTGTAAGTTTACTTCCCCTTTTCTGACAAGTAGGTTTAAATCCCTACGAACGATAAGTCCTAATTGCGAAAGCAAACAAATCCTAATAATGAAAATTACAAATTTCTAACAGTGTTGAGAAGTCACCATTTGTGATTGGACACACATACTCATTATTTACTAATATTTATCATAAATACTTAAGCTACTAACAAATCCCCCCCCAAAAAAAAAAAGAAACCGATTTTGAACCGCAACATGCTTTTTTCAAGGCAAATAAAAAAATAATCAAAGGTTAATAATTTTCTGGAATGAACACAAGCAGACATTCTGTGCGGAATGTAATCAAATTCTGTTGTAGTTGTCTAATTTTCACTTTATTTAGTAAACCCCCCACTGTAGGGGCAGCGCAAAGGCTGCGATCAGCATAACCGACATTGAATAATAAACTGCCCTGTTAGAACGCATTCACAAAAGCAGTTAGTTAGACTATGCAGAACTAATATGAAGTCGATTCAATCAATCAGCATAAACAGAATTTCGTCGTCTCCCAGCTGCCAAGTTGCAACATGATGCAACACGCAACAGCGAGCAAACGAAATCGCTTGATGTTACAAACCGTAATAAGATACGGGTTGAAACCGTTGCGTGTGTGAGAGCACCATCGGTGTTTATTCGCTGGATACAGAAATCAAATGCGAATAGTGGAATAATTCGTCTAAAGAACATAAGGAAATGGTAAACCTGAACTGAAAGGCGTGGCCTATTACGTAGCACCCTTCGGCTATAAAAGAGTGTTTCTGGGAAAACTAGCTACATACGACTTTCAACATGGTCACTACAACATCCTGGCTCCTACAAGTTCCACATACTTCAGCAAAGGCAGTTTCTCGACCCTTGACATCTTTATCACCAATGTATTCAACAACATCGGGCATCCAACCGTACTCGAGGAACTGAGCTCCGACCATTATCCGGTGCTGTTAAGTATCGGTTCTGGAGTCGAGGTTCACCAGTAAAATCGTCGGGACTACCACCATGTCGACTGGCCGGCATTCGGACGGAGTGTCGATCTACATGTCAACTTTAATCGACCGATCGAGACTACCGAAGACATTGATGGGGCTGTCGAAGAGATCCAAGCTGCCGTTCATTTGGCCCAGGAAGAAAACATCAGACATATTCCGGTTAACCGTAAGTCTTTAGATTTTGATCCCACCACTAACAAATTGGTCAGGCTTAGAAATATCTTTCGGAGGCAATACCAAAGAACTGGTCAACGAGATAAGAAAATTTCGTCCGATAATCTCACTAAAATAATTAGAGCTAGAGTTGATGAGTTGCGTAACCGTAACTTCTCCAAATTAGTCAGCGGTCTAGACAATTACTCCAAACCCTTCTGGAAACTTACCAAAGTGCTTAAAAACAAACCCAAACCAATCCCTCCTCTCTCCTCTGATGGTAGACAACTTTTAACACCAGCTGAAAAGTCAAATGCCCTTGGAAATCACTTCCTAAGCTCTCACCAATTAGGCAATAGGGTTATAAGTCCTCTCGAAGACATCGTGTCTAACACCCTACACACAGTTCAACAGTCCGCAATCATCTTTCCGGAAGAGCAGAGAGTGACGGCGAACGAGGTCAAAAACACAATCAAACAAACTAAAAACATGAAGGCGCCTGGCTTTGATGCAATATTCAACATCGAGCTAAAGCATTTAAGCGACTCACTGTACCAACATCTTGCATCCATCTTCAACAGATGCTTTGAACTTGGATACTTTCCACGTTGTTGAAAAATAGCAAAGGTAATTCCCATACTAAAGCCCGGTAAAGATCCGACTTCGCCCAAAAGCTATCGCCCTATAAGCCTCCTCTCTGCTCTATCCAAGCTATTCGAAAAGCTCATACAACCCCGGCTGCTGGATTTTGCTGATTCCCACAACATATTCCTTAACGAACAGTTTGGATTCCGCAAGGGCCACTCCACCGTTCACCAACTTGTGCGTGTTGCAGACATCGTCAGGCGGAATAAAGCCGTCGCTAAAACATCTGCCATGGCATTGCTGGACGTCGAAAAGGCGTTCGACAATGTTGGCATGATGGCCTGGTCTGTAAGCTGCAGAGATTCAATTTTCCAATCTTCCTGGTGAAAATTATACAGGACTATCTATCGGCCAGAACATTCCAGGTCAGCCTCAACAACATCAGCTCTGACACTTTTGCAATTGGTGCCGGGGTTCCCCAAGGAAGTATCCTTGGCCCTATCCTATTCAATATCTTCACATCAGACATCCCTGATCTACCTGGTGGAGGTAAACTATCACTTTTTGCCGATGATACCGCACTCATTAACAAGGGTCGCGTGATCAGGGCTCTAGTAAGAAAACTTCAACAAGGCCTGGATGCCCTGGCCGAATACTTCAACAGTTGGAGAATTTGTATCAATGCGGCGAAGACCCAGGCTATCATTTTCCCCCACTCCAAATCTACACGACTAGTTCCGGCTGATGATGTCAAGGTTCGGTTAGGAGGCTCTACTATCGACTGGTCTAAAGAAGTGGCCTATTTAGGACTTACCTTAGACAGTAAACTTATCTTTAGATCCCAAGTAGACAAAACTTCAACAAAATGCAACCTGCTAATTAAACAACTGTACCCTCTTATCAACCGAAAATCAAAATTGAATATTAAGAATAAGCTTGCTATCTTTAAACAAATTTTTAGACCTATAATTGAATACGGTCTCCCAGTTTGGTAAACCTGCGCTCAAACACACAAAACCAAACTACAGAGAATACAAAACAAGATCCTCAAACTTATTTTGAATCTCCCTCGTTGGACTGCCTCTGACAGCCGAAGTAGATATTCTTGATGTTAGGTTTCAGAAGGTTGTTCAGGCTTTCCGCCAGAGAACATCTCAATCCCAACATGCAATAATCCGCAACCTAGTTTCCCAGTGATCCTCTTCCAACTTCCAATAAATAAAATTGCTTGTAACTAACCTCGAGTAAACCGCGAGTAAACGGCTCAACTCAAAACTAACACTACCATCAGAGCCTCCTCAGAATGTAAATATGTAAATATTGTAAATAGGTTTAGTTAGGTTAAGTTTGTTCTCAAAACATACCAGTGGCAAAGTTCACATAAATCTAAATATATAACTAAATGTAAACAACAAAGAAATGATACACATAAACTAAAGATGCACAGCAGTTCGCTAAATCACTTGAAATGTAAAACAAATGTATACAAACGTAAATAACTGAAATAAAAATAATTTTATTCGTTAAAAAAAAAAAAAAACTAGCTACATTCATTAGTCGGAAGGTGAGCTGGATGGACCAGACCGTCCACAACGTTGACAGCAGTAGAAGCAGATATCGGCACTCAGCAGTAACAGACCATAGCAGCGGGTTGCGCCTGTGGTTGCCCTCAAATTAAACAAATCACTTGCCCTGTGGTTGGTCATCACGTCTCAGGAGCAGCGCGGTTCTTCTCAGCGTGTGTCGCCAGACTGCCATTATTCCCCCCGTGTTGGGGCAGCATGAAGATTGCCATCAGGAAATCCAATTTTGAACATCAAAATGCCTTTTTTAAGGCAAATAAACAAGTCATTGAAAATTAATAATTTTTGTCGACGCAAGCAAGCATTCTGTGTTGCATCCTAGCAATTCAAATTTGTCGCACCCGTCTAATTTACTGAATGTGAAATAGCTTCCACAGTGCATGTTGTCCGTGTATCTCAATTCCCCCAATGTTAAGGCAGCTCAAAGGTTGTAATTAGCAACCGATTTTGAACCGCAAAATGCTTTTGAAGTAGAATACTTCTCTCAGGAAGTTCGGCTACATAGGGATATAAAATGAAAATCTAAAACCGAAAAAAGTGAAAAATATGTCCAATTTCAAATGGTAATAAATCGGTTAGTATTCGATGGATTTCCTTCGTTTTTGCAGCAAAAGATAGGAAAATCTTCTAAAATTCTTCCCAAATGCAGATAATTGTAACTTTATTATTCAAACTATTGTACTATTGAAAATAGTCAAGCCTTGTCAAAACGAAAAATTCGACCTCTGATTGGTCGTTATATGATTGCTTCCCAAGCACGGTCGACAGAATCATAGACCTTGCCATTTGAAATGTGCAATTTGGACTATATAAGAGCCTTTTTCACCCGAAGCCGCTCATTATAATTCTAGACCGCAACAGAAGTCCTCCCTTAGCAGCAGCAGTGGATACAGCAGCAGTAGCAGTGCAGCGGATAACGGCCAAAGCTATGGTATGGCAACGAATAACGGAGCGCGTCTCAGCATCGATAGCAGGACCAGGTGATGCAGGGCAGCGGATACCAATGGCAACGGAAGCGTCCACTAATGTGGCAACGGGGATAGCGCAGCGGTTGACGTTGGTCTCAGCATCTATATAAGCAAGCTATATAAGCAGGGCCAGCTGATGCAGTGTGGCATTTTAGTGAAATGCTGTCTCTGAGCGATAGCAGGCACACTAGCAAATGCATCCAACGTAAAGAACGTTTTGGGAAGCTTTTCAGTGTTTATTTTCCCCCAAGGACTACTTTATTCGCACAGCCAGTGATAACGCAAAGATGTGATCGGCATCTTATCAGACATTGAATTAAACAACAAATTGTCCCTTTCAGGATGAAATAAAAACATAATTGAAGAGTTAATATTTTCTCTTAAATCAATTTACACTTTCAAGAAATTTGGAACAGATATATATTTGGCTTCATCTCCGTGTCTCAGAACGTACTGAATTACCTTTTCCTTCAGTCATGAGCACAACATCCGAAAAGCTTTCATTATCGAGTCCAAATCATGACAAGCAACTATATTATTGAGAATGGTCAATCTCGTTGAAGTGCGAATTTTGACTGATCTGATTAGTCGTTAATGAGATTGCTTCCCAAGCACGGTCGACGGAATCATAGACCTTGCCATTTTAAATTTGCTATTTGTCTGCATAAGGATGAGAATTATCGACTGAAATGGCTATCGATAGTTATCGATGATTTCCTACTACTATCGATACGTTTTTCATATTTATATAATAGCTTGTTTCAGTCGAAGCCGCTCATAGGGACGAATGACCGTTTGGGGTTAAAGTCCCATCAAAAGAAATCAATCAATCAATCGAAGCCGCTCATAATAGTTCTAGACAGCGACAACAGCAGTCTTCCCTTAGCAGCAGCAGTAGCAGTGCAGTACCAGGCGGATAGCGGCCACAGCTGTGGCATAGCAATGGATAGTGCACTAGTTGCAGCGGATCTCAGCATTGATAGCAGCTGGGCCAGCTGATGCAGCGTATAGCGGCCAAAACATTGGCATGGCTACGGATAGCGTAGCAGTTGCAGCGGGTTTAGCATCGATAGCAGCTGATGCAGTGAGAAACTTTAGTGAAATGCAGTCTCTGTGCGATAGCGGGCACTGAATGTAAATGCATTCAATGAAAAGTTGACTCATTTTGACAACACATGACCCGTCTAGTTTTGAGTGTTAAATCAGCTTTTCACTGTTTATTTTATCACAAGGAATACTTTTTTCGCACTGTCAGTGATAACGCCAAGATGTGATCCGATATTGGATTGAACAACAAATTCAATAATGACTGACACGCAAGCAGCCGGGTTTTTTTTTCTTGTAAAAGTGTTCTACTTCATCCTTGCGGTCGTGGCTTTGCACACAACCCTCCTGTGATTTTTAATATTGAAAATGCTCGAAAATTCGTAAAAATCACTAATTTCTACTTCTTTAAGACTATAATTTTGAAATCTCGGAATTTCTATCAACCGGTTTATTAGCATTGAACATAAAGAACTCATTTGCTGCAAAATATTGACCAATTGTCATTTTTTTGATGCCTGACACAACTTGTTACTATAAATGGTTCGATTCCAAAAAAAAGCTTGAAAATTTGTCAATGTTTACAGTGCTCCCAGCATATGATAACAACGTTTAACGTTCATCGAGTGATGGCATTTTGTGGAATATTTATTTAAGCTGCAGGAAAAAATATAGCGGCACCAAAAAGCAACAAAAAACTTTTTTCTTATTTTGGCCAGCTTTTTGTTCTAGGTACTCCTCTGTGCAGCGGTGCGCATACAGTTTCTGTAGTGGGCATCCAATGAGATTCTGATGCATATGACTTACCCTCGAATAATGATTTAGGCCGTACACAAATTTTACACAGCAGTTCAGGGCAACGCGTAGTTTTCGCAGTTCGCCAGCACCGGGATTGATGTGAACCACATCTCCAAATAAGAAATATGGGAGGATCAAACTTTAAAATAGACGGGTACTAACCAAAGCAGTCGTGGTACGTCTATGCAGTGTTCGTAATCCAGCAATTTTCCCGCGTTGTTGTCGTATAAGCCCATCCCATACAAGATTGTTTTGGAAAAGGAGCCCAGGTTACTAGCATTCTCCGTCCAATGAATTACTCCTCCATCCATAATGACGTCTGGCAGTGTATTGTGTTGAGCAGCATTTCGTGATCTGATTTTGATTAGTAGTGCTTTACTTTTACTTTTGATTGGCGAGAAATCCGTTCCGTCGAAACCATTGTGTAATGCTTGCTAGGTCCTTATTTACCATTTCAACCATTTCACTCGGTTCAGGACCCAAACGGCTCATCATCAGCATACGATTGTATGGTGGAGTGCCTTAGGACATTAGGCAGATCGTTAAGCAAAACAGCAATGGACCAAGAACTGATCCTTGCGGTACTCCCGAAGTAATTACAGAACTGTTGGATCGGCGATCTCCACAGAAAACAATTTGCTTTCTATCCGTTAAATACGAATTCAGCAGATTTAAGGCATCAGAATGGAAATTGAACTGTAATTGCAGCTTTAAGCATAGTCTGTAATGATGGATTGTATTGAACGTTTTAGAGAAATCCAACAAAAATAATATAGAACTGGCCATTTAATCATACGCAAATGCTAGGTCATCATACACCGGATTGATGGCTTCTCTGATGTTTTCTCTCGAGACATCGGTTTTTGTTGCGTTGAGAAATAGACTAAGAAATTGTTCTAGAAAAAGGGTTATTTCAAACTTTTCGAAAAACCTTTACCTTTGAGACATCAAATTAGTCTATGTTCATGAAAGAAAACATAAATTGACCTATTGGGATGGGGAAACTCTGTCAATTTTTTTGTTGTTAATGTTGCTGGGAATATCACAGAGAATGGTTGGTGTCTATTCATGTCGTCTGTGCTAGGCATGCTCGCATGTGGTTGGTTCATTGTTTGCGTTAACTTGTCTTCGAAACATTTTGGTAATTTTCACCGCTGAGCAATGAATGAATTAACTAGCATATTAAAAATTGTCCAACATTTTATCTATCCAACAACATATTGGTTATTGTTATCCATCATGTGGTTATGCTGTTGTTATCATTTGAAATCTGACGGAAGATTTGCCAGTTTCATTTCCAATTTTACGGAATTCATCCCAGTATAAAAAACGAAGACGTAGTCCCACGTCAAAAATCGGCTCTCTGGCACGGAAATTTAGAAATTATCTTCTGATATTATTTGCTAGTGTCTCCAATCGACTCATATAAAAATATACTTCAATAATAGCACCAAATACATAAAATTCATGATTTTTCTTCAGAGTTGTGCATGAATTGTGAAAAAATGTAATGAAAATTAAAAGATCACTTTTCTACTCTATACCTCTAGAAAAATTGCTGAGAAAGTAAAACAGGTCGAACTTGATTATTTATCATTAATTTTGTGTGCGTATTACGGCAAAAGTGGGTCAAGTTAGTTAACGGAGGTAAGTATGATTCGTATCTTATTTGTGTTCGATTTTTTATTTATAGTTATTAATTTTTTTTTTGTTCCAGGTATTTAGAAACGAGCTGCTGTTCTTAACGCCATCAACGAAACTGGTCCGTAAACATTATCAATTTGACAAATCTTCTACCTTTTTCCACGAGACTTTGTAAGCCTATTTGTCTGAAATTTTGCAACTTCTTCCTTAACGGCAGTTAACAAAGTGATTCAGCGTCCAATAAATAATCTAGTTTAAACATGAAACATCAGTCCTTCATGCACAAATCCGGTTTCTGGAGCTACCGCTATATGTTGCTTTTAAACCGGGACTGAAAAACTGAGAATTTATGTTTGTTGCAAGTATTACTAAAATCGAGTGAGAACTTCTGCAGTCGGCAACTAGTAAATAGTTTCGAGTATAAGTACAAGGGACAACACGTCTATCTAAAAAAACTATCCCTGTTTTCACATGCCAACCTCAGCACATTTTATATTGATTTATGGGTCATGTAATCACTGGAGCTCCCAATGGGTTTATATTCGGAAGAAGCATTGGAAGCGAGCAAGAAATAAAAAGCTATCTTATCTTTTAGATAATTCTGGACGCGGTGAAAATTTACTTCATCGACTCCTCTGCGCGTCACTGCTCAAAAAATCATCTTTTAATTTAGTATTTTTTTACCTCAGTTGTTAGGAGAATAATTACGAAATCGTGAAGGGGCCATTCACATACCAGGTGCACAGATTTTTAACGATTTTGACCCTCCTCCCCGTGAACAACTGCCCATATAAATTCTAAAAATTTTGTATGGGCCGTGGACATTACACAGACCAGCTGTCCACGTGGAACTGGGAAAAAAGGAACCCATATTCCCACTAATTAGAAGCCACTGGGCTGGCAATCTGAAATATAGCATTTCTTACGTAAAATTAGTCGATAAATCGATTGGTGATATTTTCATTCTGTGCAGGGCACGTGAAAGGGTCTATATTTCCAAAAATACACGAAAATAGGGTGAAAAGGGGCAAAATAGACCATTTCTCGTGCCCTGCACAAAGTGAAACCATCTTCAATCGATTATTCGACCAATTTTACATAAGAAATGCTAAATTCAGGTTGTTACCCCAGCGGCGATTATTTAGTGTTAATGTGGATTCCAGGTTTTTCACTGAATAATCGCCGCTAGACTGGCAACCTGAAATGTAGCATGTCTTATGTAAAATTGGTCAACAAATCGATTGGTGATGGTTTCATTTTGGATAAAAATAAAAATCATTTCCTCGTATAACTTCCAATCGACATTCCGTGTGAGGTCATATGGAATGTCAATTGGTCGCATGCGAGTTGACCCGATTGTAATTGAAATAAGAATAGGCAAATGGTCGCTACCGTAGGGATCGAGGATTACCTTCCATGTGCAATCCAACCGTAGCGACGTCGAACATAAGGATAGATTCAAAGCGCTTGGGCGCGCTGGAGGTTTCGGGATACGTGTCATTTCGCCGTTGTTTGGAATAGTCATGTCGAAGTCATCGCAAAGGTTATAGATTAAAGAGGAGCGGTTATCATTGTAAGGGGAACCCCAAGCCACGCCATGAGAGTTGAAGTCTCCCAAAATCAAACGTGGCGAGGGAAGAAGTTCTATTAAATCAAAGAGCAGCCGTTGCCCAACCTGTGCTCTGGGAGGAATATATATTGAGGCAATACAAAGCTCTTTACCTTGTATTGTCATTTGACATGCGACAACTTCGATGCCTGGAATCGAGGGGAGGTTAATACGATAGAAAGAATAGCACTTTTTAATCCCTAAAAGTACTCCTCCATATGGGGTGTCTCGATCAAGGCGAATAATATTAAAATCATGGAAGTTGAGATCAATATTTGAAGTAAGCCAAGTTTCACAAAGGGAAAATGCATCGCATTTGTTTTTATTTATCAAAACTTTAAACGAATCAATTTTTGGTAAAATACTTCTACAATTCCACTGTAGACAGAGATAGAATCCTTCATATACGCAGTTGAATTAGGCATCGAAGGATACAATCGCTGCAAGGAGAGGCCATTGGGCAGTCAACTGCTTCAAAAATGATCTAACTGTTGGGAGGAATGCTGTAAGAAAAATTTTAATTGGATCGGGTACATTGAAAGTTTCAAAAATCCAGTCCACAATGTCAGAAAATTTCACTAATCCAGAGTTTGTTTCATCAACTGGGAGTGTAAAAGGAGCAACTGGGGTTTTAGATGTTCCTGGCAGTGCTGGGAACTCCTTCTGGGACTTTAAATTTGCCAGCCCAGGAGGAGTTTGCTTGGGTTTTCCGCAGCACTGTTTGGTTTGCTTGTAACTTTCATTTCACTTTGAGAAATCTTAGGACCTTTCCTGGGAAGTTTAGGAGAGGAAATATTTTTCCTCTTTCTAGACTCCCCAGGATTGGCGTAAGATGTTCCCGCTGGTGAATTGTCAGAATCGGTTTCATCAGAGGACAACAGATCATAAGGGTTTGATGTAATGGGAGAAGTGGTAACGGTCTTCTTCAGCATCTCAGCGTAAGAACGCTTCGAACGCTCTTTGAGAGACCTCTTTATTTTATCCCTGCGCTGCATGTACACCGCACATGTCGAGAGCTCATGCTGACTCTCCGCACAGTGAATGCATTTTCCAGCATTTTTACTGAAGGAATCATCCGCATGATTCTCCCCACACTTGCCACAACGTGCCTTATTGCAGCAGTAGGCGGCGGTGTGGCCTAACTGCTTACAATTCAGGCAGTTCATGACGCGAGGCACATCTAATCGCACAGGGAGACGAACCCGGTGGATCGAGACGTGGCTTGGTAGCGCTGACCCGGCGAACGTAACTCGAAACGAGTCTGACGGAGTGTATACTGTTTTGCCACCGATGATCGATGCTGACCGCAATTGCTCGCAGTCGAGCACCATTACATCGGGACAGGTTTTGTTTTTAAAGCACCCTTTGGCACTTGCCAGTATACACTCGACGGACAGACTCGAATCGGTTATGACACCTTCGATCTCCACGTCTCGTGCGGGTATGTAAACGCGATACTCGCGTGTGAAGAGCTCAGAGCAAGTTATATCGTTGGCCTCTTTCAGGTTACTGACCACGACACGGAGCTTGTTAGGCCGGACCTTGGAAATTTCGGTCACGCCCTTGTACTCCTTCGTCAGGTCTTTAGAAATCTGCAAGAGGTTCAACTGTTTCGATTTCGGTCCCGCCTTTGGCCGAAAATAGACAGTATAGCTGGCCTGGGCTCCGTCTGGGTAAAGCCTGGGGCGAGGGGGGACTGAAGAATGAACAGGGGAGGGGGTAACAGAAGGGTCAGGGTCAGAGGGGCTCGGGGATGGTGGCGCGGGAGGCGAGGGATCTACATCCATCCCGCTAAGTCTAGCGCACTAGCGCCGACAAGAGCTCGTACCTTTTTACTTCTCCCTTCCAGTGATGTTAGTTGTCCGATCGTTCGAAGTTGCAGCCGTTACAGCCAGCAGCACCAATACAGCAGCACCAAACAACCACCAGCAGCGAGCCAGGTGTGAGATCACTCCACACAGCGATACAACTCACTGTCAACTGATGGCTTCTTCTTTTTCCTCTTTTGTGTCTCGTCCACTGCTGTAGCACGATTCAGCCAGCAGCCAAATCGGATTACGCACCAGCTGGTAGTCACAATGCGAAACAGTTGCACAAAGGCTCGACTTTGAACCCGGATTTATTTCACTCGACCAGGCAAACAATGCCAACACTTGTTCACACGTCTTTTGTTTTATATTCTATCGGAGCGATCACCGATCACACGTCCGATACTGATGCGTGTTCGGCACAGAATGATAACTTTCTATTGTAATTGTTGAAAGTCGTTTCAATGGAATCGTTTTTCGAAAAAGTAATCTCCGATCGACGGCAATGGAAGGCGGGTTCAGGTTTTGGGAGAATATAATTTTCCTATAGAATTTCATTGATATTTATAACTAATTAGTGCATGTTCAATATTTAGCTTAGTGTGCTTTTGTTTCATTACGCGAATATATCAGTATGTGTTCAATCATAACCTAGTTAATAAAATCCTAGATTCTAACACTTACGTTAAGTTCCTTGAGTTTATAATTTTCAGTAAGCTTTCGATAGGTGCCCGATAGAATTCCTCAACTTGATCCCAGTGTCTCCCATTATCACAGGTTTGGTACTGTAGTTATAATATTTTGTGTATTCAGGAATTCAGTTCTGATAAAATGACTTACTTGAAGTTTGAAAAGTGGCATCGAAGATCACGCATTCAATGCATAACTAATTTAACTAATTTAGCAAATTAATTTGTCTCAACGTGTAGGATATCGTAGGCTACCATAAATTTTTGTTATCTTTTTGCCCTTTGTCGGGTTCTGTTATTCAAACTGTAGGGTTTTATAGGCTAAGGCGGGATCAGGGTTAGTGATGGATGGTGCGCTCATGGCTAGTGTGGCCAACACACTTTCTACAGTTTTTAAATGTTTTCATAATTATTATTATATCATTAATTTCATATATTTTTCTTATATATCTTTAGTTATTGAAGATTTCAATTAGAAATATGTACTTATTAACTAACAGATATCTACAAAGAGAGATAACTGCTTATATCTAGATTGAATGATGTTTGATCTATACTTTAACAAAGAAATGGTTTTGTTTGCAGGTTCGGGCGAATTTTTGTAAATATCTGTTAGTCAATTTTTGCATGTTAATAAAAATATTCAATAACCAAAGACATATAACAGATATAAAAATAAACTTTTTTCGGTGAAATTGTGTGCTTCGTTATAAAAAACATTGTGAAACATTAAAAAATTACAGAGAACCAATATAAAAAGTAAGATTAGTATAACGATTTAAAGTTAATTCTAGAGAAAACTCTACAAACGTGCTTTTAAATAGTCAGATAGAAGTAAGTTCACATAATTGCAGCAAAGTTGTTCCTACAACTTTGCCGATCAAAGGTAATTGTTGCATGCAAAAATTAGAAAACAAAAGATATTTGTTTTTCACTTAAAGGTGAATTAATCACAAAATTGTACCTTCTATGAAATGAATAATGATTGATTCTATGAAATGAATAATGATTATCGAATTTATTTTATCGAATAAAGGTTCTTAGGCCAATTAATTATTCAACAAAAATTAAAAATGTTTGCATCGGTAATAAGATGAATTTCCATATTATTTTATTTGGTCACTAAACAATCGTGACCATCTTCAAGAAGCACATCTTAAAATGGCATCTGAGGTTATTGTTTTGCCTCTGAAACTCATCTCGATTACAAAAATACCCATACTGGAAGTCATTTTACTTTGTTGTTAGCTTTGATTGTCTTAATGCATTTTCAGAACAAGACTCGATATTTTTCAATAGTACATGGATGCGTAGCTAGTTTTCCAATCGAGCTAGTTAGTCAAACAAAAAATGCTATTTATTTTTGAATTTTCATTCTACGTAAAAAAAAACATGTTGAGAACAAACAGGCCTAAAACTGGGATGAAGATGGTGTTTTTTTTTCTTACCAATCTTTGTCAAATATATGCAACGATATTTACGTTTCAAGCCAATATTTCTGTTCAAAAACGCAAATAAAACCCCTTCCTAACGGAAATCCTGCGCACGGCTATGTCAAGCGAACTTCAGTCTTCACTGATAATTTTCCTTAATTTCACACCCTTTCGCTGCATTTCCGTTAGGGCCTGAAATGATACTACTACAGTAGGTATTGTCGCCTCTGTTTTGTCCGTTTGATGCTCTGTGAATTGTCTTCCGACCTGGTGTGGGTGGTGGTAGGGGCATCCCGATGATAAGTTCAGTGAGGTTCCTCACGACGACAGTAAAACGTGAATCGTCGTGAGGGATAAAGGGCACTCTCAGGGGCAGGAAGGTGCGTAAAGTTGGCGACACAAAAAAAGGTTCCAGCCGTTTTTGTGCGAGCGTTCGGAAATAGTCGGCGAGTTCCTTTTGTTTAACCGACTGCAAAATGCCGTCTGTAAAGTTTGCCTTATCGGGCTGACCCAGGGGAGGTATTTTGGTCGGACCGTGCAGTTAACTAGGTCGGGGGATAGGATTTCTTTGTTCCGGATCTTAATCTGTTGAAATATGATGTGAAGAAACTGACGATTGCTGGAATTATTCAATAATTTGATGCTCTTCGAAGGGCTGAATCGGAGCTCTGAGATAAGCACGATGCTCTATTGTTCAAAGCAATCGCTTTAATATTCTTTCGCATCGAAAGATTTTTTCCCTCCTCGAATCAATGCAAACACTCCCCAGTCACGGAAAAAGCAGACAAGGTTTTCAATTTTTCTGTAAACATAAATAGCTCTCACGAAATATTGTTTATCATTCCGAAGGGATTGCGTTTATTTAGGTTTGGGGTGGAACGTTACTCCTTTCCCGACCTCTGTCACTATGGAAAAGCTCACTATTCCGGCCGAATCGGCCGGAAAGCGAAAGGGCGTACTGTGTCTTGCGTCGCAACAGCTCTCGCCCTAGCAAACCGACAGCCACCGTTGCTGAAGTTTGTTTAACCTTCATGCAGTGATTATTTGTTTGCGCTGATAAGCTTTGCATTGGGGATTGCCAATGAAAATCACTGCGAGCTCGTACTCTTTTCGAGAGAAAATATGAAAGAGAAATGTTGTGAATTCCAATTGTTCTATGATAAATATTCCAAGACGCATATTATAATTTTCCGCAAAATTTCAATACCATCGCTCGCCATAACAACCTTGAAAAGTGTCAAACCATCCATTCGCTTTCAACCGTGACAGGACGACAAGCCGCCCTCCTGACGCCAATAAACTCAACTGTTCTACGTACGATAATAATCACGATTACCGGTTTGATCCTTCCTCTACTATCATGAGACCATGTTTGCTTACTGCTTAACGTACGACACGCGTTTCCATAATCCACTTTTACGGTGAATAATCTGGAGCTGCTGGCATCCGTAAGCAACTTAGTAGCAACAACAACAACAACGTCGTCCGTTGCACTTAGAGGCGCCTTGCAATTCAATAAGCCAAACCAGAAAGCCAGAAACCAAATTTTAATTAAACAAGACCTAATTATATAATTACATCACTAATTCCGCAAAAAGGTTAACACCAAAGTTTATAACACTTGACTGTTGTGACTCGGCTTGATGCTTCGCTAGTCGGTTGCTGGAGGGGAAACTTTCTATCCAAACCATACTCGAAGCCAACAAGCAGCAAGACGGAAAACGCAACGAACAAGCTTTGTCCGTTGGCTTCCATTGTCTTCTTGTGTTGTGTGTTGGCTGTTGACTTGGATTTTCTTGAAGATGTTACACACAGGACAGGTAGGTGTGTTTTGCTTAGTTTAGTTACTGTAACGGGTTTCGAGTAGCGAGTGCGTGTACCTGTGCAACAAGTGCTGTGAGGCGAAAATCCTTCTACCCTGCGGTACTGAGGTACGGCTGATAGTGATACGGACACTCTGCCCTGTGCACTCGGGAGATTGACGCGGGAGCATTTTCCGGGGATTCGGTTTGGATAAGCGTTTGAGTGTAGGAACGGAAGCGTGATGGTGCTTGTGCGGGATTTTAATCCTGGTAATTCGAAATGCCAGCAGGGGAGATAGGGGGAAACATGAAACTGTTTGTTGGTGAAGAGACCACCCGCGATTGAATGGAAAATAGTAACAATGATCTAGATACTTGCACTTTTCTGAACTATATGCTTAAAACATACACTAGACATGTACATTACATGTACAACTTTATAAATCTCTTGAATATCAGAGTTTTTCAGGGGCAAAGTTATCAAAAAGACCAGGTTATTTTAACATTAGTTGAACATCAAATTGCATTATTAGTAACCTGCAGACAGTTTCACAGTTGAATGTGAATTTCCTACCTCTAGGCATGACTAAAGGCTTGAAAATACTCACACTCATCGATTTTATTCAGACAGTTCCTGTGATGCACGAATAATGTTGAATTTCTTATCAATTAGAACCACCATTTTTCAGCTCCTTTTTCTTCCCACACGCGTATAAGGAACACGTATCCCATGTTTGGTATACATACTTTTGGACATCTTAGGGTTTTGGTGGAACGTACATAAAAACACAAGTGGCAACTGGGGTCGTAAATATTTTCGGAACCGGATTTCGGATTCACTGGATGGCAGCTTCAAATCCTCATCATCAGCTGCTGGGAGAACCACTCATCGTTCAAACGGCGAAAATCGGGAGACTACGGTGGGCTGGGCATGTCGTTAGGATGTCGGACGACAACCCGGTGAAAATGGTTCTTGATAACAACCCGACTGGAACAAGGCGACGGGGCGCACAGCGAGCAAGGTGGCTCGATCAAGTGGAAGACGACCTGCGGGGCCTCCGCAGACGACATGGCTGGCGAGCTGCAGCCATGGACCGAGTTGAATGGAGACGACTTCTTCGAACAGCAAGGGACACTTCGGCCTGGAGCTGACTGGTAAGGTAAGTAAGCTTCAAATCCTCTAACGATTATAAGAGATCATTCATACTTATATTACGTACCGTAAACTGGGGTGACTTTGATCACTTTTTTGATTGTATCTCAAATATTTCCAGAATATACTGAAAACAATATTATTCGATATTTTTAAAATTAGTACTGGCATGCATAGAAAAAGATTCAGTCACTACTACAAAGGTTTAGCAACATTTTTGCTGCTTTTAAATATGCTCTAAAAATTTTACACCGGTCATCATTCCGGGGTGACTTTGATCACTTCATTGTTTTGATGAATTTGGTGTAACACTTTGCTACTTTCACTAAACTGAACAGCCTTAAACGGCCTAAACAAGTTTATAAATATGGAAAGCAATTTGGGGGCCATTCACATTCTACGTGAACAGTTCATAATGGCGAATGTACAAGATTCATACAAAATTTTTAAAATATATATGAATTGTTATCCACTGAGAGAGAAGGTGGTCTAAAATCATCAAAAACTAGTCCACGAGGAATATGACTTATGAAATTGGCCAAATTTGCATGTTACTTCACGTCTTGGGTTTTTGTTAAAAAGAAATATGTCATACGCTGTAGAGAATATTGGGACTCAACATTGCCTTTGAGAAAACAACAATAAAAATATAATAACAATAAAATGTATTGTTGTAATTATTGTTCATCTTAAGAACTAATCTGGGAACAAAATAAAAAAACTTCACGTATTGCAACTTGTTGTTTTGAATCTGCTTGAACCGATTGTTTGTATGCAACAAAAATCGCCAAAAATACACTTTATTTTCAATTAATATTTTAGCATAAAAAACACTCTTTAAATAGCAAGAAATGCATGAATAGTAGCAATGCAGACATATATCCACGCATTCAGTGAAGATTACGACAAATCCCAAGCACTACAAGCGCTTTTTTATCACATTTTCAAAAAAGAGGTACAGTGATCAAAGTCACCCCGGTGATCAAAGTCACCCCAGTTTACGGTACCGTAATTAGGAGAAGGGTGTGTGCGTAGGGGTGGGGGTGGGGAGTTTATACAGGTAAGGGTTCCACTGCGTGAGGCCTCCATTCAAAATTGCTTTACGTGGGGATGGGAGGTATTCAATAGTGCCGAATAATGGTAAGCTTTTTCAATTAAAAAAAAATTTCAACCGAAATATACAATTATTATAACAAACTATTTGAGATACACCAAAAAATGTAAAAAGAGATAAAAACAGACATTATTATGAGAATATGAACTCGGATTAATTTCAAATTTTCACGGCCTATTCCTGGAGTTAAAATGAATTTTTTTCCGCTCGGCGCTTATCGAAATCGCATCACCGTCTTCTTCGTGAAATTTTACAGATTCTTCACTTTCTAAAGCTAAAAAGCCTTTATCACTCGACTTTTCAGAGAAACGACTAATGGCTTCATTCGACTTTTCTTAAAACCGCTGCTGCTGAAATATATCCGACGGTCGCACCGTCCAGAAGTAAAACGATTTAGTTGAGCAGAATCCGGTTCTTATGTAGCCCATGGTCTCTTCAACACTTGCTTGTTTTGCAACTAGTTCCTTCGTTGTGTTAGGTTTGTCTTCTCCCAGTTTCGGTCAACGCAAGATACAATGAATCTCCTTTCATATCGGGATCCAGTAGCTGTTGCGTTTTTCTGATGGAGATGAGAATGGGGTCCGTATTACTATCTTAGCCGGATTTTCAACCGTTTTTTATGGCATTCCAAGATTTAGAATGAAGTGAAGTGTATTGAATATTTTTAAAATGTCGTGTAAATGAGGAATTGGAGTGAATAGGAAGAAATTATAGTGCGAAACGAGAAAATATTAAATCTTCATAAATGAATGGAAAAAAGGACAACTCGCAGCCCACCGGTTTAAGCAGTATCCGCAGTGCGAATCGAGTGGTGGGGTTGTGATCTTCTGGCCCAAAATAAAGGCATTTCGTATAATGCAAATTCGTGGCGATCTGGCATGGTTTAAAGCTGTGGTCGATATTTTTGAAGTATACTCGAAAAAATTGACTCTGTCTGACTCTAAACAAGCAAAAGGGATTGCTCATTGTGAGCTTTCCACGCGGGAGTACCAGGGATTGATGGTGTGTTTACCGAGTCGAAGCTGACCGTCGAGGGCCTGTTGATGGCTGGAAAGGCCTTTTCAAGGATTCTAGCCTTCAACTGGTAAAGATACTGGATTGCAAGTGATTGCATTCAGGTAGAAACTTATTCCCAATCAGAATCTGAATAAAATACAATACATATATGACGAAAGAGACGGAAATAACAGATCTGACGATACCATTGAAAACGACAAAAATCGGTAAGTGGCGAAAAAGGAATGTCGCAAGTGCCAAAAATCTCAAAACCGTGCTAAAGGGAATTTTTAATTCGGGGGTACATTCTGAACCGAGTGGCTATTAATGATATGAATATTTTTATATCAAAAAACCGTTTGTTAGATTGGTGCAGTAAAAAGCGAAGCCTTGGCTTCCGATTCGGAACTTGACCTTCTGTCCATTATACACAGACTTCGCAGCCAATTGTTAAGTGTACAGGATGATCACAGGGCTAGTGCTACGATCCTACTCACATTTCACAGTCTCTCCAGAGCCAAGACTCGAACCTACGACGGCTGGCTTGCTAGCATCGCACCTCGAGACCAACTGGCAGGTTAGTCGATTGGTATAGTATCTTTGTCGAAATTGTAGATGGCAATTTTGTCCTTCCAAAAATATATGAGAAAATATGTATTTCGGGAAAATTTCATCTTTTTATGTTTTTATTTTTTCGAATTTCTTCGATTTTATTAGATACTTGATTAATAATTTTATTTTTGTGCTATTTCAAATTCTTTTTTTCAATCTCACGGTGCTTATTTTTTTCTGTAAGCTCAAAATTACTGTTCACCATTTCGTTGAAATCTTCCTAATAAACCGGGTTTAAATTGAACGAAATTCCAACTTTTCTTCTCATTTCTTCATCAATGTTAAGGTAACAAAAAAATCAAATGAAAAAATCAATATTCAATTGATTTTCGAAATAAAAAAAATTGCCTACAACATTGCTGAAGACGGCAACCTTTTTGGGTCTAACATTGTGTGTAATAATCGATACCTTTTTTTACAAAATTTCTTTCGAAAAATTTATCGTGATAAAAAAAACTATTATTAACGCAAAACGACATCTCTAGCGTATAGGATTATTCGTGGAAAGCTTCAATCAGATCAATAGTCCTATTAGTCAAATGACAACTGAAAAAGAATTATTACTATTGGGAACAGACTTGTCTGTTTTCCCCAGAGAAACACTACCGTGTAGGAGAATAACTTTTACTTCCAAAACAACTGTTCTCAAACTTGCTTGAAGAGAGCAGCGAATCGTATGGAGCATGCAGAAAAACACCGCTCTGGTATCTAAAATATCACTCCAAAAAAAAAAAAAAAATATACAGGTGTGAATTTTCTAACTCGAACGGACATTACGCTCAGTAACAAAACAACAGAGTTCACTGCAGTGCGTTAACTGTGCGTCTCTTAAGCATATATTGAATAAGGAAAGGCTAACGAATTCACTACTCTTATTTCGCTCAGCTGTGGTGTAAGCAGCAGGTGTGTTAGTTTTTCTGCAAGCAGCAGAAATACAGCACAAAACAGAGAAAAAGTGTAGTGCAAAAAATTGCTACACGCAGCAGCATGGTGGACAAGGAGAGCTGTTCCACAAAAAATACCCCAGTTTTAATATTTTTTTAAACTGTCATTTTTAATTAAACTGAAACTTAATATAAAAGTTTCCATAGGCAAAAGATGTCGTTTTGTGTAATTGGTTTAATTTTTGACGTAGGACTACGTCTTTGTTTTCTATACTAGATTACACTTTGTGAAAATGAAAATGAAACTGGCAAATGTTGCGTCAGATTTCAAACGGTTATAGCAAGCGAACGACTTAATGCATCTTAGTCATTTATATTTCGGTGGGTAGATAAAATGTGTAACAATTTTGATATTATGTTCAACATTTTTGCTTAACTGCTTAATGGTGGAAAAAGATGAAAAGTTCCAAGGTCAAGCTTTCCCATACATTTCCCTTGTTCTTGGCTTGCTTCCCAAGCACAGATAACAATAACATGGACGAAATAAATTCCACTGCCTACATATTTTGACTCAACAAAGTGTTTTGGTTTGTTTGTCTTTGTCTAAGCTGCGTGGCCACGCCTTAATGGTAAAAATCTACGCTGAACTCGATACAAAAGATTGCGTGTGGAAAATTCAGCTTCAGTTTAGTTTGTTCCACAATAGCGAGTGCGGTGCAGCTGTTAAAGCTTTGCGACATTGAGGAACGAGAGCTGCATACGAGTCAACTTCCAGGCACCGCGGAGCATGTTACCTGTATTCTGCACACGGCAGCAACAATAACCATCGTACGCTGCAGGATATTTTGCTGGCACAGCTGCTGGAGGGCACAGCGGAGAGCAAATTTTATACGCGGCCAACAAAATAATCGATGCTACCGGTGGTGGTGTGATTATCAGCATGCTGTAGCATACATTTCGAGCTAAAGGTTATCGAATCGGTTCTTTTTAGAACTATAAATGCTTGAAGATAAGAGTTATGAGAATTTTCACAACTACTACTAGTGTGAAATTTTTATCTATTTCTAAATAATCATTTTTACAATAACGACCAGGACGCACCAAATATAAACGGTAGTGTTACCTATGAATAGTTTATCACAACAAGATATAACCCTCATTTCAAGAATTTGCACTGCTAAATTGAGTGATTTTCCGGTTTAATTGTTTGTTTGTGTTCACTCGAACACCGTTATCAGTCAAATGTTATAAACGAAAATTAGTTAATCTAAGAACCAGAGTGATTTGCGCATCGGGAAAGCAAAACCTTTCCTTGATGCTTATGAAAATCACTCAGTAGTATTGAAGGTGTTTTGGTTTGTTCCTCTTTCTCGAAGCTACGTAGCCACGCCTTAATTGCAAAAATCTGCTCTGAACTCGATACAAAAGACTGCGTGTAGAAAATTCAGCTTCAGTTTAGTTTGTTACACATAAGCGAGAGCAGTGCAGCTGTTAAAGGTACACGACATTGAGAAACGAGAGCTGCATACGAGTCAACTCAAAATATTCATGGTGCGATTATCAGCGTTCTGTAGCACGAATTTTTAACTGAATATTATGAAATCGGTTCTTTTCAGAACTATAGATGCTTGAAGATAAGAGTTATGAGAATTTTCGCAACTACTACTAGTGTAAAATTTTCATGTATTCATGCATCGTTAGTTTTAAAATAACGACTATCAAAAATAAACGGTAGTGTTACCTATGAACAGTTAAGCGCAGCATATAATAATATTTAGGTTAGCATATATTAAATATTTAGTCCTACGTCACCATTTCATACAACCCCTAGGGCTGTATACCTTGTAGTATTTGGAACATGAATCTATTTTTTTTTTTCTTCACATAACATTTATTTGACACGGCACAAATACAATTTAATGTTTAACGGCGCCAATTATATCTGATGACTTAAAAACTAAAGCAAATTTTTTATCCTCGCTGCCGACTACGAGCTGAAATTAAGTCTAACTTAAAACTAGCATGGGATTTCCAATCAGTGTTTTGTTGTTCAATGGTCGTCTGATAATCGTCGAATGGCATGTATGGATTCGTTCTGCTGAGCCACGATGTCGTGAGTTGGGACAGAGGCTCGTAGTCCTTGGGTCCTGGTTCTATTGTGCGGGGTCTGGTTGCTGGTTTTGTGCTTAAGGTTCAAACGTGTTCTTGTCGTTTTGTTGGGTGTAGACGGAGGGGAACGGGACTAGACTGGGGCGTGGATGGATTTCAGGAAAACGTATATAAGGGACATGTAGGATAGGTCACGGCTCGCCAAGACATCACGAACAGGAACAGCCGGCTGTCTACCCTCGGCCTGCAGGGAAGCTATTAATTTAGACCTGGCGTCACGGTGTACAGGGCATGACCAAACCACATGCTCTATGTCGTGATAACCTTCACCACAGGCACAGATACCACTTTCCCCGAGCCCAACACGACGGAGGAGCGCGTCAAATCTATAGTGATTGGACATAAGCCGGGACATCACGCAAATGAAATCCCGACCTACATCCAACCCCTTGAACCACGGGTTCGTCGATACTTTGGGGATTATGGAATGTAACCACCTTCCCAATTCCCCTCTGGTCCAAGCATTTTGCCAACTGATGATCGTATTCTGACGTACAAGTGCGAAAAATTCATTAAAGGCAATTGGTCTTTCATAAATATCACCGTTTGTTGCGCCCACCTTAGCCAAAAAGTCCGCTTTCTCATTACCCGGTATCGAGCAGTGAGAAGGGACCCACGCTAAGGTAATCTGAGTAGATTTTTCGGATAAAGCACTCAGATGTTCCCGTATTTTCCCCAGGAAATACGGAGAGTGCTTAACATCTTTCATCGATCGGAGAGCCTCAATGGAACTGAGACTGTCCGTAAAGATGAAATAATGGTCCGTGGGCATTTTTTCGATAATCCCTAGGGTGTACTGAATTGCAGCTAATTCTGCGACGTAAACAGAAGCAGGATTATCGAGCTTATGGGAGACGGTTAAATTGTTATTGAAGATACCGAAGCCAGTGGACCCATCAAGAAGTGATCCGTCAGTGTAGTACATATTGTCGCAGTTGATGTTTCGATATTTATTGGAAAAAAATTTAGGGATCTGCTGCACGCGTAAATGATCCGGGATTCCACGAGTTTCTTCTATCATGGATGTATCGAAAAACACAGTAGAATCAGAAGTATTTGATAAGTCGACACGATTTGGAATATTCGAAGAAGGGTTAATATTTTGGGACATGTGATTGAAATACAATGTCATAAAACGGGTTTGAGAATTAAGTTCGATTAACCTTTCAAAATTTTCAATCACGGGACGGTTCAAGACCTCACATTTGATTAGAATACGAGAAGACAGGCTCCAGAAGCGGTTTTTCAATGGTAGTACTCCAGCTAAAACCTCCAAACTCATCGTATGGGTCGACTGCATGCAACCTAAGGCGATACGCAAACAACGATATTGTATTCGCTCCAGTTTGATCAAATGTGTGTTTGCTGCGGAGCGGAAGCAGAAACACCCGTATTCAATAACAGACAATATCGTTGTTTGGTAAAGCCTTATAAGGTCTCCTGGATGGGCTCCCCACCATTGTCCGGTTATTGTACGAAGAAAATTCACTCTTTGTTGACATTTTTTCATCAGATACCTCACGTGACAACCCCAGGTGCCTTTAGAGTCGAACCAGACACCAAGATATTTGTGTACCAAAACCTGAGAAATCGTTTTACCCATTAATTGTGTTTGAAGCTGAGCAGGTTCATGCTTCCTAGAAAAAACTACTATCTCAGTCTTCTCCGGAGAGAATTCGATACCTAGCTGTAAAGCCCAAGCAGACAAATTGTCCAAGGTATCTTGCAATGGTCCTTGCAAATCGGCAGCTTTGGCTCCTGTAACAGAGATTACACTGTCGTCTGCAAGTTGTCTTATCGTGCATGAATTTGCCAGACATTCGTCGATGTCATTTACATAAAAGTTGTAAAGAAGGGGGCTTAAACATGAGCCCTGGGGAAGACCCATGTAGCTAATGCGAAAAGTTGCCAAATCGCCATGCGTAAAATGCATGTGCTTTTCGGACAACAAATTGTGCAAAAAAATGTTCAAAATTGGAGAAAATCCTTGTCGGTGAAGTTTACCCGAAAGAATGTCAATAGAAACGGAATCAAAAGCCCCCTTAATGTCCAAGAACGCAGACGCCATTTGTTCTTTACGAGCATACGCCAGCTGAATATCTGTTGAAAGCAACGCAAGACAATCATTCGTCCCTTTGGCACGGCGGAAGCCAAATTGAGTTTCTGATAGTAGACCATTTGATTCGACCCAGTGGTCTAAACGACGGAGTATCATTTTTTCCATCAATTTCCGGATACAGGATAGCATTGCAATCGGCCTATAAGAGTTGTGATTAGAAGCTGGTTTCCCTGGTTTTTGGATGGCGATCACCTTCACTTGCCTCCAATCCTGCGGTACAATGTTTTGCTCCAGGAACTTATTGAACAAGTTCAACAAGCGCCTCTTGGCATTGCCGGGTAGATTCTTCAACAAGTTGAATTTGATTCTATCTAATCCAGGCGCGTTATTGTTACAGGACAGGAGGGCAACTGAAAATTCTGCCATCGTAAAAGGTGATTCTATCGCGTCGTGGCCCGGAGACGCATCGCGAACAATATTTTGCTCAGGAACAGAGTCCGGACATTTTTTCCTGGCAAAATCAAATATCCACCTACTTGAAGACTCCTCGCTTTCGTTGACCGTTACGCGATTCCGCATTCTTCGGGCTGTGTTCCAAAGAGTGCTCATCGATGTCTCCCTCGACGTCTCGTTCACGAACCGACGCCAATATCCACGTTTCTTTGCTTTAGCCAAGCTTTTAAGCTTGGTATCAAGCTCCGAATACCGTAAATAGTCGCCAGGTATACCTCCCGTCTGGTAGGCCTTAAACGCGTCGGATCTTTGCGTGTAGACATCGGAGCACTCTTGGTCCCACCACGGAGTGGGAGGCCGTTCTTTGATCGTTACGCCGGGATATTTCTTCGTTTGGGCTTGCAACGCGGCGTCGAGAATCGAGCCCGCGAGGAGGTTGTATTCTTCAAGTGGTGAATGATGTTGAATCGACTCGACCGCTTTTGAAATCATTTCCTCGTATAACTTCCAATCGACATTTCGTGTGAGGTCATACGGAATGTCAATTGGTCGCATGCGAGTTGACCCGTTAGTAATTGAAATAAGAATAGGCAGATGGTCGCTACCGTGAGGATCGAGGATTACCTTCCATGTGCAATCCAACCGTAGCGACGTCGAACATAAGGATAGATCCAAAGCGCTTGAGCGCGCTGGAGGTTTCGGGATACGTGTCATTTCACCGTTGTTTAAAATAGTCATGTCGAAGTCATCGCAAAGGTTATAGATTAAAGAGGAGCGGTTATCATTGTATGGGGAACCCCAAGCCACGCCATGAGAGTTGAAGTCTCCCAAAATCAAACGTGGCGAGGGAAGAAGTTCTATTAAATCAAAGAGCAGCCGTTGCCCAACCTGTGCTCTGGGGGGAATATATATTGAGGCAATACAAAGCTCTTTACCTTGTATTGTCATTTGACATGCGACAACTTCGATGCCTGGAATCGAGGGGAGGTTAATACGATAGAAAGAATAGCACTTTTTAATCCCTAAAAGTACTCCTCCATATGGGGTGTCTCGATCAAGGCGAATAATATTAAAATCATGGAAGTTGAGATCAATATTTGAAGTAAGCCAAGTTTCACAAAGGGAAAATGCATCGCATTTGTTTTTATTTATCAAAACTTTAAACGAATCAATTTTTGGTAAAATACTTCTACAATTCCACTGTAAGACAGAGATAGAATCCTTCATATACGCAGTTGAATTAGGCATCGAAGGATACAATCGCTGCAAGGAGAGGCCATTGGGCAGTCAACTGCTTCAAAAATGATCTAACTGTTGGGAGGAATGCTGTAAGAAAAATTTTAATTGGATCGGGTACATTGAAAGTTTCAAAAATCCAGTCCACAATGTCAGAAAATTTCACTAATCCAGAGTTTGTTTCATCAACTGGGAGTGTAAAAGGAGCAACTGGGGTTTTAGATGTTCCTGGCAGTGCTGGGAACTCCTTCTGGGACTTTAAATTTGCCAGCCCAGGAGGAGTTTGCTTCGGTTTTTCCGCAGCACTGTTTGGTTTGTTTGTAACTTTCATTTCACTTTGAGAAATCTTATGACCTTTTCTGGGAAGTTTAGGAGAGGAAATATTTTTCCTCTTTCTAGACTCCCCAGGATTGGCGTAAGATGCTCCCGCTGGTGAATCGTCAGAATCGGTTTCATCAGAGGACAACAGATCGAAGGGGTTCGAAGTAACGGGAGAAGTGGTAACGGTCTTCTTCAGCATGTCAGCGTAGGAACGCTTTGAACGCTCTTTGAGAGACCGTTTTATTTTATCCCTGCGCTGCATGTACACCGCACATGTCGAGAGCTCATGCAGATTTTCTCCGCAGTGAATACACTTTTCAGCGTTAACACTGCAAGAATCTTCCGCATGAGACTCCCCACACTTGCCACAACGTGCCTTATTGCAGCAGTAGGCGGCTGTATGGCCTAACTGCTTGCAATTCAGGCAGTTCATGACGCGGGGCACGAAGAGCCTCACAGGGAGACGAACCCGGTGGATCGAGACGTGGCTTGGTAGTGCAGACCCGGCGAACGTAACTCGAAACGAGTCTGACGGAGTGTATACTGTTTTGCCACCGATGATCGATGCTGACCGCAATTGCTTGCAGTCGAGCACCTTTACTTCGGGACACGTTTTGTTCTTAAAGCACCCTTTGGCACTTTGCAGTATACACTCGACGGACAGACTCGAATCGGTTATGACACCGTCGATCTCCACGTCTCGTGCGGGTATGTAAACGCGATACTCGCGTGTGAAGAGCTCAGAGCAAGCTATATCGTTGGCCTCTTTCAGGTTACCGACCACGACACGGAGCTTGTTAGGCCGGACCTTGGAAATTTCGGTCACGCCCTTGTACTCCTTCGTCAGGTCTTTAGAAATCTGCAAGAGGTTCAACTTTTTCGATTTCGGTCCTGCCTTTGGCCGAAAATAAACAGTATAGCTGCCCTGGGCTCCGTCTGGGTAAAGCCTGGGGCGAGGGGGGACTGAAGAATGAACAGGGGAGGGGGTAACAGAAGGGTCAGGGTCAGAGGGGTTCGGGGATGGTGGCGCGGGAGGCGAGGGATCTACATCCATCGCGCTAAGTCTAGCGCACTAGCGCTGACAAGAACACGTACCTTTTTATTTCTCCCTTCCAGTAAGGTTGGTTGTCCGATCGTTCAAAGTAGCAGCCGTTACAGCCAGCAGCACCAATACAGCAGCACCAAACAGCCACCAGCAGCGAGCCAGGTGTGAGATCACTCCACACAGCGATACAACTCGCTGACACTGATGGCTTCTTCTTTTTCCTCGTTTGTGTCTCGTCCACTGCTGTAGCACAATCCAGCCAGCAGCCAAATCGGCTTACGCACCAGCTGGCAGTCACGATGCGAAACAGTTGCACAAAGGCACGACCTTGAACCCGGATTTATTTCACTTGACCAGGCAAACAATGCCAACACTTGTTCACACGTCTTTTGTTTTATACTCTATCGGACCGATCACCAAACACGTCCAGTACTGATGCGTGTTCGGCACAGAATGAACATGAATCTATTGAAACATGCTAATTTGGGAAGGTATTGATGAAATACAAAATAAAAGTTAATTATCTAAAAAAGCACATTTTTTGAAAATCTATTTTTTTTAAACTACAACAGATTACCTAAACAATACAACCAATTCGATTCATGGAGATATCAAGAAAAAAGTTATGATTTTTTGAAAAAAAAAAAAATTTTTTTTACATGGTACATTTTTTGGAAGGAAAAAATAACAGGAGGGTTGTGTGCAAAGCCACGACCGCAAGGTTGATGTAGAATACTTTTACAAGAAAGATAACCCAGCTACTTGCGTGTCATTTTTTCTAGTAAATAAGCGTTGACTAATCAGATCAATCGAATTTTGCGCTTCAACAAGAATTGACCATTTTCAATAATATAGTAAGTTGCTTGTCATGGTTGGGGCTTGACAATTTTTAAATTTTGAAATGAAATTTTTTCGGATGTCGTGCTCATGACTGAAGGAAAAGATAATTCAGTACGTTCTGAGACACGGAAATAAAGTATAATTAATAACTTTTACAAATATAAAAATGTAAATTAACTCAAGAGCAAATATTAACGCTTTAATCATCAGGTTTTTATTTCATCAATTTAGTATCGGATAAGATGCCGATTACATCTTTGCGTTATCACTGACAGTGCGAATAAAGTTTTTTTTTTTATTCTCGCTTATTTTCCGTCGGTCTAGTTCCGCAACTGTTGTGGCCAATCACCGACGCCCAGGGAGGCGACTCCACACCCAGGACCCTACCTCACGACCCGTTAATTAACGGACCGGCGCCAACGGCTTTACTTCCTCATGCGATGGAAGGCGTGATCCCAGAGATTTTTCACCTCAGAAAATCTCCCGGTGTCGGCTAGGATTGAATCTAAACCAGTTGGGTTGGTTGTGAGTGGATCACGCCACCTCACAACCATCGACACCTATGTCGGCGGTGGGATTCGAACCCAGGCTTCGAGCGTGGTTGGCGGAGACGTTACCAACCACGCTAGGCCCCCGCTCAGTGCGAATAAAGTATTCGTTGTGGTAAAGTAAACAGTGAAAAACTGATATAACACTCAAAACTAGACGGCTCACGTGTTGTCAAAATGAGTCAACTTTTCATTGAATGCATTTACTAGTGCCCACTACTATCGCACAGAGACTGCATTTCACTAAATTGCTTCAATACATCATCCGCTATCGATGCTGAGATCCGCTGCAACTAGTGCGCTATCCATAGCCATGCCACAGTTGTGGCCGCTATATGCTGCCATTGGTATCCACTTTCCCTGCATCAGCTGACCCAGCTGCTATCGTTTCTGGAATCCGCTGCATCTAGTGCGCTATCCATTGTTACGTCACAGCTGTGGCCGCTTTCCGCCATCGCTGGTATTCACTGCACTGCTAGTGCTGCTGCTAAGGGAGGACGACTTCTGTTGTCGCGGTCTAGAACTATTATGAGCGGCTTCGAGTGACGCAGGCTCTTATAACGGGATGAAAAACTTATCGATAGTTATTGATAGGAGTAAGAAATCATCGATAACTATCGATAGCCATATCAGTCGATATTTCTTATCCTCCCTTACTCTTACACTGAAAAATAGCACATTTCAAATTACAAGGTCTATGTTTCTGTCGACTGTGCTTGGGAAGCAATCATGTTAACGACCAATCAGATCAATCGAATTTTGCGCTCAACAAGGATTGACCATTTTCAATAATATAGTGAGTTGCTTGTCATGATTGGGGCTTGTTGTAAAGTTTTGATTATGCGAAAAATTGATTTTTATGCAGATAATGAAAGTTTCGGCTGTCGTGCTCATGACTGAAAGAAAAGATAATTCAGTACGTTTTGAGACACGGAGATAAAGTAAAATTTAAAAATGTGAATTAACTCATTAGAAAATATTAATTCTTCAATCAAGTTTTTATTTCATCCTGAAAAGGACAATTTGTTGTTCATTTTAGTATCGGATAAGATGCCAATCACATCTTTGCATTATTCTAGTGCGAATAAAGTATTCCTTGTAATAAAATAAACTGTGAAAAGCTGATATAACACTCAAAACTAGACGGCTCACGTGTTGTCAAAATGAGTCAACATTTCATTGAATGCATTTCCTAGTGCCCACTACTATCGCACAGAGACTGCATTTCACTAAAGTGCCTCACTGCATCAGCCGATATCGATGCTGAGATCCGCTGCAACTAGTGCGCTATCCATTGCTACGCCACAGCTGTGGCCGCTTTACGTCATCGCTGGTATCCACTGTACTGCTACTGCTGCTGCTAAGGGATGACTGCTGTTGTCGCTGTCTAGAACTATTATGAGCGGCTTCACTTTTTTTTACTTAAATTTCAATTTATTCTTATCTCTTTGTTTGGTACAAGTTTTGCTATTTAAGTGATATAAGATTTTACTTTTTCATCCTTTGGTTTAAGTTTACATTTTGCATCTTTAATGCTCGTTTTAGTTTTCATATATAAAATAGTTATGAGATTGTTTGATACTACAGAATCAGTGTTGTTTTAATTTTATAACCTACTTAAACTAAAATTTCAAAATCTAACTAACCAGCGCTCGGATGAGCGGGTGTTCCGAGTGTGTCGCACTCATAACGAAGTCCTGTATCGATTCCTCAATTCGTTCGTTGATCGTTTTACATGCTGCGGTGCGATGTAGCTCGGTGGTTCTCGTATCATATGGGGCATTCAATATTGTTCTCAGCAGCTTGTTTTGGATTACTTGAGGTTTTCTTCTGTGTTTCTGCACAGGTTCCCCACACAGGCATAGCGTGATTTATCACTGGAGCGATAATTGCCTTGAACACTCCCAATTTATTCTTGAGTGATAGCTTGGATCGTCGAGATATTAACGGATAGAGGGACTTTAATAATCCAATGCACCTGCATTTCAGCTTGTCTGTGTGAGATCTGTATATTTGTTTGTTGTCAATTGTGATGCCAAGATAGCCGGCTTCGTTCGCCCATTCAACGGTACATCCGTTCACTCGTATCTGACGGTCTGGAAGCAGTTTCGCTGACAATCGATGTCGGAATAGAATGGCTTGACTTTTATTTTCGTTTACTTTAATTTTCCAGCTATTCAGGTAGAAAACATACGCCGTTACACCTTTTTGAGGCCTAGCACAGTAGGTTGCTGAATTACGACCGCTAGCAATTATCGCACTATCGTCTGCATACAGGGCCAGTTTGCAGTCAATGAGCGGCTTCAGATGAAACAGGCTCTTTTATAGGCCAAATAGCATGTTTAAAATTGCAAGGTATATGATTCTGTCGGCCGTGCTTGGGAAGCAATCATATAACGACCAATCAGAGGTCGAACTTTTCGTTATAACAAGGTTTGACTATTTTCAATAGTATAGTAGTGTGAATAATAAAATTACAATTATCTTCTTTTGGGAAGAATCTTAGAAAATTTTCCAATCTATTGCTGCAAGAACGACAAAAATTCATCGAATTCTAACCGATTTATTAGCATTTGAAATTGAACATATTTTTCACTTTTTTCGGTTTTAGATTATCATTTCACATCCCTCTGTAGAGGAACTTCCTGAGAGAAGTATTCTACTTCAAAATTAACATCTAGGGTAATCGCTGCATTATTCATCTCAACAGGTCCTATATTCATCTTATTTCTCTCTTTTGTCCAATTTACCGTCAAGTTTCTACAAACTTTTGGATGTAAATCTATTTGCTTCTCGATTTTCTCAAGTGGCTGAAAGTTTTACGTTGAAAATATGGTGAAATTTGACGATAAATTGATCAAAAAGGCGTGATGAGATGAATATAGGTACTGAGATGATAATAGGAGTGGTTACCCTACCGACAACTTTGCCAAAGAAACAAACTGTTTTAGAAATATTTCTACAGCTGATACGGTTTGAATGATTGGCATAGTGTCTTCGGCAAAGTTGTAGATAATAATTTTGTCCTTCTAAAAAAAATATGCCCCTCGAAAAAAAATTTAATAAAAAATTTTCTTTTTCAAAAAGTCATAAGGGTATCGAACGTCTTCGTCAGTGATTTTTTTCGACAGGTTTTCTGCCGAAGACGTTCGATACCCTAATAATTTTTGAGATAATAAATTTTTAATTTTCCTTTTAACTCTATGTCAAAAAAACTTTTTTGTAGAGTGTATATTTGTTTTCGGAAAATCAAAACTATTATCTACAACTTTGTCAAAGACGTCTTATTAATGAAACTGGCCAGAAGGACGCACGACGAAACTTTTTCAGGGAATTCTAATTGATGATATTTGGCAAGAGGAACGAGCATCGGTATAGTAGAACAGTAAGCGTGTAAAATGAGGAGTATCACATTACACACAAGCACTGATAAACAATAATGATAAGCATGCCACTTCTCAATAGCGGTATTGCTAATAACAGAAGTGCGGGATACAGCAGGCACCCGGGCCTATCTCACGATAGATCTACGATTCTGGTCGCAGAGAGGAAGTCTATGCAGGGAAAAAAACCTGATTGGGACATTTTTTATGGAATTGCTCTCGATGGAAGTCAAGTAGTTCAACTAAAATCATAACAGCCAAAAAGTTCCATTACTTTGGAATTATTTCAAGTCCGTGAACGAACATTTTTAGAAACAATTCCTTTTTTTTCAGCTACTTAAAATTCAAAGTTCTTGAGTGCTAAATTTGTAATAAAATTTTTTTTCAGCAAAATTAAAATGTATGCTACGTGGCGAATTTCTCTTTGTGGCACAAACCTGTACGAAAACTCGGGGGAAAATTCTCAAGCAATTTTACTCTAGAAGAGAGCGAAAAACTCAAACTAGAAACAAGTCCTTAATAAGGAAAGTGTGAAAACCATAAGAAAAAGGCGAAGAGAACTAAAATTTAAAAAATATGACATAAAAGGCGAAAACGATGAAAATGTCAAGAAGAAATGAAATGAAGTTTATTACAACAATTATGAAACGACGAATATGATGATGTTGAATTAATTGAAGAAAATGATGGAAGAAATGATGATGATGAGAGTAACAAAAATGGCGAAAAAGACAAAAAGATGGGGTCATACAAGAAAACGGCATAGAAAACAACAAGTACTAAAATGTTGTAACCAATGGGAAAGATGGAAATGCTATAATCAACTAGAATAATGTGAATGACGGATAAAACAATCATAATGTGGCGAAAAAATCGTGAATAACAAATATATCAGAAAATATAACAGAAAACTCAGAATAGGTTGATGGAATAACGGAAATAAGGAATAAATCTGAAATGAAGAACTTGCAAAAAACGTGCAATAACGACGGACTTCTGAATAGAAATAAACATAAGTGACAGATATGATAAAAGAGATAAAAATAGTGACATATACAACAATTAAAAGCTGCTGTAAATGATAAAAAGAAAACCATGAAAGTGACGCAAATGACAAATGTATCTAATAACAGATGATGGTGGGGGCAATGATGGTGATCTGATATAACGATACTTTTAACCCAAAAAATTATACAATAGTTGTTAACGATCAACAAAATTAACGGAGAAGCAAATCATACTCCTCTTTTGGGTTGTTGAGCAAAGATATTATTATTAGTGATTGTTGTAATCCCAATGAAGACTTTAAAATATTTTTTCATCAGATTACTGTAGAGTGTAGAATTATTAGGTCTAAAATGAAGATTGATTACCAATTTTCAATTCTATTTAGAAAAATCTTTAAATGACCTCGCATTTCTATACGTTTCGAATACTTAGTAAATTTAATAAGAGTAAAGTTTATAAGAGACAAAAAATGTAATAATTCATTTTAAAAGTATCAGAATGATTATACTTTACATCTGGCTCCTACTCAAATATAGAGCTGTGAACTCTGCTGATATCTTTAATAAGTCCACCTACTCGCAATTTTGTCTCATTCCATATCATAACGAGTTATATCTTTCATCGATAGCTTACCATACCACTTGCTTGGTGTACGATTGAAACCACAAATATTCAGATATCGCCCTAACGGTGTTATTTTGTTCCACGCCAATCGGTTTGAACGAAACATTCACCACATATGCAAACGATTGTGTATCTTTTTGGTAACAAACTTTTTTGTGAGTAACTATATTGTTAAACATTTGGTTTAATTATGAAATCATGGTTCCATCAGGAATGCTGCGAGGAATGTTCCATCATATTCGCAGTGGTTAATCTCATTTGATTGGCTTGCTAAGCTATTACAAGTAGTACCGTTGAAGAGGCATTGAATTCCAAGCACGGATCTTTTAAAACCTCTCGTTGGTCGCGAAGCTTTAGTTGAATGGAAAATCTGTGAGCTGGGTATAATTGATTTAAAATAGTTTTAATCAACAGTTTCATGCTGCAATTAAAAGGTATCATTTTATTAAAATTAAAAATCAACTCACTTCCCGAGACATCCTTTTGAACACAAGTGGCCACCAGCTCGAGCAGCAGCAAAGCCACCGTCCGCCACATCGCCTGTACCGAGGTCATTGCAGCTATCGTCGTCGTCGTCGCTCGTCACTGACGTTTGGGAATCGCGTAATCAATGGGTGGCTGCCGTGGTGTAGGCACCCGTAAGCAACCGCGTTTAATTACACCGATTTACGTGGAAGCCGTTTTGCACCCGGATGGAGGAGTCTTCGGTTTGCACATATGGACATGAGCTTCGTTAGCGTCTTGGGAGCTTGCTGAGTGTCTTCAACAAATTGAATCCATTAGTTTCGGGAGTTGTTACTTTTTGTCTATTCCTTGTGTTTCACAACCGTGTTATGAATAAAAAAATATCATACTTTTTCCAATCTGGCTAATAAACAGGAATGGAATTAAGTAAATTTCTTCTTAAATTTTGTTTTATTTTGGATGCCCAAATTCAAACTTTTACAAAGTTCTATTAGCATGTTTATTGATTGAAAATCATAAGAAATCCGCCCTAGAATCACCTTAACAGGGCTCACACAATAGCCAAAACAAAACTGCTACCTAATTCCACTCAATCGGTATTCGTCGTAATTGTAATCGCTACTAGAAAATCACTGACCGGCGACCGACCGGTCGCCACTTCACAAACCACAGTGCCAAAGAACGCGACCGAAAGGCAAGGACGACTTACCGCGCACGGGAACTCCGAACCACGCCAGGTGTAAATATTAACTGGCTCCAATTTTCCAACGGCAAGTCAATTTCTAGCAAATTTCTCACCGGCGACGGCAGCAGGCGCCCCGGTAAGGAATGAGCTAAGAAAATTTTACAGCATGCAGGCAGCGTTAGAGTCCTCAACCGACGGCAGGATGGCTGGCTGCCGGAGTGGCCACTTTGCTGCGCATGATAGCGTACGATCTTCGTCGCCAGCCGAGAGTCGAAGTCACTCGTCTGCGGGATTTGCTGTCACTTTTTACCATCCCGTGCACTGGGGGAGGCTCCTGGAATGGGACCGGCATTATCCTTTTTTTGCCAACCAACCGCCCACCCGTTCCCTTGTGTCCATGTTTCCGTCGCCGATTATTGTCGTCTGCGGCTGGTAGTATTGTCGTTGCGGTGGCGCTTGACGATTGACGTCGGTAAGAAATAGCAGCGTCGGTGAAAGGAGTTTGGATATAGAAATTCGTATATTTTCATGAGCAGGTCAAAACAGTTTCTATCCTCGCTGTGACTTCGTTCCGCCCGGTCGCGTGCTTCGACAACACTCGTGGGCTGCCCCGAAGTGTTAGCCGCTGGCGGTGGAAATCATCTTGTCCGCGTTACCAACAGCTTTCATTCATTTCAACAGGATTTTTGGTGTTCGAGGTGACTGGCGAGTCAGGCAGGAACAATGTTTTTGAGCGATTCGCAGGGTGATGACTAGAGAAGTTGAAGGGGGTTAATTCGTGGCTGCCTGCTACTGTGGGGTGTATAAATGTGGCGTTTGTAATACAATGATAATTACGGTCAGCATAGAGGGAAGGCAACCACAAATAGTTCGTTGCGTTTTTCCTTCCGTTCGTGTGACGAATTATGGTTTGTGCTTGTGTTTGTTGTCAGCGACGTCCGACAGCCGGTTTAGTGTGTGACGAAATTCGCATGTTTACACAACAAATTGAACCGTTGAGGGTCAGCCGTTTGCGGAAAAAAGGCTGTTGGGTAAATTCCTGCGGGGAAAAGCATTTTCTAGATTTTAAATGCATGCAAAAATTGTGACGTTGTTTTAGTGCAATGTTGTTCAACGAAATCGTCTTTTTGGCCTTCTTTCAAAAAAGGTATGAAAAACGACGATCTTAAAATCTTCAGTATGAATTCATTATTCTTGATTTAAATTAAAATTGATTTTTCGTACGCTTCGAAATGGCTCAATGCAAACCGTGCCAATGACGTTATCCAATGCGTTTTTGTTTATTATTAGTAGGTTTTATTTATTATTCCACAGTGTAGTTTTATAATAGCATTATGTTAAGTGATAATTTCCTCGTACTAATCTGGCGTGAATCATTACTTTTTTTTTGCATAACAAGCATCCTTGTAGATCCAACTTAAACCACTTATCTAAATTGCACCGCTTCCTGTCTATCCAGTTTTATTTCAAGCTATTCACATACAATCGCTATAAATAGCAGTTTTTTCTCGCTTTAGAATTCGCAACCGCGGTTTCCCTTCGAATGAATTCCTTCTTTGATCGGTTCATGCATGCAGACAACATAAAAAAACATACAATAACAAAAATAAAACAAACGTTAAAGAGTGAGCCTCACATTCGTCCCTTCGCCGGAGGCTTCCACTGTTCTCTGTTTCAAAGAGCAAAAATTACAAATCATCACCCGGCAACCACGGCAAGACAAACACTTACTTCCGAAGCGCGAAATTTGAAATTTCCTAATGAAGGGGAACGGACGCCGTCACACTCCGTTTTGTCAACAGTTTTTATTTTCCATCTGTACTGTACTGTAACTCTCCCCGGTTTCTGTAGTATCTACTCAGCAGACTGAACACTTCATCAAACGGGAAGGTGCAAACGCTGCGGCCATTAAACGATTTGGTAACAATTATCGCTCCTAATTAGTGCGAGCAGCGAATCGGAAAGCAGCGCGAATAAATCAGCGATTTTCTTCAACTTGTTATTTTCGGGGCTAGTAACAAGACTTTCGGTAAACGAGAAAAAAAACCACCTCTACCCCCCCGGGAAGGGAAAATCCGAACTTGCTGACTCGGCTCGTACCCGGTTTGCTGATGTTTAGATTATGAGTTAAAAGTTGCTCGCTCGGTAGACTATGCTTCTGGGAGGCTGGCTGCTGGCAGGATAATCTATGACATAGACGCCTTACACCTTACTGCCGCTGCCTGTTTGGGTGTTTATCTTTCGCTCTTGCTGATAAAGGCACTTTTGGATTTGCCGCTGCGACTGTGAACATCGCGCTAGACGGGAAGTCACTGCGAGTGGCATTTGATATGTGTGTGGTTGTGTGTGAAACAACGGTTGTTTTTTGGGAAGTTTTCGGTTACGAATTATACTATGATTTGTGCATGGTATGTGAGATCTGCGAAAATCAACCTGAAAGCAAAGTCAGCAAAATGACACACCTGATCAAAAGATTGTAAACTATGCTGCATTCCCCGCGGAACGTTTGTTTCTTATTAGAATCGGATCTAAAATTAAAATGACTAAAACTGATTCTAGTAAAATGCTTTTTAAAAATTATATTTTCAGAACCTTCATCCGTGCCTTGATTCTTGAAGCGCAAACTGGTGTCCGATGCAATGAAAATACGTTGTAAGTGTTGTTTTTTTTTTCTTCATCTATAGTTTATTGGACACGGCACAAATACAATTCAATGTTTAACGGCGCCAAATATATCTGGTAGCTTACTTTCTAAAGTATCTTAATAACTAAAAGCAAATTTTTTATCCTCGCTGCCGACTACGAGCTGAAACTAAATCTAACTTAAAGCTAGAATATTTTGCATTAAAAGCACAGGTTTGCTGTTTGATGGTTTTCATTGCCATAGGTAAGCAGCATATTAAATTTGTTCCGCTGCTGGGCCAAGATATTACGGACTGGCATATTGGGTTGTTTCCATCGGGCCTTGAGAGTATCGTGCGGGTCTGATTGCTGTTTCCGGATCCGGGGTCTTAACGTGTTCTTGTCGTTCGGTTGGATCTAGGCGGAAGGGGATAGGACTAAACTGGGGCGTTGATGGATTTCAGGAAAACGTATATAAGGGACATGTAGGATAGGTCACGGCTCGCCAAGACATCACGAACAGGAACAGCTGGTTGCCTACTTTCGGCCTGCAGGGAATCTATTAATCTAGACCTGGCGTCACGGTGTACAGGGCATGACCAAACAACGTGCTCTATGTCGTGATAACCTTCACCACAGGCACAGATACCACCTTCCCCGAGCCCAACACGACGGAGATGCGCGTCAAATCTATAGTGATTGGACATAAGCCGGGACATCACGCAAATGAAATCCCGACCTACATCCAACCCCTTGAACCACGGGTTCGTCAATACCTTGGGGATTATGGAATGTAACCACCTTCCCAATTCCCCTCTGGTCCAAGCATTTTGCCAACTGATGATCGTATTCTGACGTACAAGTGCGAAAAATTCATTAAAAGCAATTGGTCTTTCATAAATATCACCGTTTGTTGCGCCCACCTTAGCCAAAGAGTCCGCTTTCTCATTGCCCGGTATCGAGCAGTGAGAAGGGACCCACACTAAGGTAATCTGAGAAGATTTTTCGGATAAAGCACTCAGATGTTCCCGTATTTTCCCCAGGAAATACGGAGAGTGCTTAACAACTTTCATCGATCGGAGAGCCTCAATGGAACTGAGACTGTCCGTAAAGATGAAATAATGGTCCGTGGGCATTTTTTCGATAATCCCTAGGGTGTACTGAATTGCAGCTAATTCTGCGACGTAAACAGAAGCAGGATTATCGAGCTTATGGGAGACGGTTAAATTGTTATTGAAGATACCGAAGCCAGTGGACCCATCAAGAAGTGATCCGTCAGTGTAGTACATATTGTCGCAGTTGATGTTTCGATATTTATTGGAAAAAGTTTTAGGGATCTGCTGCACGCGTAAATGATCCGGGATTCCACGAGTTTCTTCTATCATGGATGTATCGAAAAACACAGTAGAATCAGAAGTATTTGATAAGTCGACACGGTTTGGAATATTCGAAGAAGGGTTAATATTTGGGGACATGTGATTGAGATACAATGTCATAAAACGAGTTTGAGAATTAAGTTCGATTAACCTTTCAAAATTTTCAATCACGGGACGGTTCAAGACCTCACATTTGATAAGAATACGAGAAGACAGGCTCCAGAAGCGGTTTTTCAATGGTAGTACTCCAGCTAAGACCTCCAAACTCATCGTATGGGTCGACTGCATGCAACCCAAGGCGATACGCAAACAACGATATTGTATTCGCTCCAGTTTGATCAAATGTGTGTTTGCTGCGGAGCGGAAGCAGAAACACCCGTACTCAATGACAGACAGTATCGTTGTTTGGCAAAGCCTTATAAGGTCTCCTGGGTGGGCTCCCCACCATTGTCCGGTTATTGTACGAAGAAAATTCACTCTTTGTTGACATTTTTTCATCAGATACCTCACGTGACAACCCCAGGTGCCTTTAGAGTCGAACCAGACACCAAGATATTTGTGTACCAAAACCTGAGAAATCGTTTTACCCATTAATTGTGTTTGAAGCTGAGCAGGTTCATGCTTCCTAGAAAAAACTACTATCTCAGTCTTCTCCGGAGAGAATTCGATACCTAGCTGTAAAGCCCAAGCAGACAAATTGTCCAAGGTATCTTGCAATGGTCCTTGCAAATCGGCAGCTTTGGCTCCTGTAACAGAGATGACGCTGTCGTCTGCAAGTTGTCTTATCGTGCATGAATTTGCCAGACATTCGTCGATGTCATTTACATGAAAGTTGTAAAGAAGGGGGCTTAAACATGAGCCCTGGGGAAGACCCATGTAGCTAATGCGAAAAGTTGCCAAATCGCCGTGCGTAAATGCATGTGCTTTTCGGACAACAAATTGTGCAAAAAATTGTTCAAAATTGGAGAAAATCCTTGTCGGTGAAGTTTACCCGAAAGAATGTCAATAGAAACGGAATCAAAAGCCCCCTTAATGTCCAAGAACGCAGACGCCATTTGTTCTTTGCGAGCATACGCCAGCTGAATATCTGTTGATATTCGCAAGACAATCATTCGTCCCTTTGGCACGGCGGAAGCCAAACTGAGTATCTGATAGCAGACCATTTGATTCGACCCAGTGGTCTAAGCGACGGAGTATCATTTTTTCCATCAATTTCCGGATACAGGATAGCATTGCAATCGGCCTATAAGAGTTGTGATCAGAAGCTGGTTTCCCCGGTTTTTGGATGGCGATCACCTTCACTTGCCTCCAATCCTGCGGTACAATGTTTTGCTCCAGGAACTTATTGAACAAGTTCAACAAGCGCCTCTTGGCATTGCCGGGTAGATTCTTCAACAAGTTGAATTTGATTCTATCTAACCCAGGCGCGTTATTGTTACAGGACAGGAGGGCAACTGAAAATTCTGCCATCGTAAAAGGTGATTCTATCGCGTCGTGGCCCGGAGACGTATCGCGAACAAAGTTTTGCGCAGGAACAGAGTCCGGACATACTTTCCTGGCAAAATCAAATATCCACCTACTTGAAGACTCCTCGCTTTTGTTGACCATTACGCGATTCCGCATTCTTCGGGCTGTGTTCCAAAGAGTGCTCATTGATGTCTCCCTCGATGTTTCGTTTACGAACCGACGCCAATATCCGCGTTTTTTTGCTTTAGACAAGCCTTTAAGCTTGGTATCAAGCTCCGAATACCGTTAATAGTCGCCAGGTATACCTCCCTTCTGGTAGGCCAAAAACGCGTCGAATCTTTGCGTGTAGACATAGGAGCACTCTTGGTCCCACCACGGAGTGGGAGGCCGTTCTTTGATCGTTACGCCGGGATATTTCTTCGTTTGGGCTTGCAACGCGGCGTCGAGAATCAAGCCCGCGAGGAGGTTGTATTCTTCAAGTGGTGGATGATGTTGAATCGAATCGACCGCTTTTGAAATCATTTCCTCGTATAACTTCCAATCGACATTCCGTGTGAGGTCATACGGAATGTCAATTGGTCGCATGCGAGTTGACCCGTTTGTAATTGAAATAAGAATAGGCAGATGGTCGCTACCGTGAGGATCGAGGATTACCTTCCATGTGCAATCCAACCGTAGCGACGTCGAACATAAGGATAGATCCAAAGCGCTTGGGCGCGCTGGAGGTTTCGGGATACGTGTCATTTCACCGTTGTTTAAAATAGTCATGTCGAAGTCATCGCAAAGGTTATAGATTAAAGAGGAGCGGTTATCATTGTATGGGGAACCCCAAGCCACGCCATGAGAGTTGAAGTCTCCCAAAATCAAACGTGGCGAGGGAAGAAGTTCTATTAAATCAAAGAGCAGCCGTTGCCCAACCTGTGCTCTGGGAGGAATATATATTGAGGCAATACAAAGCTCTTTACCTTGTATTGTCATTTGACATGCGACAACTTCGATGCCTGGAATCGAGGGGAGGTTAATACGATAGAAAGAATAGCACTTTTTAATCCCTAAAAGTACTCCTCCATATGGGGTGACTCGATCAGGGCGAATAATATTAAAATCATGGAAGTTGAGATCAATATTTGAAGTAAGCCAAGTTTCACAAAGGGAAAATGCATCGCATTTGTTTTTATTTATCAAAACTTTAAACGAATCAATTTTTGGTAAAATACTTCTACAATTCCACTGTAAGACAGAGATAGAATCCTTCATATACGCAGTTGAATTAGACATCGATGGATACAATCGCTGCAAGGAGGGGCCATTGGGCAGTCAACTGCTTCAAAAATGATCTAACTGTTGGGAGGAATGCTGTAAGAAAAATTTTAATTGGATCGGGTACATTGAAATTTTCAAAAATCCAGTCCACAATGTCAGAAAATTTCACTAATCCAGAGTTTCTTTTATCAACTGGATATGCAAAAGGAACAACTGGGGTTTTAGATGTTCCTGGCAGTGCTGGGAACTCTTTCTGGGACTTTAAATTTGCAAGCCCAGGAGGAGTTTGCTTCGGTTTTTCCGCAGCACTGTTTGGTTTGTTCGTAATTTTCATTACACTTTGGGAAATCTTAGAACCTTTACGGGGAAGTTTAGGAGAAGAAACATTTTTCCTCTTCCTAGACTCCCCAGGATTGGCATAAGATGTTCCCGCTGGTGAATTGTCAGAATCGGTTTCATCAGAGGGCAACAGATCAAAGGGGTTCGATGTTATGGTAGAAGTGGTCACGGTCTTCTTCAGCATCTCAGCATAAGAACGCTTTGAACGCTCCTTAAGTGACCGCTTGATTTTATCTCTGCGCTGCATGTACACCGGGCATGTGGAGAGCTCATGCTGGTTTTCCCCACAGTGAATACATTTTTCAGCATTAACACTGCAAGAATCTTCCGCATGAGTCTCCCCACACTTGCTACATCGTGCCTTATTGCAGCAGTAGGCGGCTGTGTGGCCTAACTGCTTGCAATTGGTGCAATTCATAACACGGGGTACATACAATCGCACAGGCAGACGAACCCGGTCGATCGAGACGTGGCTAGGGAGTGCAGATCCGGCAAACGTAACGCGAAACGAGTCTGACGGAGTGTAAACTTTTTTACCGCCGACGAGAGACATGGACCGCAATTGCTTACAATCCAAAATCTTCGCCTGTGTTTCGGTATTTTTGAAGCAACCGGTTGCGCTTTTTAGGATACACTCGACAGACAGACTCGAATCGGTTATGACACCGTCGATCTCCACGTCTCGTGCGGGTATGTAAACGCGATACTCGCGTGTGAAGAGCTCAGAGCAAGCGATAGCATTGGCCTGTGCCAGATCACTGACCACGACACGGAGCTTGTTAGGTCGGACCTTGGAAATTTCGGTCACGGCCTTGTACCCCTTCGTCAGGTCTTTTGAAATTTGCAGTATGTTTAATCGCTTCGAATTCACTCCTGCCTTTGGACGAAAATAAACAGTATAGCTGCCCTGTTGAGATCCGTCCGGGTAAAGCCTGGGGCGAGGGGGGACTGGAAAATGAACAGGGGAGGGGGTAACAGAAGGGTCAGGGTCAGGGGGGTTCGGGGATGGTGGCACGGGAGGCGTGGGATCTATATCCATCGCGCTTAATGTAGCGCACTAGCGCACTAGCGCCGACAAAAACACGTACCTATGTACTTCTTCCTTCCAGCAGTGGTTGTCCGATCGTTCGAAGCTGCACCGAAAGCAGCCAGCAGCACCAGTACAGCAGCACCAATACAGCCACCAGCAGTGAGCCGGGTGTGAGATCACTCAGCACAGCGACACGACTCGACTGTCAACTGATGGCCTTGAATTAGAAGGATCTATTCACTGTGCACAGATCAAAACTGCAGCTGGTATTTTGCACCAATACAGCCAAAGTTGCGAGCCGGGTACAGAACGTAGCGACACAACTCACATTGTAATAGATTGTAATAGAACGACCACTTTGCACGTCCGTTTCTGTCGAGTGTTCGACGCGGAATGACTTTATTGTTTGTTTAATATTATATACTTACACCATAATTGATCATTATTTTGTTGACCATACAAAGGGTTTGTCAACCACCAGTTAAAAATCACTGTGATAAAGCAATTTTGGAGCATTATCAATTCATTGTTTAGCAAAGGAACATGAAAAACGTGTGGATATATTTATTGTACCTGATTGCAATACCTCTCAATATGTTACCTTTCTTGTTCGTTTGACTCGGGTTTTGACATGTTTGTTTGGCTTACAATATTCTCTTGGCATATCTCTTCCTCTAAGTATTGCTAGTTTGCCTATCTATCTCTTAGTGATTACATTGAAATGTTCAGAGTTTGAATCAAAGCCGAGTTCTGAATTCTCGTTAATTTACAAAGCAAACTTTGTTTTAATCTATATAAATAGTAACAAAAATAAAATAGCCAACATGTTGAACCTATAATATCGACGAGTAAATTTATTTTTCATGGATTTTTTAGTGCAAGAAGTTACATCATAACTAAGTGTTAAAAATTTGCTGCAGTACGGTATGTAATTTTTTTTTCACCACTGCTGAAAACGTTCCATCCATATCATATACAAATTGACAAAAAATTGGAAAAATGAACAAAATGAAAAATTACAGAAATACCCCAAATAATTAAAAAAAAAACAAATATTTGAAAAAAAAAATGAAATCTGACGAAGTGAAAAAAAGATAGTTTTATCAAAATATGTTATAGTCCAAAAAAACAAATTTGTTTACAGTATCAAAATGCTCGAAATGTCAAACATATCGTGAGAGAATGAATGGAATCATCAATGTACAAAATTTTTAACTAGAAACAACAAAAACGTTAAAAATCTGTCGCAAAATGTGGGTGAAAATTGAGAATGGAAATAATTGAAAATAATGAGTACAATAATAGAAATAATATACATTATTAACATGACAAATATGACAAAAATGATAAAAATGACGAAAGAGACAGAAATGACACAATTGACAAAAATGATACAAATGATACAAATGACAAAAGTAACAAAATTGAAAAGCTTGATAATGAACGCAAAAATTTAAAAATTTTAAAGAGTGCAAAAATAATAAAAAGAACCGAAATGGCCAAAGTGAAAAAAAAAGTGAAAGGAAAAAGTATTGGAAATAGTAATGATGTAAAAAGTGTTAGAAATGACAGGAACAACATAAAATTATTATTCGAAATAATTGTAGGAAATGAATGTCGAAATATAATAAAAGTTGAAATCAAATATTGTCAGACACGTTAATGAAATGCAATCGAAAATGTATAGCTATCAGCAAAGACAAAAATAATGAAATATATTCAAAATGATAGATGTATAAATAATTATAAGAAAGACAAAGATGGTAAAAAAGTCTTTTTTACCCTTTTGCAGTGTTACTCATTGAGAAGGACCCTGCTCCGTGTTATAGTGCATTTTGTATTCTCCTTCAGACTTAGTAACCTACTTTCTTCCATATCGACTTTATCATATCGTCCCGCAAGCTATCACAGCGTATAACGTGCTATTGTCTATGATATTATCAAAAACTTAGAACCGGGGGTTATTTATTCTGGAGGGAAGATTTATGTGGAAGAGCCTGAGAATGAACCCATACTTGAGTCCTTTTCGCCAACGAATGGCTTGGTTCTACAAAGCTTCGAACCTTGCGGCAACGAAGCTCCACAAAAGTATTGACAACCAACAATGAAAAAAATATTCGAAACTGCTGTCGCAACAATTAACGAAAACGTTGGTGTAAATTTCGACATAAAGCTATTGAAAGTAGAAATAAGCTAAGGTTTTTCCATCGTGCTGAACTGATATCGAAATTTGCGCAAACCTGAAAACTTTCAACTGGAAATTTTCTCGTTGAAGCTTTTCGCAAAGCTCTCGTTGCCGTTTCGTAACCATTGAGAATTATCTTGAATGCTTTCGCCGCTTCGCTATAAAGCGCATGTGCCGTTACCTGTGGAATTCGGACGCAGCCTTTGTGTTATCCTGTGCTTTCAAAGCACAAGTTTGTGCTTAACGAATGTTCTTTTCGTTCATGTTTTGCCTTTTGATTCAGGAAAGTGCTGTAAGAGTTCGCTAGTGGGGTAGGCGCCTATGAAAAAAAAAAATTATTATTTATGCGAGTTGTGACTAGTTCTAGCATTTATTTTCTGGTTACTATACCTAATATATTTGATGATTTTAATGAATGGTGTTTGTTTACGAAATAATTGCTCCAATACTAGAGTTGGGAAATTTTTCTCAAATTTAAACCTGAAATGGAATGCCAAATATTCTCAAAGCATAAACTGTCAATATAAAAAAGCAAATTTAAGCTTGTCAAAATGAGGAAATTTGTTATTGCATAGATTGGCTGAGGCAGACTGGAATAGAAATTCCAGATTATGATGATCTATCTGATGTTGCTTCGCACACGAATTGATCAACTGATAACGCAAACCAAAAATGTTATTCATTCAATTGCATTCAAAGTTCCCAAATCCCACGTGTAATAATTTGCCTCGGATTCCATTTTACTATAGATTCGGAAAGACTCGCGCAGATCAAAACGAAAAAAAAAAATAAAGAAAACATCTCTCCCAGCAAAGGACCAACAAGAGGTGTAAGCTTAGGATTGGCACACTCCAGAGCTCCGACCACAACTGAGAGCTTACTTCAATCAATCAGGACAAAAACCAAAGCATCGACTCAGGAACCGTAAAGCTGAGGTTACCATCGCACTAATTGCTGTAATCAACTATTCTGCAGTGAATCTCAGCTCGTACTACATACTACTGCTCACGCTTCCCGAATCCTGACCACCATATCATTAACAAATGCATCGGAATCGAAGTCTTACGTAGTTGGAGCCGGATATTTATCGGTGTATTGGTGGAATGTACCATTTTTGTCCTGCCCGTTTTGTGGAGCGGAAGCCGCTTCATTTCGTGTCAATATGCTCGCTTGCTTAGCACTGTTACCGGCAAGCCGGTCCCGGACACGCGGTTGGTTAATGACCGGTGGCCAACTCCGGCTCCGGAGCAAGACGTGAAAAACCTTTTGCCACTATGTGCACTTAAACGAAACCGAACCCAATGAACCGTGCGCCATTACGCAACTGTGCTAAGCCGTCGGATTTGGTTGCCTATGGTCCTATGGTTGGCATTTCTAAGCCTGGGATATGGAAATGCGAAAAGCATCGGATATTTATAAATTTGCATTTGATTATGAAATCTATTTCTCTTAACTGTAGTTTCGAAATCGTGCCACCGGACCGGAATTGTTGAGCTTGTTGCCACAGACGTGGGCCTCGGTTCTCAGGAGGGGTCAAATGGGGGAGATAGAGCGGGAGCAGTGAGACAACTACCGGCGCAGTGTGTTCGCAGTTCCGAAGGGGTGGCCAGGATATAAACGAAACAGAGGTTTGCATTCCATTTGCACTGATCCTGGCCGAGTTGTAGCTTGCTTTGTGGAAGCCGCAATGAGTAGCAGTAGAACGACGATGATGACGATAGCACCGTGATGTGGACAGCGGCGGCGGAGGGAAACATGTAGATATGCGATGACCAAGTTTTAGTTGCCGCCGTGCTGCAAGCGAGTCGGAAAACGGAGAATTATCTCGATATTCTCAAAAGGCTCTTGACTGATTGCCACGCTGATGTTGTTTCGTTTCTCGGTCCAGAGATGCCAAGCTGCTTGGGTTGGAATTTGATTGTATATGAAGCAAGCAATTCAAGGTGTATGAATCAATTAGCGTACAATTTGTATCTTTTTTAACAAAATTAAGGTCAATAGGTAACAAAGGCTGAAAAAAGGTTTTCAACGAAAATGCGATTTACATCCTCTTTGGGCGGGGTTTTCAGGATCGAACAACTAGTGATTTGAAAGTGTAGAGTAATTGTGTGTTTTATCAGATAAATGAATAGTTTTTAATGTCCGGAAATAATGCGAAACGACGATCGATAGTTTTCGAAGCTCACATTTTAATGACTTTTTTTGACTGTCGACAAAAGTGGATTTTGAGTTTTGGGTAGAGAGGTAAAAATTTGGCACAGTAGAGATTTTTTTGTTGAGACAGATTATACGGATTTTAAATATTACGTTGACGTTAGTAGACTCAGTAGGAGAACAAAAGTTAAAAAAATAACTACGAATCAGTTCGGGCTCATTGGGCTGAAAATTCTTTGGTCTGACATAAAAATGATGCCGCGATTCAAAAATCTGTGGAGTTTCTCGATTGGCCTTAACTAGAATGATGTCAAGGCACATGTTATCAATTCGTTCTCAAGTGAATTTCGTGATTCGATTACGCATTGCATTGCTCAGATTTTCAACAAGACTATCGTGTCAAACTTTCGACAGAGACTTCACATCGGAATACCTTACAAACCTAGAAAAGAAAGTTCAAGTCAATGTTATCTATACAGACTTGAAAGCGGTGTTCAATAAAACTGACCACAAGAGATTGGTGCGCAAATTGTTTCGTCTAGGTGTCTCTTCGCAATTACCTTCATGGTTGGAATCTTTTTTAACGAAGCATGAACTTTGCACTAAAATAAACGGTTTCGTATAAGGACTGTTTTCGAACAAATCAGAAGTGCCTCAAGTTAGTAACCTTGGCCCGCTACTATTATTTTGTTTTTCAATGACACAACTGTGATTTTGAAAAATGGTTTGCTAATTGAAAATTTACAGTAAAATGCGCACGGAAGCAGATTGTCGGCTTCTACGAGTCTGCTAAGCACGTTTGCTGATTAGTGCCGCTGAAATAAACTTAGTGTTAATAAGTATCAGGTCATTTTATTTCACAGCGCATCACATTCAATTTTGTTTGATTATAATATTGAGGGAAAATCCTTTCCAGAGTCACTAAAGAGTCCGATTTGGTAGTTAAAGTTTCGACTAACACCGAGCCACAATAATTTCCAAAGCAATGAGGCACTTAGATTTTATTTCTAAGATTGCGAAATATTTTTCTTACCCTCACTACTGGAAGTCAACGACGGCACTACGTAGGAACTTCAAGAAAAGTTGTTTGTGGCGATAATGTTGTGCAGTGAAGTTCTTGCTCCCGTACTATTAAAAAAGTTGAACTTTTGCATATTAAAAATAGCTTTTCGGATAACAACGTTACTGCAACCAATTTTCAATCGAAATATGTTTGGTCAAAATGACCCGATCTCAACAAGTCTACGGACATTTACGTCTTAGGAAGAGCATTTTGACTTCAATGAGATTTTTTCGCCACGAACAGTCATCGGGCGCGGACGCGTTTTCATTTCGCTCCGCAATTAACTTGTATTTTTATTTTTTTTTTTACACCTTGACGGCGTCGCGATTGCACGTAAGCAACAATTTATTTATTTATAAACAATCTTTGACCGTCGCGCTACCGCGTGTATCTAACCTTTTCTCGACAATTCGTATTCGCCGCGTAACAATTTTTAATCAGTGCTATGGAAAAGTGTGGCATAACCAACTGTACTTCGACCGACAACCGTTTCCTGTGGAAATGCGAAGGAATATGCAAAAGGCACTTCCACGCTGCCTGCGTAGGAACCCGTAGAAACCAAGAAGAACTACTGCGTTCATTTATGCTGCCCTTATGCATAGAATGCCAGGAGCAATTCATGGACCAATTCCAACTGAAGAAGCTCATCCAGCACCAGAAAATTTTAACAGAAAGTATTGAATCACAAATCAAATCAAATCATTCAATAATCAGTCAACTTCCTAAACTGACTGTAACGCACGACACACTGGACAGTATCAATACACTGCTTTCTGAATTGAAGACGGAAATTAAAAAAGTAAATATCAACACAAACAATGCGTCGGCAAAAACCATGAATCGCATTTCGACGCTGTTCGGCGAACTTGGCCATGATTCCATATCGGACATATCGGATATTAGCAAAGAAAATCGGCAGCACACAAAGAACATACAACAGCACCTGGAAAAAGCATTTACTAATATAGAATCGAAAATTGACAATATGGAACACCAATTAGAAGCTATACGAAATAAGAAAACAAACTGCAGTACAACGGCGCAGGAACTAATCAATGAATTAAAAGCGCTCAAAGAATCGAATTCACTCCAGCCAAAAACAAACAATCATCCCAGTCTGGCTGAAGAACTTCGCCTTTCATTGCCACTTCCAGAATCGGACTCAGAAGAACACCGTACTCTAAATTCCACATCAGGCTGGCGCCTAATTGGCAATAAAAAAGTATGGAAACGCGACTGGACTGAATATGACGCCAGACAGCGTAAAAGACGCATGCAGGAAAAGCAAGCAGAAAAGGCCGCTCGTAAACGTATGCAGCAACGCAAACGTCAGCAGGAAAACTCAAACCCTATCAGCATAGGTAACAACACCTATAAACACGGAATAAACCATTTCGCCTGCAACTCAAAGAAAACTCAAATTGCTGAAATGCCAAAACAACCACTACCCTCGGCCAAAGACCTCCTGGCAGCTGCACGCGTTCAATTTGCTGGGCCGCCGAATTCAGACATAACATCAAAATTTATAAATTTCCAAAAAGGCGAAACTATCAACCCATATCGGACAGAAAAAAATGCAACTAACAATGAAAATTCTGCACCGGCTCCTGCCAGCAACGCCAGCATACAATCAGCACCGCAAGACAGCCAATTTGAACTTGACCCCATGCGTCCACCAATCGTCCGACTTACGCAGCAATCATCGAATGGCGACGAGCGCTTTTTGAAGGCTAGACTCCGCGACCCAAAAGTAATGCATATTACACGCCTATATCTCGCATACATGAAGGACCAACCATCATCTGTATGCGTAGAAGGAATGACACCAACCAGTATAAGCATGCTTCTCGCATCCGAAGGACTGCCGACATCTCCAGAACAACTCCAACGCGTCTTTATTGAAGTCCATCAGGAATATGGACTCACGCCAGCCGAAGCAGTAGCCGACCTTCAATCATATCGTCATTTTTTATCAAATGAACGCACGCACCGTCTTCAACAACTTCGCGAAAGTGTAAATAAATTTAGTACAAATTTTCGCAAGTAAGGACGCCCTCTTCTGTGGCAGAACCATTATATTTTAACATAAGTAATAACTTGAATAACACTTCTTCGCTTCCTCGACAGAATGCGACTGAAATTCTTATCTACTGTCAGAATTTCAATCGCATGAAAAGCCCAAGCAAAATGAAAGAAATTCAACAAAATCTATTGTCGTCATCTTTTAAAATAATTTTAGGAACTTAAAGTAGCTGGGACGAAAGCGTAAAAAGCGAAGAAGTATTTGGAAACAATTATAATGTATTCCGGCACGATCGGAATTTGTCTACCAGTCAAAAAAAGTCAGGCGGTGGAGTCCTCATTGCCATTAATGTAGACTTTACTTCTGAAGAAATAATATCCGACAAATATAAAGAATTTGAACACGTATGGGCCGAAGCATTTATTGCTGGCGAAGAACATATCTTCTGTTCCGTGTACTTTCCACCGGAACATGCTCATAAACATTCGTATGAATTATTTTTCAAAACTCTAGAATCTATTATGTCTAACATGAAACCAGAAGTAAAACTGCATGTCTATGGCGACTTCAACCAACGTAATGCAGACTTTATTGAAGACATTGAAAATGAATCTATCTTACTCCCAGTCGTAGGCGAAAACGAAACACTGCAGTATCTTTTTGGCAAATCCTCAGAACTCGGTCTATATCAAATCAATCATGTCAAAAACAAACAAAATGCTTATTTAGACCTATTATTCACAAACTGCACTGAAGACTTCTGTGTAGATGCATCATTGACTCCCATCTGGAAAAATGAAGCATTCCACACAGCAATTGAATATTCAATAGTAATGAATAACACTTCGTACCCCAGCGACTGCGAGTACGAGGATGTACCGGAATACCACAAAACTGACTTCGAACAAGTCAAACGTAGACTTCGCATAATAAATTGGCGTAGTATAATTTGTAAAGAAGGAAATGTCAACGAAGAAGTAACAAAATTTTATGAAATAATTAATCAAATTATATCAGAAAATGTACCTCTAAAAAAAAGAAGACGAACGAACACCAACAAATATACAGTGTGGTTTAATCCACAATTGAAGAACCTAAAACATAGAAAACAAAAAGCACATAAAATATACAAAAAAGACAACAATAGCGAAAATCTTCAAAATTACCTAGAAATTTGCTGTCAACTTGACGCAGCCATTAAAATTGCACATGAAGAACATAATCGTAAAATCGAACATCAAATCAAGTCTTGCCCTAAGAACTTCTTTAATTACGTAAAAACCAAACTAAAAAGTAACAACTTTCCATCACGAATGCATCTTGACGGTAATGTAGGACAAACTAGTAATGAAATATGTAGTCTTTTTGCCACTATTTTTCAAGAAATTTACACCACATATGAAGAAACAGATCGCGACCGCGAATACTTCTCGTATTTTCCTGAATTTTCGAATTCTTTATCTGTCAATCAAATATCTGAATTCGAAATTCAAAACGCACTTAAAAATTTAGACGCTACGAAAGGTCCTGGACCTGACAGAATAGCTCCAAATTTCCTCAAAAACTTGGCAGAAGAACTATCTACACCCTTACAACACCTTTTTAACATGTCCCTGAAGAATGGAATTTTCCCAGAACTCTGGAAAACTTCATATTTAGTGCCAATTTTCAAATCTGGCGCTAAATCTGACATTCGTAATTATCGTGGAATCGCCATTATTTCATGCATTCCAAAATTATTTGAATCAATAATTAATGAAAAAATCTTTCAACAAGTAAAACACCAAATTACAACTCAACAGCACGGCTTTTACAAAGGCCGATCAACTACCACAAATCTTTTGGAATTCATAACTTTCACTCTGACTGTAATGGACAACGGTAACCACGTAGAAGCTCTTTATACGGACTTTAGCAAGGCATTTGACAGAATCGACATACCATTATTGCTCTTCAAGCTCGAAAAATACGGAACTGAAACAAAATTTTTGGAATGGCTGCAGTCATACTTAACAAAACGAACACAAATAGTCCGCTTTCAAAATTTTTTTTTCAAACCCAATAGAAGTAACTTCTGGGGTTCCTCAAGGTTCCCACCTGGGCCCTCTTCTTTTTATATTATACGTAAATGACTTTTCCTTTCCTTTCTTCTTAAGTCAATACATGTGCTTGTATATGCTGATGACATGAAGCTCTTTATAGAAATAACCAATGCAGAAGACTTCGAAATATTCCAGAATGAAATTAATGTTTTCTACACTTGGTGCAACAAAAGCCTATTACAACTCAACATTAAAAAATGTAATTCAATAGCCTTTAGCATAAAAACAGTAACACCACCTACAAACATTCTCTTAGGAAACCAACCAGTAGAAAAATGCAAAATCGTAAGGGACCTAGGCGTAATCTTAGACTCCAAACTTACATTCATAGAACATTATAATACAATTATCAACAAAGCAAATAGTATGCTGGGCTTTATAAAACGCTTCGGCCACAATTTTTAAGACCCATATACAATCAAACTATTATATATTACATACGTCCGACCAATTCTGGAATACTGTAGCATTGTATGGAATCCCTATATTGCCACATATGAAGAACGCATTGAATCTGTCCAAAAACAATTTCTTTTGTACGCGCTTCGTAAGCTAAATTGGACATCATTTCCCTTACCATCATATGAAGCACGCTGCATGCTTATAGACATACAAGCACTTAAAGAACGCCGCGATCTTTCAATGCTTTATTTTATCAATGACATTATTTCTCAACGCGTGCAATCTACTCAATTATTCTCACAACTAAATTTTTATGCACCCAGTCGTCAATTGAAAAAACGAAAAATATTTTCGGAAAATTCTCACAGAACAAACTACTCAAAAAATGGCCCAATAAATCGCATTATGCGTCACTATAATCAGCACTGCGAAAGTATCGACATCACCATGGGCAGAAATCAAATAAAAAAACGACTTACTACTGGAAATAATGTATAGAATATAAGAAAACATTGTATTATTATAACTGTAGTCTACATTTGCTTGACAAAATAAATAAATAAATAAACAAATAAATAAATAAAAAGATAACTAAACGATTCACAAATAGGCTTAGATCTGTAATATTTGAAGGTGAATTCATCCATTAGGACTTTATTTGTCAGATGAATTACACAAAATACAAATACAAATTATTGGCTCGATCACGCGTTGAAATCAAGGCGACCATATATGACGAAAAAAAAAGCTCTTTCATAAGGACAATGCTTCCGGTCGTTCTGCTCACTACATTTAGCTCCGAGTGACTATTTACTGAATCCCGTGGTAAAAAGTACTTTCCAGTAAATGATTCCGCTAGAATAAAGCAGCAGAGTTGGAAACATACGACTATTTGGAAGAACTTGACGCGTTTGAGAACAAAATTGGCACTCAAAATTTAGACGATCAAAAATGTACGAAGCTATTCGACCTTTAGTTTTTTCTAAATTTTTCCATGTGATAAGAAATTGCGAAAGAATTGGCAACAAAACCAATTTAGTGTTGAGAGCGTTAAAACTCTACGTTAAATTTGAATAGTTAACAGATGCATTTTTTCATCCGAATAATGTTAATGGGATTGGTGAAATTTTTGAGTTAAAGTTTGGCTGCTTGCCGGAATTGTGGAGGTCAGCAGATTATTCTGAGCGAGAGAAGTAACATTTTTTTCGAAGTTTAGTTCAGTTTGAACTTTGAAGTGGCACGCATCTAAAATGAAAAATGTACACTGATAACATATTTGTTGCCCAGAGCACCTTCTGTTGATTGATAGACAAGCAAGGTAATGAAATTTGACGCGTTTGAGGCTTGATTTCGCGTGCAAGACCCTGGTAACAATATTGGTTTTATCAAAGTTTTGTAGTGCTCAACACAGCCAAAAAGCGCTCTAAAACTTTGATATAGTCAGTTTTGTTACTGCGGAGAGGATCTGAGGCAGTTTTTCTATGACAAAGGCATTTCAAAACAATATTATTATTTTCAAGCTGCTGTGCTTTTATTTTTAGATTTGCCTAGCTTCTAAGTAAATGCTATAAATAGACATTTCACAATGATTAGCATACAATCTTGTATCTATCTGACACGAATTCACGAAAACTGTATCCTAAGCGTGATGAGTTATTTGGATTCTTGGGATTTTCGATGGTTGGTAAATGGCTAGACAATCCGGTACATCCTGTACCTGCAGGTATAAAATAGATCCATGAGAGGTATCACTGGTGATCCTTTAACCTCTTGTCCAGTAATTCTCATCCTTACCTCCACGTGGTGCCGACTGGTGTACGAGTAACCTTAGGAGCTCCGTAGCCGCAAGGTTACAGAGTCTGCTTTGGTAAGCGGGTGGTCGTGGGTTCGAATCTTAGTAGAATCAGGCCATTTGGTTGTCAAAGGACTTCAGCATGGGTTCATTCTCAGGCTCCCCACCACGTACCCTTCTTTCAATCTAAATTCTACAGTACCCCTGTTGACTCTTCTTCTAACAAAAATAAGTCCCTATTATAATTAAACTGGTGTGAGTAACATATGAAAGTTCTCTCCAGGGAATTGTAATTAGGCGATATTGTTAGGATCGACAGAGGCTTGGTATATTAGAGCAGTAAGCTTGAAACGGAAAGGTAAAACTTACACACAAGCACGGATATGAATGATAAGCGTATCATTTACTTCAATAGTGATACTGCCAACAATATGAAGTGCGGAGTACAGAAAACACCTGGGCAATATTACAATAGATCTAATCTCTGGTCGTAGTGATGAGTCCACACCAGGGATGTTACGGATGTGATTTTTCAGACATCTGCAGATGCGGATGCGGATAGGCGAAAAAGTTTGATAACGATTGGAAACTCAAAACATGAGACTGCCGATTTCTCAATTTCAAAGCACTCGAGTACTTACGAATGAATTGCAGAGCCGCGAATTCGACATCGTAGCGCGGCAGGAGGTGTGTTGAAAATATTCTATGGTGCGTACGCTTCGGGATGATCATACCATCTACCAGAGCTGAAGGAAAAACATATGAGCTGGGTACAGTTTTAATTGTGATGGGCGAGATGCAGAAGCGGGCGATTGGGAGGTGGCCGATCACTCCCCGAATGTGACGGTTGAGGATCAAAGGCCGATTGTTAAATGTCAGTATCATCAATCACCTCCGCCCTCACCTCGGAAGTACCGATGATGATCAGGGTTGGTATTCTACGCGATTTTTTGGGACTCGTAAGTAATCTACGTAGTATACTGTATTCTACGTTTTCTACGGTAGAAAACCTCTTGCAAGTAGAAACTCGAAAATTCACAGTATGAGTCATAAAATGCCGTTCGCTGCGCTGCTTAGGTGTATTCAAATATCTTAAATACCAATATAGTTCACTTACGTGAAATTATGAAGACAAATTGAAAATGACAGAAGCGTTAGTCACCTTTTCGACCGCTAGGTGCGCCACTTCTGATCTTGTTCTACACGATATGCAAAAAGAGTAACTTTTGACAATAATATTACCCTAATGGGTACACTGAAAAAAATGCACATTTTATTGTGAAGTGGACTCGGCTGAATATTTTATAATAATTAAGTTCGCCTATGTATGAGGCAATCATTGGGTGGTGTTCCACGGTTTGTACGTTTGTCGACCTCAGACAACATTTTGAATTGTAAGATGGCGACTTCCAGTGACTGGAAAAGAGATGAAAATGACCAAATACCACCTAATATGGATGTTTTTTTAACCGGAATGACGCTCAGAGGCCAGAAATTGTCTCTGAATACCATTTTGAAATCCAAGATGCCGACTTCCGGTTTCTGAGAAACAGCGAGATATGACCAAATATCACCCAATATGGGTATTTCCGAAATCGTGATGATGCACTGAAACCACAAATCGACCTCAGACAACATTTTGAGTTGTAAAACGGCGACTTTTGGTGACTGGAAAACTGCCGAAAATGACCCAAAAACAACCAAATATGGGTGTTTCTTTAACCAGAATGATGCTAAGAGGCCAGAAATTGTCTCCAAATGCCATTTTGAAATCCAATATGGCGACTTCCGGTTCCTTAACAACAGTGGCAAAAGACCAAATAACACTCATTATGGGTATTTTCGGGATTGTTATGATGCACTGAAGCTACGAAGCGACCTCAGACAACATTATGAATTGTAAGATGACGACTTCCGGTGAATGGGAAACTGCCGAGAATGACCAAATACCACCCAATATGGGTATTTCTTCAACCGATCGATTTCCATCCAATATGAGATGCTTCGATACCAGAATGATACACAGGAGCTAGAATCGACCACAGACACCATTATTAATTCTAAGATGGTGACGTCCGATTCCTGGAAAACAGCCGAAATGACTCAATAACACCTATTATTGGTGTTTCTTAAACCAGAATGACGATCAGGGAGCAGAAATTGTCTCCAAATGCCATTTTAAAATCTAGGGTGGTGACTTCCGGTTTTTGGAAAATAGCCTAAAGTGACCAAATACCACCCAATATGAGTGTTTCTTTAACCAGAATGATGCATGAAGCTAAAAATTGACCTCAGACACCATTTTGAATTGTAAGATGGCAACTTCTGGAAAACAGCCGAATACTACTGCATATGAATATTCCCGTGATCGAAATAATGTATAGAAGCCAAGCATTGACCCTGGACACCATCTTGAATTCGAAGATGACCACTTTCAGTTTCTGGAAAACAACGAAAATAACTAAATACCACCCAATATGAGTGTTTTCGGAATAGAGGTGATGTACTAAAGGCAAAAGTCGAGGATGTTGTCATTCCGATAAAACCAATAATTTCAAACGATATAAACAAATCGCAAGAAATCAATAAATTTGGAATGTTGAAATTTATTAAATTAAACACAAAAATAGGCGGGACGAAGTTTGTCGGGTCAGCTAATAAATACATAAATATTCTGGTTGAAGCAAAGCTGCAAGTGATGAATACGAAGATTAGAACTGGAGAGCAAAAAATTCGGAGGGATAAAAAAAAACAAAAAAATACTTTCAAAACGAAGAAAACTAAACATTAAATAATAGTTTTTGCATAACAGTTGTTATCACTAATTATGTTTGTTTTGTTGAAAATCTTTTGTATATAATATAATAAAGCTTTTAAACCAATTACAACATTATATGTATCCATACTTAAATTGTTAAATTGATAGCTAAAAGTTGCACAACAACCATATACGACTATTGACAACCATTGTGCGGTTTCTTCTTTTATCTTTTCCACGAGGTTATTGAAACATTCATTTAATTGTACACTTCGTGGCCTGATTATAGAGCTTGAGCTTGACGACCGCACATTTCGTAGTTGCTTCCCGTTATGGATCTGAGCTAGTGAAGTTAAACAGGGAACCACGTATATAGCAACTTGGAATTAGTTTATCATTTACACGTCGTGGCCTGATTATTTGAATATTTCTTCTTCGTGCCTTGATAAGCTACATCTATTATATTATCCATATTTAACTCCCGGAATGGTGTTAGTTTTACATACAAACAATATACGCACGAAGTCTGCAACATATTTTTTTCTGTGAAAGTATGAAATTGAGTCAACTAAATCTAAAATTGAGTAAATTCAGTTTCGTGTGTGAGAATGTCAACGCTCACAGAAATTCAACAACAATGCACAGTGGTACAGTAAGTCAATGTAGGCGGACATGAGTTTTTCGATGCGATTTTGTGGTTGTAGAGTAAATTTTTTTTCTAAGAACTTGTTTCTTATATTTAGTCTACTTTTATGTGCAAATGAAAATTAGGGTGGTCCTGAAATTGACTAAATAAAAAAACTAACTTTTTTATTTGCAGAAATAAATGTATACATTCATCGGTACAGTTGTAGATCAACTAATTTTAAGCAACTTTCGGTATTTCTTCACAATATTTAAACAATATTTCTCGCGTAATTTTTCAAAAGGACCTAAGTAATAATGAGAGATTCTCTCCTCTCTCACTTTGTTTCGTTATTTACGTCTTCATTATAAATATTTTCCAAGCTTTCTTCCCTTAATCGAGAGATTGTAATACTGTCTTGCTTACTATGCTTTGAGTGTCATGAAATATGGGAAATATAACATAGTTATTGATCAAAGAGAAAGTAAACAAAGAGAGTCTCTTAATGTAAGATAGGTCCTTTTAAAAAATTACGCGAGATTTGTTCTTTCAAATGATACCAAAAAATATTATTTATGTTTGCCCTAAACGGAGACATCAATATATCAAAAGGGCCTAAAATAGAAACAGTGAAAACTCTTCATCTGTACAATATATCGACAATGTTTTTTAGTCAAAATTGGCGTATTTTTGATTAAAGTTACCGAAGAAAACTTTGTTTTTATATTTGAATTGAAAAAATAGAGCGAAAAGACTGTTTTTGGAAACCAAATTTGATGTCTACAAAAAAGTTTTTTTACAAAGTTACTTAGAATAAGTTGGTCTACAAGTTTGCCAAAGAATGTTTACAATTATTTATGCAAATAAAAACAAGTTAGTTTGTTTTTATTTCGTTGATTTTAGGACCACCCTAATTTTCATTCGCACATAAATAGAGGACTAGGGCTATGTATAAGAAAAAACTTTTTACAAAAACTACGGCTTAAAACCGCAAACCAAAATCGCAACGAAAAGCTTATGTCCGCCTAAATTGCCTTACTGTACCACTGTGCAATGAGTTTAGTTACCTTTTTCACCACAAGAGGGGGTGTTCCCTGTCTGTCTTCACGGAAATATATGGGAAATTCGAGAGTGAACTATATTGTTATTTTAAGATATTTGGTGTATTTAAGTAAAGGGGAGAATTACTATAACAAAAAAAGAAACACGAAGACGCAAGTATTTTCCGGACTATTTTGTGATTATTGCGAAACAAGCAATGATAAAGAAACTCAAAAAAGCAAACAAAGTTTACACTCAATATTTTTAATCGTGATTCACGGTTCAACAACATATTTGTTGTCATCCAAAAATGCTAATGAAAGCAAAAGTGCATAATATACGTCACATACAAAATCAGTGCAACAGCAATGGCGCAACTAAGGCCTGATATCTACACAACTATGCTATCGCTGTCAAATCTCATATATTTAGAGCGTACCCAACATCTCAATGGTTCATGGTTCCCCTGGCATATAAGGCACCAAAAATTCCATGCAACTTTAAACGGTTGCAGGGAGAATTCTTTACACTCTCGGGAAAAATAGCTCTAAAATGAGTAAGATTTGACGCATTTTCGAAAAGAGTAGAACAACTCATAAACTGAGTAACTCTGTAAATATGCATAATTGAGAAGCAAGGCATTTTAAAAACTGAGTGATTGTTACTCACTTTTTGGGTACAGTATTACTCAGTTTTGAGTTAAGTTATTACTCATTTTTTGGGTTCTGAATTGCTACTTAATTTAATTTACTAATTTATATAAAGTTTCGAAGATAAAATTAAACATATCTGGGTTTGTTGTTTGTACTGGCTAGAAAGCCCTAGAATGTTTTGCATACGGGAGGTATTTCTTATCCGAAAACTTATGAAACACATCAAAAACAAAATCGATCGATGGAGATTAAAAGCAATGATTTTAAATGTCAAATTCGTTCTCAATTCACACAAAATGATTATCACAATTAAATAAAATAATATTTTTAAACCTAAATTTCCTTTATTCTTTGTGTAATTCACCATTCACCACTCTCCGCAGGTTTTCGTAGAATACTCGTTTTTGGTTAGGTATTCTACCAGAGGTATTCTACGTAGAAAACTCGTCGAAAACTACATGAGGTTTTCTACATGACATCCCTGATGATGATATAGATGAATTCTACGTGCAGCTGGACCGCGAATACGACCGCTGCCGAACACATGATATTAAGATCATCATCGGGGATTATAACGCTCAGATCGGCCAGGAGGAGAAAGATTATGGCCGTACGTAGTACCTTCTTCCAGCATAATTTACCATATCGGTACATCTGGAGGTTACCGAATCAGACCGAATTACAAATTGACCACGTATTGATAAATCGACCATTTCTCGGCACTTCTCGGATATCACCGACGTAAAAACCTACTGAGACGCCAACATCGATTCGAAGCACTACCTACTGATGGTGAAGATGCCCCCAAAACTCTCCATTGTCGTGACTGAAGCAAATCGACATCGCTGAGTGAGAACTAGTTGCATTCGCTCGAGGCATCGCTGCCGGAAGAGAGCGAGTTGGTTGAATTCCCTCTCGAGGACTGTTGGGGCATCGTGAATACAAGCGTAGCGCAGAACGTCCTGGGGCATATGGAACGAAACCGACTGAAAAAGTGGTTCGACGATGAGTGTTGGAAGGTGTTGGACGAGAAGAACGCTGCGCGGGTACTTATATTGCGCCATGCTACCCGTCAGAACATGGAGCAATATATATATAAAAGGGGCAGGGGCCTAGCGTAGTTGGTACCAGCTCCGCCAACTACGCTGGTGGCCTGGATTCAAATGCCGCCGGTCCGTTAAGAGGTCCTGTTCGGGGTCGCTTGCCCGGGTGTCGCTAATTGGCACAACAACAGTGGCGGAAATAGACCGCCGGAAAACAAGCGAGATTAAAAAACAATTGACTGAAGAGGAGACCGAAGAGGAAACGGCAAAACTAACTTTTCCTGAAGATGATACCGCAAGGAAGAGGAGGAATTCGAGGTACTAGAACAGCTGAATCACTCTCTCTGAACACTTGTATGGCGTGCAGCAAGAGAACCATCTGCTATGCTATCAAGCGGCTGAAGAACAACAAATCGACCGGAAAGATGGTATCGGATAAGTGGGCCGTGTGCCAGCATCAATTGATTGTTAAGACTTGGGATTCCGAACAGCTACCGGAGGAGTGGAAGAATAGGGTCTATGTCTACAAAAAGGGGGACTGTGGGAACCATCGTATGATCACCATCCTGAATACCGTCTACAAAGTTTTTTCCTAAGTCATCTTCCGACATCTAGCGCTACTAGTTAATTAATTTATGGGAAGTTACCAAGCTGGCTTCATAGATGGTCGGTCAACTTCGGACCAGATCTTCACTGTTCTCTTCACTGCATCTATTCATCGATTTTAAAGCCGCCTATGGTACTATTGACGAGAACGGCTTTCCCTGGAGGCTGATCTGACTGGGATTTCGGGTGAATTGTTCGACGCATTAAAATCCGCAAAAGACTTGGGAAAGGTAATGGTCTCTCTTGCCTACTGTTCAACACTGCGCTAGAAGGTGTTATGTGACGAGCGGCGTTCAATATTCAGGGCACGTTTTTCAACCGATCCAGCCAATTTGTCTGCATTGCCGACGACGTAGACATTATTGGAAGAACATTTGAGTCTGTGACAGACCAGTACACCAGACTTAAATATCTACGGAAGTCCCGCCTTCTATGAGTTTTACCAGCATCTCTGGTGGAACAGATTCAGTCCTCGCACAAAGTGGATCCTGTACAAAACGCTTATAAGACCTGTTGTTCTCTACGGGCACGAGACGTGGACAATGCTCGAAGAGGACTTGTGAACATGCTTGTCATTCTCCTCAGTATGTGAAAGGAGAGGAGAAAAAAATCACCGCGCACTTCCCTTCCAGTATGTGCCTGCGTGTAGCAAATGCTTTCACCACACTGCTTCTTTCTCCACTCCAAAGTGTCTCAACCAGCTAACAGAGAGACAAACTCACCCCACATCTGATAGAAACGAGAGGGGTGAATCACTCTACAGCGAAAACGCAGAAATACACAACAGTTTCCACTGGCGATTAGTCCGGGAGGTGAAGAAAAACCTACCATGAGCATGAGCATGAGCATGATTAACCGCCTGCGGTTGCTACTCCGTTATTGCCAGATCAGCTATATTTAGACAGAGAACCAAGGGATGATGCTTGGGACTAACATTCATCCTCAATGTGTAAAAACTGGGAATATGGTATGGGAATATGTTGACGTGATACTCGCCATATAGGAAGCCGAGAACACCTCTGCACAGAAATCACTGAGATGTTGGGGAAAATGGTAGGGTTTGCAGCAGAGTTCGTTTTGGTAAACGATAAACAAATATCGCGCCTACAAGTTTATTATATCCTCCGCGAACGCGCACGCGAGAATACCGGGCCTTTGACTAAATTAAAACAGACTAAAATATTTCAACATCTCCTTACGAAGTCATTATGCAACTACCGAAACGTATCTCCGATTGATTTATCTCAGCCTACTACACAATGCTACGAAAGCTAAGGAAGTTGTATTCACGTTAATGTCTCTCCACTCCTGTCATTTCCTCGTAAAGTAAACCTTTTTATACCGAAAATTATATCGCGTATCTATCTGTAGAAAATACGACCTCATGGAAGGTATCGACGCGTAGTCTCTAGATTATCGCTCTCCCGGATATCCGGCTTTATGCTTAATAGATCGACTAACGAGGTTCGTCGATTCTTAAAAAGTGAGTTTTTGATTTGAGACCGATTCAAAGCAAATGTGTGTGTTCCATATCTTGGTGAAATGCAAAATACTATATGACCCGATGTGGACGATTCAAACCAAAATATCATACGGTTGGAGCCACTCACAAATGTTAAACCACACACACAAAAATATCGAAAGATATATCATTTATGGAACCGAGGTAAGTCAATTGCAAAAAGAACGTTGTTGGGGCCACGCAAGAGTTTGTGTAAATTTCGAAGGTGTGTTAAATTCTACGATTTTAAACCGGTTTAGACCAACAGGACAGGTACTGCGTGCTTTGTATCGTATAATATATAATTTATATCTAACACTTGCTCCGTAATCATCTGTGCATCATATACTAAAATCCATCTCAGACACCGTTTTGAACTCTAAAATGGTGACTTCCGGTTTCTGGAAAACAGCCAAAGATAACTGAATACCATCTAATATGGGGATGTCTGATATCAAACTGATGGCCAGAGGCCAGAAACTAATTCCACACGCCATTTTGAAACCCAGGTTGACGGCTTCCTTTTCTGGAAATCAGCTGAAAATGACCAAATGTCATCCAATACGGGTATTTTTAGGATCGATTTCTAGAATTTTAAAGCTCGGTTGAAGTTTTCGTAACTATTGCCAACAAAGTTGATGAGATTATCGAATTATATTGCGCTGGTAAAATACGATTTGGATTTTAAAAACTCAAAGAATCGCATAGGTACTGCTAGTCCATTTTTTTGCTCCAACACAATTAGCAAGCGAAATTCCTCACTAACTCATTACCTTTTTTTGTTCATTTCGATTTTATGAAAACAGTAACCCCAGCTAATAAACCATTTTCATTGTACTTGGGGAAAGTTTCTTCCAATTTTCTTTCAATGTAAAGATTAAGGTAGTTACTTTTCGGGAGGTGAAGAAAAACCTACCGGGCAAAAATGTAGTCCTCGTGTAGCTGCGAACGAATTCCACCAGAGTAAATTGGACCGGCACGAGTGGCATGAGCAACGCAGTCTATTTTTTTTCTCCCAATCTCTTTTCCTCTTCTGCCATGCTCAAGAAACCAACTGTGAAACGCACCGCAGATAGCTCTGCAGTGTAAATATTGAGAGATTTCAGATTTCACTGCAGTGCGTTCAGGTAGCTCAACAGATAAAAATTGTTTGTCGCTCTCTTCTAGCATGAGCGTATTGATTTGCTCTTTAGTCTGACGGCAGTTATTTTCGCAGTGCAAGATGTGCTCCTGCACTCTAGAGGTTTTCTGAGGGGAAAAGACAAGCATGCTTGCGAGTACTCGTGGTTTGTTCGGTTGGTACACGGCGAAGAAGAGCGCAGCGAGCAAGGGGGTTAGACCAAGTGAAGCAGGACCTGACAAGCATTGGATGTCCGCGGGATTGGAGGAAAGCGGCTAGAAACCGAATTTATAGGAGAAATTTTGTTCATCATGCTATATCTAAATGATGTTACACCAAATAAAGTGAAGGGTATACTGAGAAGGATGGTTCCAACTTAGTAGCAGCGAGTACCAGCAGCTAACATCAGCAGCGGCAACGGTAGCAGCAGACTGGCGGAATCTGCTTTCAGCTCAAACAAATCATTATAATAGTAGAGGGGGGAGATCGTAATCTGCAGCCGTGTCTAGTTTTAAGTGTAAAAACAGTTCTCCACTGTGCCGTTTCCCTGTCGGGGTAGTAATGAGAAAAGATCTCCATTTTTCCAATTTTAAATAACCAACAAATTGTCCTTTCAAGGGCAAATCAAACTATTTATAATTATTTTCAATCATCATTGAAGATTTAAAATTTTCGCGATGTGTTATCTTAATCCACATGCACTCTCAATGTTAATACTTGTTTGCGTCGGCTAGTGTTTGTTTTATCGCAATGCGCAAATTAAAATTCGGTAACACTCTCCATGATCACAAAATTTTGAAAATATAAATTACACTTCATTAAAAATGTTGGAACGTCTCATCAGAGACAACTCTATCAGCATGAACAGAATTTCGGTGTCTTCCAGCCGCATAGCTGCAATATGCAACACGCGACAGCCAAAATCAGCCCAATGATGCCATATAGTGGTACATTTCTCTTAAATATGATAGTAATAAACTGATACGGCTGGCTGCTCTTAGGGCAACAAGACGGAATGATGTTCGAATTTGCTCTTACCCGCTTCTTCGCAGTTTTTCTCGTAATTAATTTATAGACAAAGCACTCGGAAGAAAAGTAATGTATGCATATTCATAATCGTGTAATAGAAATTTTTTTTTTTGGAATTTAACTCTACTTCCACTATTTATTCTATTTACAAAATATTTACGTTGACATGTGTTCTCGTAGGAGCATTTGAGCCAAAAAGCTGGCCAAAAGTTCAAGTCGCTCTTTTTTGGTAGTAATTGGATAGATTTATATCAAAAACGTGTTATTTTCGTATAATCAACACAAAAAAGGTGACATCCATTTAAAACGTCACTCAATATGTAAAATATTACTTTGAATTCGCTTACTCCATTTTTGTAGTGTCTTTTTACACATGATATAAAACAAAGATTTAGCAATTTTCATATAAATCTTCATTTAATAAAATGGCAATAAACTAAAAAAGAGGAACCAGGAGGAAGATTTTTCTTTTCGTATATTTTCAGAAGGCTTTGACCTCTCTGTCAATGAATAAAGCTTCGACGGGACTTGCACAGAAGGTTACTAAATCATATAATTAATTTCACAATATTATGAATTTTTCGCGGTCGACTTTCACAATCATTTATTTCGTAAACAATTCATGATTATTTTATGCATTTAACGATTTAAATATTGCAAAAATTTTACTTATTATGTAGATTATGTCCTGTGAGAGAGAAAAACTTTTTGACAAAATTTTTCCAATTTTACGCCACCCGAGCAGTAGCACGTATTTTTTAAACTGACCAATTTACTGTGGAATAACTTTGAAATATAACAGTTTGGTTTATGTGATAAGACACAAATAAGTTCTGTGATAGCATGAGGGTATGTTTCAACTGAAATCAATTAAAAATAAAGCAAATCGTGTATTTTGTATGTCGGACTTTTGGCCAACTTTTTGGCTCAAATACTCCTATGTGCATCGAATGGTTAGGCACCAACGATACATTGTGTCCGCGATGGGCGTGGCGAAGCGAGGGGGTGCTGGAGGCGGGGAGGAAACATTGAAATGTACCTTGCTGTATGACGAATGACTGGGATTATGACAACTTGTGCTATCCAATGTGGGGACTGATTTCAGTCGAGGCGCGGACAGTGGGTTGATGAACGACCAGTTACTTCGCGATACCTGACACCAGGCTTTTTTTCGATAGCTATTAACCGGCACAAACGTTATTTCGAAGTGGGTTTTTTGTTGAAGTTAACACCGATTGTAACTCGGCAGATTACCTCGTTAGTCGTTCTCTAACGAAAATAGGATCGTTTTTTCGTTTTTTTTTTTAAATTTCAATGCTTTCGATCTATTTTCGCTTCGCTGCTCCCATCACACGAAGGTCTCTGAAGTATACGGAATATGTGTTGTTGGCTCTCTTGTGAGAGTCTTGTGTAATCTCTGATAAAAAGCATTACTGTATCGATCGCAAATGTATCGATCCTTTTCATAGTATCGGAATCGAGAACTCTAGTCGTTTTCACCCTGAGCTCTGGTATTGACGGTTTTTCGCGCAGTTGGTTTTAAAGTCGGATGTATTTTTTTTAGAAAATGTTAAGTGATGTCAAATTTTTATATGTGATATATATATTTTTTCTTGGTGCTCCACTGTATTGAACTTTTTACCAGTTTCCAAATATCGATAAAGGAGTAGCGCACATCGCACCACCTAATAATCTGTGCTAAATTGGTGGAAAGTGAGTTACAATATACATAATTTTTGTTTCATTTATGGTATTATTTATTTTCTTTTCGTCATGCAGGACACTTCTGCAAGATTTGCGAACCCATCATTAATGGAAAGGGACGTCCTGTGTGTTTCTGCGTCGAGTGTTTCACTCGAAAACAAATTTTCGCCCTGACAGGGACGTCGTTACATCACGCAGAAACAGACTAAGTAAGAAAAGAATCCGGCAGCTACTTTTACTGAAATATTGGCTCTAAGAAAATTGTAGAACCAATTACTACACTCCAAATTTTTCAATTAGAAAAAAATATAATAAAAACAATAAAAAAAAAGTTGAAGAGGTTGTATATAAGACACGACCGCAGAGGTAACGTAGAATACGACAGCCTGTCTTATGTCAATGTCTTTCTTGGAATAGGTTTGGGAATACACTCAATTGGGGTTAAATAATTTAATAGTCTCTTTGCTCCAAATGACGTTTACCTCTGTAGCCGGCATCGCGGTTCCACTTGCTGCCGTATCCAAAACAAGAATGAAATTGAATTGTTTTGTGGCTGTCTTTTGTATCTAGTTGCAGTGAGATATCTTAATTTAGGCAGTGGCTACGAAGAGGCTATAGACAAGGGCAAATAGTGCATTCTGCATCTATGATATAGCAGTTCAAATAACAGTTTTCTGCATTTTACGATAGCGTAGATAATTTTACAACTGTTTGCAGCAATTAGTAAGACTTGCGCGAAAATTATGTGATTCAGGCTCACTAGCTCAGAAATTCTTCAGATAAACTTTGAGGTTAATCGTTTTTGTCAATGCCATTTATTGACAAGTGAATATTTTTTCAACATGGCAAATTTTTTATTTAGTTTTGGATGATTTACAGTGATAATTAAATTCTACATGAAGTGATTTATTAGCAATTATGTATTTATGAAAATTTCAATCGCTTTACGCTAGCCACACACGCTATATAGCAAGCCACACATGCTATAAACTATATAGCATATATAGCAAGGCACGCACGCTAGCCGCACGTTATATAGCAAGCGACACGCGCTATATAGCAAGCCACGTATGCTATATAGCAAGCCACACAAGCTATAGACATGCACATACACGCTATAAACATACACACACGCTATACAGCTAGCCACGCACTCTAGCCACACACTCTATAGAAAGCCACACACGTTAAATAGCAAGCCACACAAGCTATAAACATGCACAGACACGCTAGACATGCACACAATATATAGCAAACCACGCACGCTATATAGAAAGCCACACGCGCTACAGACATGCATACACGCCATAAACATACACACACGCTAGCCACACACTTTATATATTAGAGACACACGCAACAGATATTACACACGTTATGTGCACACACCCTGTATAAACATATACATACGCTGGATGATGGTGGCTTCTCAAACCACCTGGCGGTGCGAGTCTTTTTCAGTTTCGGGTTGTATTCACCCAACGATATTTGAATCGGATTACCGCTGGTGGGGAACCAACTCAGATCGAAGGGGAGCCGAACTGAAAGAGGTAGAACTGCAGCTAACCACTACCACCGTCGCTGTTGCCCGCTGCTGATCCACTTCGCCTACTGCCATCGGTGCTGATGTTCGCTGCTGTTGCCTGCAGCTAGTAAACTGTTTCGCTTGAGGAGAAACAGTCTCTTATATAACCCGAAGAGTGCATTCCCGGCTAACCAGGTACTCCATTCTGTCTTTCTTTTTAGGGAAAGGCAGCAAGCGACCAATCAAAAGTCGACAATTGCGTTTCGACAATGTTCAACAATTTTCAATATTACAATAGTTTGAACAATCAAACTGCCTCAAGGATTTGACATTCGATTGTTGCAAAAATGACAGATATCGGTTGGAAACTGACTGGGTTTAAAACGTTTGAAATTGGACAATTTTTGTGATGCTCTCGATGTTTTCGGTTTTGAAATTGGATCCCTGTATTGAAATTGGGTCCCTGTTATTGTTGCCGTAAGACGTATTCTACGTCAAAATAAATTTCAAAATTTAGTTTCTATTGTTCTGATTTAATCAAACACTTTCCAACATGCATAAAAGTCTTTATGATAAATTTTTCACTAAAATAACGCTCTCGAAAAAACTGGCAACTTTTGTTCCCGGACTTCGGACCGGACTCCGGACCGGAACCGGAACGAAGCCAATCGGACCGGATCCAAATCGGACCGGAACGAGCTAGTTCCGCGGACCCAACGTTTTCGTTCCGATGTCGAACACTAATGCGGATGCATCATATAGCAGTTGGGTCTCTTTTGCAATCCTTTAGCGTTTTGGAATTGTACGACCAAAATTCAGTAACACAATCGACTACCTTTTATTCAAACTGACCGTTAGTTTTTATTCTCTAACGTAGGGCCAATAATTGACAATGCATAAAGGGAAACAAGCAAAGAGTGCGAACAGTAAGAAACGTTCGGGAAATGCCACAAAAAATCCAAATCACTGGTCACAGTAGGGTCAATACAAGAAAGCTCTAAAAATAAGCAGCACAGCTGTATTTGTATTTGTGGTTTGAGGTAATATTTGCTATTTGCCTTATATCAAAGTCGTTGCCTCCGACTTAAAGACTTGCCATCACTGCGTGCTATTAGGGGAGAACCGTACAAGACGCACCAGTTGGGTAAGATGGCCCACGCTATTAATTCCCCAAAATACTTACACATGTGGCTTCTTATGACGAAATTCATCGCTTTTCTCATAAAACCCCAGCTTCTCTACAGTTCTTAATGAAAAAGTGTGCCATAATGACTAAAATACTCGAAAAACTGTGCAATTGGCTGTGGCTCTGTCCAACATGTATACAATACAAACATGTAATACAATACAATACAAAAAACTATGGTTCCCCTAGCCTTTACACTTTTGGAGTTTATAATACTATGAGTATTTCAAATTATTTCACTAACTTTCATCAACTTTTACCTAAAAACAAACAAAACTAAAATTGGGGCAAAATGCACAATGAAGAGCTAGCAGGAGATTGCTTGACAACTGAGAGCATGTTCCATTATTTATGATTTTACTTTCGAGACTTCAAGTGCTTCTGGCTTCGCGTGCTGATATCTGCTAGTGGCATATTAGCCTACTGCTTTGGAGCATACTGACCTTCGTTGTGGTGCGTTTTGGTCACGGGCTTGTTTGGCGGCAGTGGTAATTTTTACCAAAAAAAGACAATGAAATCGCGTATTTTAAATTAAACTTCGTCATGAACATGCAATAAATAGATCCCACAATCTTCCTACTCGTTCAATGTCGCTTTGGAATGATTTGAAGCGCGGTAATTCGCGCAAATGCTTAACTGGTGCGTTTTGTACAATCCTCCCCTATTCGTCTTCTTCCTTCCTGCAGTTGCTAGAGACGATTTGATAGAAGCGGAAGGTTTGAAGTTCAGTGCAGAATTTTCTAAAAAGCAAGTAGGTACTTAGTGCAACTTAGACAACTTTAACTATCAAATTGTTACGAAAACTTTAATTTACTGAATTTACTGAAGTACGTATTTTACGATTTTTCAAACAAAGGCAGAAAAAATGCGATTTTTCAGAAAAAAATGAAAAAGAGAAACGGGAGAGTTGTGTTATTTCCTGGAAATAAAACAACATCCATCACTCTGCCACTTCCTTTTTGCGGAACTAGTCGTTATAACCTACAAAATTAAACAAAACTGATAGTGAAGCTTTCGTTATTTTGACAGTTCTATTTTTCGGAATCTCGGTGAAGGTTTTTTCTTTGGTTCGACGAGATCTCGGTGAAATGATGTCAGGGTTCCGAGATTCGGTATTTTAGTTTACTGAACTCGGAAATTTGCTGTCTTACGGATATTCTCGGCAAACAAATTTACGGTATTCCGGTAAACTCATTCAGTGTCCGATTTCTCAGTAATTTTGAAGTAGAATACTTCTCTCAGGAAGTTCGGCTACATAGGGATGTGAAATGAAAATCTAAAACCGAAAAAAGTGAAAAATATGTCCAATTTCAAATGCTAATAAATCGGTTAGTATTCGATGGATTACCTTCGTTCTTGCAGCAATAGATTGGAAAATCTTCTAAGATTCTTCCCGAAATAAGATAATTGTAATTTTATTATTCACACTATTGTACTATTGAAAATAGTCAAGCCTTGTCAGAACGAAAAATTCGACCTCTGATTGGTCGTTACATGCTTGCTTCCCAAGCACGGTCGACAGGATCATATACCTTGCAATTGAAAACATGCTATTTGGCCTATATAAGAGCCTGTTTCAGCCGGAGCCGCTCATAATAGTTCTAGACAGCGACAACAGCAGTCGTCCTTCCTTAGCAGCAGCACTAGCCCTGTGGTTGGTCACCACGTCTCAGGAGCAGGGCGGTTTTTCTCAACGTGTGTCGCCAGACTACCATTATTCCCCCACTGTCAGGGCAACATGAAGATTGCCATCAGGAAATCCAATTTTGGAAATCATAATGCCTTTTTCAAGGCAAATAAATAAGCCATTGAAAGTTAATAATTTTTGTCAACGCAAGCAAGCACTCTGTGTTGCATCCTAGCAATTTAAATTTGTCGCACCCGTCTAATTTACTGAATGTGAAATAGCTTCCACAGTGCATGTTGTCCGTTTATCTCAATTCCCCCAATGTTAGGGCAGCTCAAAGGTTGTAATTAGCAACCGATTTTGAACAGCAAAATGCTTTTTTGAAGGCAAATAAAAAAAATTGAAGGTTAATAGTTTTCTGGCATCAACACATGCAGACATTCTGTGCGGGATGCAATCAAATTCTGTTGTAGTTGTCTAATTTTTACTTTATTTAGTAAACTCCCCACTGTAGGGGCAGCGCAAACGCTGCGATCAGCATAACCGACATTGATAACAAACTGCCCTGTTAGAACGCATTTACAAAAGCAGTTAGTTCGACTATGCAGAGCTAATATGAAGACGATTCAATCAATCAGCGTAAACAGAATTTCGTCGTCTCCCAGCTGACAAGTTTTCACATGATGCAACACGCAACAGCGAGCAAACGAAATCGCTTGATGTTACAAACCGCAATAAAATACGGGTTAAAACCGTTGCGTGTGTGAGAGCACCATCGGTGTTTATTCGCTGGATACACTATCTACTGTCTACTGAACGCAATAATCTGCTTACATGCGACACGGGGACGGGAACATTTTCTTCAACGAAGCTGCGCAACACGACACAAAACATGTTATTTTGTTACTTCAATGAGAGTGCTATCGGTCCGGTTCGACAAAAAATCATTTTTGTGCATCCGTGCTACGAAACTGAGGAAAAACTTTAGAAACTGAAAAAAGAGGTGGAGCTTATCAAATGATCGCTCTGAACCAGAATGAAATCACACATATTTTTCAAGTTATATCATTCCACCACGTACGTAAAATAATTAATTCCTATTTTCATCCTTATATAAGAGCCTGTTTTAGTCGAAGCCGCTCATAGTAGTTCTGAACAGCGACGACAGCAGTCCTCCCTTAGCAGCAGCGGGAGCGAGCAGTGGGTACCATCGATAGCGGAGCGGCCACAACTGTGGCATGGCTGCGAATAAGCGTAGCAGTTTCAGCGGATCTCACCATCGATAGCAGCAGGGCCAGCAGATGCAGGTACAGCGGATACCAATGGCGGCCACAACTGTGGCATGGCTACGGATAGCGTTGCAGTTGCTCAGCAGTTGGGCCAGCGTATAGCGGCCACAACTGTGGCATGGCTATGCATAGCGTAGCTGTTGCAGTGGGTATATCAGCATCGATAGTAGCAGGGTCAGCTGATGCAACGACACTCCTTCACTAAAATGCTGTTTCAGTGTGGTAGCGGGAAGCATCAGCAGCAGGCTTGCATGAAGTGAATACATCAACCAGCAACTTTCTCTAAGGCCTCTGCCATAGTAGACGCGAAAAGAGGCGCGAACCGATTCGCTCGGCCGTAGGTTGATGTACAGCTCTACTGATGGCTGTACATTAACCTACAGCTGAGCGAATCGGTTCGCGTCGCTTTTCGCGTCTATTATGGCAGAGGCCTAATGGGAAAGTTGTATCAGTTTGTTCAGAAGAATATTATTGTCGGTAATATTACAGAGATGCGATTGCGTAAATCCGATTTTGAATTGAACAATTGTTCTTTTGAGAACAAATAACACACTTATTTGAAGAGTTAATAGCTTTTGGTACCAATAGCAGTATAGTGACAGCCTCAGCGGTAGATGCAGATGCAGCCGGTACTTCCCTGAGGCCGATGTAAAGGTAAATGGGAGCAGCACGGCGAAACAGTTCGGGTTATGCTTAGACGCGCGTCATTTTTCGTTGTTGATATTCCCCACATGGAACGACGCGCTTTCGTATGATAGCGGTGGTATTAGCGGTAGATGCATTTGCCAACACTTACTCCAGTAAAGCCGTGTCTAGTTTCCAATGTGAAAACACCTTTCTCATTGTGTTGACCGTGCGCCTTAGTCCTCACTATCAAGGTAACACAGAGATGTAAGATAAACACTACATCCTATGATAAATTGAATAATTGTCCTTATAAGGACAACAAATGAATTAATGAAGATTTAATTTTGAATTAGAATACTTCTCTCAGGAAGTTCGGCTACATAGGGATGTGAAATGAAAATCTAAAACTGAAACAAGTGAGAAAAATTTCAAATGCTAATAAATCGGTTAGTTTTCGATGGATTTCCTTCGTTTTTGCAGCAATCGATTAGAAAATGTTCTAAGATTCCTACCAAATGCATGAAATTGCAATTTTATCATTCGAACTATTGTACTATTGAAAACTCTTAAGCCTTGTCAAAACACCAAATTCGACCTCTGATTAGTCGTTATACCGCGCTTTCCCAAGCACGGTCGGCAGAGTTATGGACCTAGTAAATTGGGAATGCATCATTTGGCCTATATAAGAGCTTCATCAGATAATAAACAAACATTTCATCGGATATTAAATTGAACAACTGAAATTTGAAGAACACAAATGATTAATTAAAGAGTTAATATTTTCTCGTTTTGCGCTATAATCCAAAGGTAATTATCTTCATCTACATGCATACTCTGACTATTATTACGTGTTTGCGTCGCTTTGTGTTTGGCTACGGTCATGCAGAACGCAAATAACGGCGCGATGCGATTCGGCAAGACGAAATCTGTTGAAATGTATAGCTCTACTTCGCCTTAAAAAGAGCTGTACATTTCACCACGGTAAGGCGAATCGCATCGCGCCAGCATTCGCGTTCTGCATAACCGTAGCCTTTGTTCCGTTCCCGTTTAATGATGTCGTATTAAATGTGCATATTACAATTCGGCAGCACTTCAACTTCTCATTTGCACAAAATTTAAAAATATCCAATGAATTTCATTCAAAATATCAGACAAAAAGAAATTACAATACTGCCATTGAACGGTCAACGTTTATTTACTAGAAAAAATGACTGACACGCAAGCAGCCAGGTTATCTTTCTTGTAAAAGTATTCTACTTCAACCTTGCGGTCGTGGCTTTGCATACAACCTTCTTGTGATTTTTTTTTACGGAACAACGGTGAACGAAAATGTTTTTAAGTAGTTCGGTATTTTACTCCACCGAGAAAACATAATGCAATTAAGTGTGTAGACTTTCGCTTTACTATTTACATTATCCGGAAGATATGACTTCTCTGTGCGGTTCTCGTCAATCGTGCACCTAAACTTCAATGGCATCCGCTTTAAGGTGAATTGGGACGGCATATTGGATTTGTTTACAAAAAATTGCGTTTTTGAAGCTGTTCTGATTTACAAATTGTTTATCTCTTTAACGGCTCCCGTAAGAAATATTAGAGCGCAATGACATAAGCTAAGATCTGATGTCATACCACGGGAATGGCATCGCTGTCAGCTACCATACATTTGACGCGCTACCAACATCACTGGCACTGGCATCCGAAAAATGGGCAGTTTACCCTTATCTTATGTTGATTCGGGCAAACCGGCTAAATGTTGACTGCAATTATTAATAGCATATCAGACAGTTTTGAGCAATTTCTTAAGGTTTTCACATGGTATGTGATATTCTAAGTGATATGTAGTACATTAATTCTGTCCCAAAGCAAAGTGAAGCAAACTGTGACAGCAGAAAAAGTAGTTTTGGGACAAACGGTACAGAAATATATGTTCGTAACGCTTGAAGGCTACCATACCATTCCCTTGTGTCATACAGTCTCTAAGGTGTTTTTTCTCCTCTTGAAGTGAAGGTCGTATAGTGTATACCCGGAAACCAACACACACGATTTTCCACGCATTTTTGAACGAGAACCGCTGCGCAATATCAGTAGATAAAACAGCAACGTACGGCAATCTTACTCGAACAAAAGGTAGCGAACGTGTATTATTTCCGTATTTACGTAGGAGTTTAATCCAATTTGGAGGTGAATTATCTCTCAATGATGAGTCGGAAGGGAAAAATTTTGAACCTGGGCGTAAACCGTAAAGCCTTAGACTTAAATAGACCAAGAAATGTCGCTTTACATGAATGACATTTCGAGTCGCGTCGTATTTTTCGAAAGAAAAGCATCAGTTAACCTAAAGCTAGAACCGATTTATCGAATCAAAACACTGTAATTTTCAAACATCTAACTCCACCGTGGAAAAACATTTATTTTTATTTTTATTCACCAGAAACTTTGTCTTCAACAGCTCGTAAAATTGGCATCACTTTTCGCTAAACATTTGTATGTACCAAAACTGCATATTCCGCTCAGCTCAACAATTTCTTACCACTTGCTTCGGGGCCTCATCCGAGGTACAGTCGAACAGCAACAGTGCAAACAGTACAAACTGCAACTGGCGGATAAGATTCCACATCCTGGTGAAGATTCGTGGCCACCATAGTCGTTGCTGCCGAGCGCACTGCGCTCTGGGCACCGATCCAGAGAGGATGACCCTCTAATAGCTCAAGCATAAGACGCAAATTTATGTACATAAACTTGGTGCCACATTGGAACTGAACAAAATGACGAAACTGCTGCTGCTACTGTGACCAGCCACCATTCTGTCAGCAGAATTTTACGACGAGAAAATGGGAATCGAATCTAGAGGCACCTATGTGAGTCAATCGAGCTTTCGCCTTCCCCCGTGTGTGGGTGGACGAATGGAGGGGTGGTTTCGGTTTACCACTGGGATATGTGGGTGCACCCGGCTATGGTTTTCCCTTATAAGCTATCTGCAAATATGAGAAGATAAACAATCGTTATGGTAATCTTCGATGGGAAGTTTGGTTCGGTTGGTGAAGCACATTTGATCACCGAATCGTGCAGTGGCATATTGGGCGCTTGTTAGGGGACACTCTCATCGCTTCGAGGATAGACATTTTGGCGAAAGTGGTTGGAATGTATGCATTTTGTTGAAAACTAGTACATTCGAGCGGTGGCGATTTGAGAAACTGGTCTTTGCGATAAAAGTGTCGAAACAAACTGAGTTTTTAATATCAACAATTGATAAACTACGAGCAAGGTTTATTTCCATCGAACTGTATTTGAGTAAAATTATGACAAAATCAAGTATAAGGCCACGTAATATTCTAAAGCTGTCGTTGGATTTATGGTTTCAATAGAAGTCCGAAATCATTCCGGCATGCACTTTTATTATCCCAATCAGGAACCTATAAACTAAAGCTGCACAGCAGAAGAAAAAAAAAATGCGAAATAAAACTGCAACAGAGCTGCATATTTCCTGCCATCATTTACACTTCCCACCTGGCCCCACCTGACGACCGTGGAGTCGAAAAACTGGCCATAAATTGTGCACCATTTTGACACTAAATTACGTGACGATTACACTTGTTTGATGCGATGCTTCTTGCTTCCCGGGTACCGTCGACCGTCGTCGGTCCTTCGGTTTTCTAACCAGCAGCAGCAGCTTCCTGTAGTACTTCTTCCGATTCACTTTATCATTCATATGCCCAGCTGCGGATGGCTTGGCATTTCGTGCGCTTCCCGCGAATTGCTTGCTGCCCGCCCGCGCTGTTTTTTTCAGTCACGACAACCGAGAAACCGTGCAGCAGAAACCGTTTTTGTTGAAATATGCTCTGCTTTTGCTTCGAAGTCAGCGCTGGAGCGCGCTCGTAACGGACGGCCATAATATGGTTGCTGGATAGCGGCTTCCATCGAACCTGAGAACCTCCCGGTTTGCTCGACGACGACGAGGTTAGCTTGGGTCTTAAAATGGAATAACGTGCCAGGATAGCGGGGAGAACGAGATATATGAACGAAAGCAGATGGCGCGAAATATTAGACATTTTATTTGCACACGGCATTTTATTATTTTTAGCTGTTATATTATATCCAACCTGGGGTGTCGCCTTTTACAGTCGAGTTTTGTTTTTTTTTTTCAAGTGAGATTTCTTGTAAAAAAATTACGTACATTTTATGCAACATGAAAAATCGAATGGAAATGTTTTTCCAATGAAAGATCAACTTCGTAATACGGATCGATAAAAATATAATCTTCAGAATAGTATAACAACAAAGCACCATCGGTGAGTAAATCAAGCGGAGAAAATCGCACCCATAAACTGTATCGAACAATCATTTTCCCATAAAACTGCGAAATCCGTGCTACTACTAGTAGTTTTCCTTTTTTGTCCCATCCAAACCTTGCTCATCTTCTCCAGATTCACTGACAGTTTTATTTCATTTATTGCACAGCTGGAGGAGCATGGAAGTGTCGTACTCTCCCGAAGATAATATCGATTGATCGGTTTTATGCTGTGTGCTCTCATGTGGTTCAGCGTACGGCGGCCTTTTGTTGGTGTTGTGGGTTATAGAGAGCTTGCGGCACTCCTGGATCATCCTCGACAATATTTAACATGTGGTTAGAGGTTACGAGGTTCGCTTCCTCTGTTTTTATTGTTATCGTTATACGATTTGATTGGAGTGATTTCGACCGATTCGATGGTCTTTTTATTGTGCGATAATGTTTTGTTGTGGTACAGTTGTAAGGATAAACATTGCAAAGTCATGATTGGAGCTTGAGCATGAGCATGAGCATGAGCATGATTGACCGCCCGCGGTTGCTACTCCGTTATTGCCAGATCAGCTGAAATTACACAGAGAACCAATGGATGATGCTTGGGACTAACATTCATCCTCAATGTGTAAAAACTGATGACCCTAATCTTTATATCAGGCAATACCAGCGCCGGCCGCATCCGAATGCAGGTCAAAGAAGGAGTTTGTATAGGAAAATGTTGACGTGATACTCGCTTTATTGGAAGCCGAGAACAGCTCTGCACTTCCACGAGCAATCACTGGGATGTTGGAGAAAAGGAAAAGGTTTTCAGCTGGGTTCGTTTTGGTAAACGATGCGCTGAGTTTAAGTACCGGGTTCCTAATAAAAAAATATCGCGCCTACGAATTCATTATATCCGCCGTGAAAACATAACGTGATCCGAACTTATTCTGTTTAATGACGTATCATCTCAAAAATAAAGCGTACGCGAGGATATTGGACTTATGACCTTGAGCTTAAGCATGTAATCTCCGGCTAAACGGTTACCGAGAGACACGGGTTAATATCTGGGTACCAGGACGCGAAATCTATCCTATATATATACTCTATACCTAAAACCTATGAATTTAAACTTGCTCGAGCCAAAGACGCGTCCACACCGAAGCATTACACACGAAATCCGCGGGCATGCAGTCTTCATTTAGTCTATCTAAATAAATGATTCCTTCATTTCGTTTATTCACACTTGTTATTAAAGCCATGAATCGATTAGAAAAAAATAAGATCACAAAATACACAAATCCCAGTAATCGTTCGCCTCGAAATACACCCGAACGTCGAGTCACAACACCGCGCGACCACATAGTAAAATAAATGGATCCTAAAACAGAACGTTACTAATGAACTAAGTTAAAACTTAACTGTAGCATCACATAGTTCAAATCAGTATGAATATCCATAGATGTTCGAGCGTTGATAAACTGGCCATTATTGATTTGTTGTTTTTAAACAAATGTATACCGTTGATTAGCGCGGTCTGTGTCGTATCGGACCCGAATATTGCTTAGCCTATTTGAGCCTTTTCGTAATTATTATGAATTATCGATGCAAAAATTACCTATTAAATAGAAAAATTGCCAAAGTTTCATGCATCCAAAGCCTTCATAATTTAAAAATGCAGATATGCAATGGTCCAAAATTGCCTGCCTTATTGAATATAGAGAATAGCAATGTTCCATGCATCCAAAACCTTACAATTAAAAGTAAACGCATATATGCGTATTAGACTGATGTATATTCGAATATGCTTGTTTCGAGCTCATGTTACGCCGACTTACAAGGTTTCGCCAAAACTTTTCAAAAATAAAGTCATACATCAAAATTTGTCCAAAAGCTAGAAAAATCATAAAAGTACAGCGTGAGAACTTAACTAATAAACCGTGGAATTTATTATGTAAAAATAGGGTTTAATCGATTTTTAAATATTAAACATCAAATAAGTATGAGTTTTGTTCCTGCCGCAATAATAATAGACATAGAATATCTGAATTCATGATTCGTTAACAAACGAATTCGAAAAGTTTGTTGCTCATCAACGACCTACTAGTTCCTCCGCCCTTTCGGTCATTAATATGGTTCAATCATAAAGTTTACTCTATTCACTTCCACAAATAAAAATCCATAAATAGAAAATAATAAACACGCCTCTCATTCTACGCAGGATTAAAACGCACATTGTTTTTAACAGACCCGTCTATGCGCAACCACAACTTTATTAAAAGCTAGAGAAATCAATAAAAAGGCACAGCAAGATTGATGAGTTCAAAATTAAAATTTCTATGCATCTGATAGTAGTGAAAAGAAATAAATAATTAAATAAGGCATCCCAGTGAAATAGTAATACTTCATCGGTATTTCTTAAACTGACATAAATTGGTTCGTTTCAAACTAGAAATTTACGCAACATTGTATCAATAAAAGTCCATTTGGAATAAAAATCCTCACGTAGTTTGTTTGCATTTGCTGAATGCACTCATACAACAAAACAGCAAGCATAGCCAAAACGAAGCATACTCAAAAGAAATAAATGGGGAAAGACCATATATGGAGAATCTGGGAAGAGCTCACTGCTTCAGGCGAAACGAAAATAACCGTTTTCACTTTTCACGCAAATAAACACTTATCAGTAACATTTTTTTGTATGCATAGGTCAAATTTCTCCGCTATAGTAACTACCGCTATTTACAGATTACATTATATGTGTATGTACTTATCTCATTTGTTCGTCTGACAATCGAAAACACTGGAATACGACAATACACACACCATGTTGATGCCTCCCGTTTGTATACTTGCGATTTTGCGACACTTTTTTATTAACACACACAAGGATATTTGGCAGTCGTGCACTTGAACTAGAGTCGAATATTTTCACCTCATTTCTCAGTTACATGTTATTAGTTTCTATTGTTTTCACTTCACAGTTATCCCGTAACACTACTTTATAAATTACACAATTTGTAGTATTTTTAATGCCATTTTAACCCCGTAATCAGTAAAAAAAAACTGCCGCACAAAAAATGAAATGTGGTCAGCGTGCAAGGGCTGCCAACTCTCCTGCAAAGTCATGATTGGAGCTTGAGAGGTTTTTTTCGACGCTTTGCAATTGAGATATAAAATTTGTTTTGACATACTTTATTTGAAATGGTTTCATCACAGATATTTCTTTTTGTTTTCAGGAAACATTCGCCGTTACATTTCCCCTAAAAGTCAATAGAATTTGGTTAAAAAAGCTTGTCACTAGTTTTCGAAATTTGCATAACCTCTCTGGACAATATTGACTGCGGATTGCCAACTGCAGATGAGGCGTGATCCCAGAGATTTTTCGCCTCAGAAAATCTCCCGGTGACGGCTAGGATTGCATCTAGACCAGTTGGGTTGGTTGTGAGTGGATCACGCCACCTCACAACCATCGACACCTATGTCGGCGGTGGGATTCGAACCCAGGCGTCGAGCGTGGTTGGCGGAGACGTTACCAACCACACTAGGCCCCCGCTAACGTGATGATTCTTGTTTTATTATTATCTTTGGCAGCGTTCTGTAACGAGATACTTTATTACAGCCACCAAATCGATAGGTACTCCAGCACTAACGCGTTTTATTTCCATTTCACAGCACGAGATGACTGAGATTTGTCATTCACTTGGCTCGCTCACCACGACCGAATAATGCTCAATGGTCAGAAACCTAATGAAGGGGGAAATTTGGATCTATTGCCCAATGGCAATAATCTAGAGAGAAGTTTTCTTCTACATAGTTGCTATAGATGATGAAGTGTTTATCAAATAAAGTTAATATTTGTTAACATTATGGTGACCCAAATGTTCGATGAAATCAAGTATAATAAAAAATGGTGTTATGCAATATTTTTTATTTTCGAAAATCCATAACCTAGGATGGAAAAAATCGTATCGCATAACAATCATTCGGGTATCATTTCTGAACTTGCTATTCATAAGCTTTTAATCCCAGCAAACCATCGCTATTAAAAGTTACACATTCTCACGCATGCAAGAGACAACTTATAGCAAAGAAATATATGGTAGCTTTCTTTCATGATTTTGTTTCAGTATTGCCTGCTTTAGGCGGAGCGAGCAACATATAGCGAGTGTTTCACGAAAGAATCGTGAACGATTGCACTCAAGCGATCGCAACGATTCTTCCAAATGTGATGTGTGTGTGAAGGTAAATTATTCGATTAGCTTGTTTTTTTTTTGCTCAGTTCTAATTGAATTTTTTCTCACGTTTTACAAATTCGCTGTCGCTGATACCTTCGTGGCTTCCGTCAAACACTGCATCAGTGAAAGCTGGAAATCGACATATTTTGGTGATATTTAGTGAAATCGTTGGAAAGATAACTCTGCTTTTTTATCGAAAACCGAACAAGCAAGACAACAATGGCGGCTGTTTGTTGTGCTTGTGCTCACGATTTAGTAAAATCAGATGAAATCATTTGCAGCGGCTTCTGTAAGTCGTCTTTTCATCTGAAGTGCGCTCATTTGACCGCTGAACTGCGTGATGTCGTCGCAAATTGTTCACAATTATTTTGGATGTGCAGGGCTTGCACGAAAATGATGGCCAATGCATGCTTTCGTCAAGCCATATCATCTACGAACAATGCTATGCAAACAATTGTGGATGATCAAAATAAAGCACTCGATGAGTTACGGAAAGAAATAGCACTAAACACTACCAAAATAAACACTATTCCCCAGCGAACGCCTTTACCCGCTACGCCGCGAGTTCCTAGAACACAACAAACAACAAATCTGCGAAAAAGGCCACGGCTTATAATTCCAGATGAACCGTCGCAACAAGAAAACATCCTCGAGGGCACCAAAGACTGTGTCCCTGATGACGCTATACCGTTGGCTGCAGTTAGAAAAGATAACTTGTTCTGGTTGTATTTGTCTGGTTTCGATCCTCATGCAACACTGGAACAAATCCAAAAACTAGCCAGGAATAATTTAAATACCGATCGAGATGTTGATGAGGATGAGGATGAGGATGATTGACCGCCCGCGGTTGCTACTCCGTTATTGCCAGATCAGCTGTAATTACACAGAGAACCAATGGATGATGCTTGGGATTCACATTCATCCTAAATGTGTAAAAACTGGTGACCTTAATCTTTATACTAGGCAATACCAGCACTGGCCGCATCCGAATGCAGGTCAAAGAAGGAGTGTGTATGGGAATATGTTGACGTGATACTCGCTTTATTGGAAGCCGAGAACACCTCTGCACTTCCACGAGAAATCACTGGGATGTTGAAGAAAAGGGTAAGGTTTGCAGGAGATTTCGTTTTGGTAAACGATGCGCTGAGTTCTAATACCGGGTTCATAATAACACATAGCGCGCGTACGAGTTTATTATATCTTCTACGGAAATCATAACACGATCCGAACTCATTCCGGTTGATGATGTAACACCGCAAAAGTAAAGCGCACGCGAGGATACCGGACCTATAACCTAATCAAGACAGATTCCAATATTCGAAAATATGTTTATGAAGTCATTATGCAACTACCGAAACGTATCTCTCATTGATTTATCTCAGCTGACTACACAATGTTACGAAGCAACCAGATATGCATTACCAAAAACAAGAAAAAAGTAAATATATAGACCCTCAACACATACTGCAAGCGGTCAGCAAGAGAGCTTCAAAAACGGCCTATTTGCTTGGCCATCGCCGTTCGAATCGAACGAAAAAAAAATGAAAAAAAAAAAATAAAGATGTGTGCGTTGACAGACGAGTCGCGTATAATCCTGATACTAATTGCAAATAATTGCGATATTTGGTGGCGATTAATTACAATGTTTTGTCGCGATTAATTATTTATGATATTTATCGAACGAACGGAACCTACTCTGAATCACTGCGTGCTGTAATAGAACCTACGGGTGGACAGTCTGCGAATAAATGGTTTGGTACACCTCGGAAGTCACAACACACCGAAAATCTATATTTGAGCAAAGCTCACCTGGGCCGAAAACACGTTTACCCCGGAAAGTTATGCGCGACCGCTCTTTTCCCTCTTACCGACGCATACGCGCGGAGACACGGTATTTCGCGTTGATTACCACTTACTTCTTGAATAATAAAGCGAAGATACCTACTGAGTATGAAAAACTGGCAAAGTTTCATGCATTCATAGCTAGAAAATTTTTAAAAATGCAAATATGCATATCTAACAAGACCGAGTACTAATTAGATTTAACAAAATGCCAAAACAATCGCAATCAAAATTTATTTGCCATGCTGACCGACAAGATTTCTACTTAATTAAATTAAAAATTGCCTATGTGATTCAGAATTTACTCAAAAGCTAGAAAAATTATAAAACAAGGGCATGAAACTGCTCAAAATTAATAAACTGCTCAAAATTAAATAATATCAACAATGAAGACTGACGCGCAACTGTTTCGACGCAGTTAGCGCCGTATCGGCCCAATCGGTAGATTAAAAAAATTCAAAACCGGCTTCCACGAAGCCGCGGTCACAAGCAGTGATGCCACAAACACAGACCAATCTGTGCAAAACAAAATTCCCACACAAGTATATGTACATACAGGACTGCAAACGCGCCCTTCAAAATACAGGCCGATGTTAGGCCGACGCCACACTGCAAATGCGTCCTTTCTCACGAGAGGAGAAAAAACAACAATGAAAACTGACGCGCGTTAAAACACATCCCGAACTGTTTCGACGCAGTCACCCAAACAGCATCGGCCCCAGTACGCACTGTACCTACTGTAAACGATCGAGTGAGGAAATTTCAAAACCGGCATCTAAGAAACCGCGAAACCGCGATAACAATCAGAGATGCCACATATGTAAATTTAAATTTATCTGTGAATTATAAATTTCTCATCCATACAGTTTACAGTTTACAGATTTGTAAAGCCATATAGATTCCTACGATTTTCTACGAAATTTACAAATTTTTATACAGACTTTTAAACTGGAAATCTGTAAAACATTTTCGATGTTCAATATACAGAAATGTAGCATCCCCACAAAAGGAATTGTGAAAAGCAGAAAAAAAACATTGGTTCCCTTTTGCCATGCAAATCAAACAAAAAAAAAACACAGGCAAAACGTCACCAACACTAATACTTATCTTTTTATTCTCGCGTCCTCTCTGAACCATCATGCTGGTGCGAGAACGTGCCGCACGCAAGAGCAACCTTGCACTTACTCACACACACTTATGGCAAGGCAAGGGCTAGCGGGAAACGTGCTCCGCCACCGAAAAAGAAATGCAGCTCTCACAAATTAGCCACAAAATTGCACGAATCTTTCACGGATTTCAACATTGACGTCACTAACACCGATAATACGAAACCGCCACATTTCGTATTACCTTTTACTCCACCCTTTGCACTTAAAATATAACGATTACGCGACGGGAAGGACAAATAAAATACGTCGACATTATTGCACTATCCTCAACCGTACACGACAACCCTCGGAACACTTCATCGCGATTTAAATCAAACACTTGGAATTCACACCGAAACAACAGCGGCCTTCATTCAATAAACGTAGACACATCCCTTTTCCGGATAGAAAATAAATCTTATAATACTACAAGGTATACAGCCCTAGGGTTGTATGAAATGGTGACGTGGGACTAAACACTGTATTAAGGGGATTTTTTGTTACAAAATATATAGAGTCTGCAGACAGAATCAATCTGTTTATTTTCAGCCTCCCCTGGAAATCAATTTTTGGAATATATTCAACAACACTCTAAGAAATATCATTTATATTTGGTGATATTATGCCTTTAGTATTTTTTTTTTGTGCAAAAAAATATGTATTTAACAAGGCACAAGCATATCGTGCTTGTTGAAGAAGCACCAAGAATTTCTCATAATGCGTCAAAGTCAGAATTATCTCTATATCCTTAAAAACCAAATCCAATAATGCTTACGTTATCATAATGAATGGTTTTGTCTTATTTAACTCTAACTAAATCAAATCTATAGTATGGATCTTACTTTCAAAATAATATGGAAGCCCTTACAAAGGTTCATCAATTGGAAAACATAAGAAAATATTTTGAACAAAATTCCTAACAAGTTCCAGCAAAAAATCGTAGAAATCCACAATTACATTTTTATTTTTTGCTTGACAAATTTTTCATTTGCCTGCAACTACATTCGCTGTATTACGAAGACAGGAAATATACGTTTATTATGGTAAAGCTTAGAATAATAATATATCATCTACTAATTTTGAAATGTAAAAAGAGATTCTGTACGAATCTTACTAAATAAACTAAAAAATCACAAGCATTCGCAGGTTCTTACTCTTCTATAAATGTATATTTTTAGGAATTTACTCTTTCGATACTATCCGGTCACGATTATTTAGTGAATATCGAAGATAAAATTAAATAAATATCCGTTGCAAAAATTTACAATTCTTGTTGAGTAATTTATGGCAATCATATTTATGAAATAAACTTTCAATCACCATCAACAGCAGCATTGTAGTTTTTCCTCAATTGCATACGAATATAAATGTACGAACTAAATTGTACCACTGCAATACGAATAGTACTGCTGCAGTACGAATAGAAGAGTACCACTGCAATCATAGACGACGAGAGACCTGCGGTTCTATACTCCACTGGTACTGTTACTTTTACTGGCATGTTTTCTTTCAAGACATAAGTTTTTATTAGGTTTTACAGTACATAACACGCAGGTTTAGAGATTGTTCAAGGATGGGTGTTGTTTCAAACTTTGAGGAAAACTTTTACCTTCGAGACATCATATTAGTCTAAGCTCATGGAAGCAAAAATAAATTGACCTATTGGGACGGGGAGACTCTGTCAATTTTTATTTCGAAATTGATACAGGGAATATCACAGGGAACGGATGGTGTCCATTCACGTCGTCTGTGCTAGGAATGCTCGCATGTAATTGGTTCATTATTCGCGTAAATTTGTTATTGAAATTTTTATCAATTTTACCGCTTAGCAATGAAATTAGAGTGACAATTAACACATTACAAATTTGTTATACATTTTATCTATCCAACAACATATTGGTTATTGTTATCCATCATGTGGTTATGCTGTTATTAGCGTTTGAAATCTGACGCAACATTTGCCCGTTTCATTTCCAATTTTACAGAATGCATCCCAGTATAGTAATCCCTGGTTGAATTACTAGATTTTTAAATTCAGGGGCCTAACTTCGATATAGACGTTAGTCAACGTCAAAAAAGACGTGTCCCACGTCAAAAAATTGAAAAAACGATGAAAAATTCCGAAGAGAAATATTTTCACATCCGTTTTTGATCACAGCTTGCTTCGATCTCTTAAATACCGATCGAGATGTTGATGTCGTTAAACTAGTGCCAAAAGGAAGAACAATCGAAGACCTCACGTTCGTTTCATTTAAGATTGGTATCGAATTGCAGCTGAAGGAGCTAGCCCTGTCAAAATTGACATGGCAGAAGGGAATTATCTTTCGACCATTCGATTTTCAACACGGCTCAAACGCACGTACTTTCTTTCGCTTTCTGCCAACGCCGGGAGGAAACGATACGAAATGAATATATTTGTGACCCGCCCGTCTGCGATAGGACATCCATAGCAAGCAGAAACCTAACTGACCAATTTGGAACGACGACAGCTGATTACCGCCCGCTCGAATATCCACCACAACTAATGCTTACCCTCTACTACCAGAACACGAGAGGCCTACGAACCAAAACAAACGATCTGTTCTTCGCTCTCGCTTCGTGCGACTACGATGTGATAGTTTTCACGGAAACCTGGTTGAAGGATGATATTCTCGATTCAGAGCTTACTGATAGATATACCCTTTACCGTTGCGATCGTAGTACTGCCACTAGTCAATATCGCCGTGGTGGTGGTGTGTTGATCGGTGTGAAATCGGAATTAAGGGCTATTCCCACTGCTTCCGTTCCGGGGCCGGGTCGGGACCGGGCTCGTCCGGGACTTTTCATGCATTCACACTGTGCCGTGCTTGAACCGTGCCTGCGCTGCGCTCTGGCTGAGAAATGTTGATGTGTGTATGTGAAAGAACGTCTTTCTCTTTTTTTCATACCGCAGCTCACTCCGCGCGAAATATGTCACTACAACATACAAGCATCCACCCGAGTGCCTTCCGTGCACTCTCCGGCCAACACAAAGTATCGTCGGCAACGTAGTTTTTCTCTCGCACTGCAGCAGCACGACGGCAACTCAACGCTGCCCCGGTCTGGGCACGGCGCTTCGGTGTGAATGCGTTCATAAGAACGCATGCAATCAATCTCAAACGAGCTCGGACGACACGCGGAACAGCCACGGCCCGGTCCCGGAACGGAAGCAGTGGGAAGAGCCCTTTAAAGTGCACATCTGTTTCGCTAACGGGAGACGATGCACTGGAACAAACAGCTGTTAGCATTGAGCTGATGAATAGCAAGATTTTTGTATGCTCAATTTACCTACCTCCAAACTCAAATCCTGTACTTTATGAGACACACTCGGCTTGTATTCAGCAGCTGACTTCACTCGCTAAAGACGATGATCGAATATTTGTGCTGGGTGATTATAATCTGCCAAATTTATGCTGGCTATATGACGACGACTTACACTGCTATTTACCGACAAATGCTTCGACCGAGCCTGAATTGACACTGGTAGAATGTATGTTGCTCACTGGAATGCAGCAACAGAACCGCTTCGTTAATGACAATGGCAGGCTGCTCGATTTGGTTTTTACCAATAGTGCAGCTTGTGCAGATATTTTTGAACCACCGAGACCCTTACTGACCATGGACAGACATCATAAACCGATTGTGCTGAGATTAGATATTGAGCTCAATTTTATTGATGACGAAATAGAGCGGCTCGATTTTAACCAATGTGATTTCACTGTGTTGAATCAGAGCATGCAACAAATAGACTGGAATCGATTAATGACGGTAGGTTCAGTTGATGCAGCCATTGATATTCTTTACAGCGAATTGCTTAGAGTTTTCCGGACGAATATACCGTTGAAAAGAACTAAACGAAAACTGCACACAAATATGCCATGGTGGAACGCAAATATTCGAAATCTTCGAAACCGGCTTCGGAAAGCTAGAAAACGGTATTTCAAACACAGGGGTGAATCACTGAAAACTGAAATGCGTGAAATAGAGGCCCAGTACAACTCTTTGAACGCAAGATGTTTTCGTGATTACATTCATCGCATTGAAAATGACGTTAAAGCTGACCCTAAATCGTTTTGGAAATACATCAACAATCGGAAATCAACGAAAGGAATACCTCAGAACACTCGTTACCAGGGAGTGAGTGCCTTTACGCCACTGGATTCTGCGAATATGTTCTCGTCTTTCTTTCAGAGTGTGACAAGTAATAACTCACCACCTTTGACTGAAACATACTTGAGCAGTATTCCGCAGTTCGACTTAAATATGCCCCGGATGAACTTTTCGCCCAATGATGTTCTGCTCAAACTTCAATCCATCGACGGATCGAAAGGCCCTGGACCCGATCAATTGCCACCATTCGTTGTCAAAAATTGCCTGTAAGTATACTCTTCAACCGTTCTTTGAGTGAAAAATGCTTTCCCACCGTTTGGAAATCCGCTTCGATCATACCGATTCATAAAACAGGTTCGCTCAACGATGTAGAAAATTATCGCGGAATTTCTATATTAAGTTGTTTGCCGAAAGTTTTCGAAAGCATGGTACACGATGTACTCTACCAATCTGTTAAACACGTTATCTCAGCTGATCAGCACGGATTTGTTCAGAGGCGATCTACTACGACAAATATGATGAGTTATGTTTCGACCCTTGTATATCGGATGGAAAAACGGCAGCAAATCGACGCGATTTACATTGACTTTGCCAAAGCATTTGACAAGGTGCCACATACTTTAGGTGTTGAAAAGTTTAAGCGGATAGGACTTCCAGAGTGGCTGACACAATGGATTTGCTCGTACCTTACCGGACGTAATTCTTCGGTGAAGGTAGGTGTAACGTATTCTACACCTTTTGAGATTCTTTCAGGAGTACCTCAAGGCAGTATTCTGGGCCCTCTGTTGTTCATACTGTTTATAAACGATCTCTGCACGAAGCTGAAATCTCCAAAATTATTGTACGCTGACGACCTCAAGTTTTACCGTGTAGTCACAACGGAGGCTGACTGGTGTGCGCTCCAAATGGATATCGACATGCTTCTGGAATGGTGTGGCTTGAACGGAATGGAAGCCAATGTGACCAAATGTTGCGTGATCTCATTCAGCCGCTTGCGTGCACCGATTGCCTTCGAGTACAAAATGGCGTCAACGAGCTTGGCCCGCACGACCACAGTGAAAGATTTAGGAGTGCTTGTCGATAGCAAATTAAGGTTTACGGAGCACATTTCTGCAGTCACGGCTAAAGCTTACTCCCTATTGGGTTTTTTGAAGCGAAATTCGAAATTCTTCGACAATATTTACACGCTGAAGATACTGTATTGCTCGTTCGTGCGCAGTGTCCTGGAATATGCGGTGCAAGTGTGGGCGCCGTATCATGCAATACACATCAACCGATTAGAACAAGTTCAGAAACACTTTCTCCGATATGCTCTTCGGTCTCTAAACTGGAGGGACAGAACTAACCTTCCATCGTATGAAAGCCGCTGTATGTTGATCGATTTGCCCACATTGTCAAGTAGACGAGTTTTCCTCCAACGTATGCTAATATTTGATGTGCTAACAGATCGAATAGATTGCGCGGACATTCTTGGAAAATTGCGATTCAACACACCCCTTCGATTGCTACGTCAACCTGAGTTTTTCCGCCGACCAAATCACCGCACTCTCTATGGAATGAATAACCCATTGGATGTCTGTTGTAATTATTTTAATGATGTGATAAACATGTTTGATTTTGGTGTGTCGAAATATGTGTTTAGACTAAGAATTAGAACATAAGTTAAATTGTCTGTACGGTGTTTTATGTCGAAGACGAAATATATGAATAATTTAAATAAAAAATAAATAAATTTCCCTAAGCATTGATGATACCTACTTGCTCCGGTAAGCAACGTAATCGGTTGAACGTAATCTAACGTTTATTTGGATTCCTAATTTTGTATCACTGGCGATATTATCTCAGAGAAGCTCGCGATACTGTTGAATGCGTGTGTGAACTTGGATACAATAAATACTATCGTGTTTGAATCATTCAATCTTTTTCTATAGTATTCGGAACTCTTAGAAGCGAAAAACAATCAGCAGCGTTTCTATGGAAAACTTGTACGCGAGTGGAAACAATTGAACGATACCTGATGAATCAAAGAACACATTTGCATGAAATATTGCTAGTGAGTGAAAATTTCCATGCTTGTCCATAACTTTTGAACCAGTCGAACGATAGTTCTGTGATTTTCAAAGATAGAGAAAAACTTTTTTCTCCGAAGTTGCTCAAATCAACATGGCTACATCATTGTAGAACAACTATTTCTTCTATCTACAGAGATAAAAAGTTAGATACTTGATTACATCGAAAGTTCTGGTCACCGTAATTTTCGATAATTTTTCAATAAGTTCTTCATCATACATAACAATTTTGTAGAAGAAAGTTTTTCCTAGCCCCAGATCCAAATTTTCCCCTAAATTCGATTTCTCGACCATTGTGCAATGTAACTTGCAGAATCGAATGAATGGAACAGTAATGTAACGATGAACAAATCATATTCGATAAAAAAAACCCATGTGATTGTCTTGAATACCTACGGAGAGGGCTAACACAACAAGCACACCGTGTGGCGTAGTTGATAGTATGAAGGAATTCGAAATAGAGGTCGGAGCTTGCTGTTCCGAATCGAAATGTAGCATCAAGGCTTTGCTTTTTTTTGCTCGGCAGGGCAATTTCCTATATTTAACCGATTTTTGATCTTGGCCTATGAAAAGATTGAACAATTTGTCTACTTTCAGTATGCATGACTTGAAGTGCCATTGATTCCTATATTGTTCCTGTAGATCCGGATACTCCGGCCCAGGGTCAAGATCCAAGCTAAATTTTAACAATTGGCAATAAAACCAAACAATTTTGTTAACGAAATTCAAGAATTTACTCTAGATGTTGACTTTAATCCATTCTGAGTCCGTTGAACAAGTTTTCCTTGAAATAGCCACTTTGGAGCAAGTTCCTGTGGTACCCTATATGGCCACCAGCATGTTTCATGAAATCCTCAGCAATATGTTTGTTAATATTCATAAAGTCAGTCCATGAGTTGATTTACATCCCCTTTGAGTCCATCTGATAAGTTTTTCTTTAAATGACCGGAGCAGAATACCGCGGGCCCCATATGGCCACTAACATGGTTGGATAGAAATCCTAGCAATAGGCTCTCCAGAATACGCTCTGGCCATTTCGAAAACAACTCGAGTGGATTGGAGCGATTTTTTGAAATTTAATACCAATGTTGTTCGGCTCTATTGACAATTGTACTAATTTGTCTCACCGAAACATGGACTGGAAAATCCGGATTTACAGGAATCATGGGTTGTCACAGGTTCCTGTCGGGCCTGTTTTCCAAGAACAGACATATTTTTCAATCTTGTGATAGGTTAAGATCGAAAATCGGGCAAGGAATGTAAGAGTAAGAATTTAATTTTGTTGGTACCCAATTCAAGGTCTCTGCGATAACGTCATGTTATCGTAAGAAATGATGAGCGATCCCCACGTAAGGGCGAGTACATTAGTAAGCGAACTAGTAGTAGAAAGCTAGTAGTCAGATCGGTCGTCATATATGTTGGTTTAATGCGGAGATTGTGCGATGATCAAGGCATCAGGAGGTAGGTTGATGCCGCAACTTCCCAGATCGCAAGGCAAGGCAACAACCGACGGGTCAATCTTCGGAATTCCAGCGAAAAGTAACTATTTTTCAAAACGGATTTCTACGGATTTTCTACCACCGTGAACGTCCGCTACGGAGTTACCATTTCGTTTGCCTCACGATACGAAATAATCGCTGCGGTCTGGAGTGCCTGGTGCTGCCGAAGCTGAACGTGTCGCTTCCAAGTCATCATATTGACGTTACTAAATGAAGACTCCTCGCAATCTACCATTGGATGACCCCCAGTTCAATATCAGCCAGAAAATCGGCATCATCATTGGCGCTGAACTGTTTGCTTCGCTCCTGAAGAATCAGCAAATCTCGCTTGCTTCTGGGTACCCGATACTGCAGACAGAGCTGCGATTAATCCAAGCAACATGCTGACTATGACGAGAGAGAAAATATCATCGCACTCGTTTCTTTCTCTCATAAATAGCCAGCAACCATCACAGTAAGCGTGAGGTTCCGACAAGTGATTCAATATCTTGTCTCTTTTGTTGCCATTTTCGGCTTCTCATTGTCAATCGTCGTGAATATACAGAGTTCACTCGAAAATATCCGTGCAATGCAAATCAAGGTGATTTTTGGAATATCAAAAATAGTTTCAGTAGCGTGATTATGTCAGTGCTAGCTTGAAGTTTGTTGCTATCAGGATTTTTTAAAATTGATCTGCTCTGCGGTCTGTGACGATCCCAACTCAAGATATGGCAACCAATGAACTAGGTTTATAATTTCAAACCAGTGGTTATAGGTGTCGCTTGATGGGCTGGCACAACAACTCCGAGTATTCGGAACACAACCGGAACAGGTCCGCATTTTTACATTTTTCAATGAGAGGCATGGTAGGATTTTAAGCACTTCTAAGCACTGCTTTGATCATCGTTACCATGTTACTGAAACATATTCCGGTCATATATCCGAAACCAGTCGATTAACTCCGGCCAACCTCTTCGTTAAAAGAAAATATGAATTAAAGCTAGAAGAAAAGCAAAACCGTTCCGAACCAAAATTGAACAGTTTCAAAGTTGAACCGTGCCAACATTTAACAGGATCTGTATATAAATATACATACCCATACATTATTAAAAGTTTTGCCACCCGCGATTCATTTTTTGCCGCGAACAACACTTCTTTAGTTAAACCTACAACAAGCACAATATTCAAGAATAAAATTATTAAACTGTCAAAAAACAAATAAAAATGCAATATTATTTTTCAGATATGAGATCATTTGAAAAATATTAAAAGAATTCTCTTTATTACAATTGGTGTTATGAAGAAGCATATTCTCTACTGAGAATAAAAATGAATGATCATACAGATTCAAAAGTACCAAACTAAAATACGCTCAGTTACAAAACGAAGTAATAGTTGTTTATTGACAATGCTTTTAGTCGGCGTGCAGCCAAACCGAGCCAAGCGTCGAAAAACATTTACCGCCGCAATTGCTGTGTACAAGATGTTACAGAGAATTTTTGTTATAATATCGTTATCAAATGCTCAAACGATTTCGTTACTTCATAATAGATAGATTATTACTTCTCATATCCACTGGGTGTCAATAACTCAATCTGAGAAAACGGCGCTTAGTTCGGTCTGATCGCATGCCGACCATATATCAATATCATACATATCAATTGAAGAAAAATCATTGATTTTATGTTTGCTATCCTCATAACATCATGCTGTCAAAATGAACTTGATATTTCTGCTGTTTCAATCTCAGTACAGCCATACCCGAATGATCGAGAAAGATAGCAAGAAAAAAATGAGAGTGAGAGTTGACGCTAAGAGAATCATAGTAACATCGCAAACTCTTTTGTAATGAACCATGCATCGTAGTTGGCTGGTGTTGGTGTTGCATCATTTTGGCGTAATGTCAGTAGTATGATATTGACTTTCCGCAGCTCTGACTGCAAAAGACCGTCCTGAGATCGTCTGCGGGAGGGGAGCATTCAGCATTCCAAACAAGTCACGTATGCACTAGGAACAGTCCTGACAAATAACTCGAAAGCTTCTGGGAAGTTAAAAACATCGATATCGGGAAGGCCTACACTCTCGATAAACAGCGCTGCGAAGACCATTTCCAGAAAACCAAGCTTCGAAAAACAGACTGCGGTGCGCCACTATACTGATGACTGTTCTCTCTTTTTGCTCTAACAGCCTCATGAATAAGCTATAAATGAGAGCTCACATACAGCTTAAGCTCACACAAGGCAACAAAGTCGAGCAGTTCCACAAAAAATGTCCCAGTTTTAATATTTTTTTCAAATTGTCATTCTTATTTTGGCTGAAACTTTGCATAGACGTTTCAATGTATAGGCAAAAGATGCCACTTCGTGCTATTATTGGCTTAATTTTTTGGAACACGACTCATTTTTGAAAAGCTATTGGAAAATTGATGATTACAAATATTTTTAGTGCTAAATCGGTTTGTTTGATCGATGTGGCGTCTTCGGCAAAGTTGTAAATAATGATTTTGTCTTTCCGAAAAAAAAACTGTACAAAGAAATGTAAAAGTAAAAGAGTTGATTGCAATTGCTTGAATCGCTTAACAGTTGAAAAGAAGGTCAATGCTTATTGCATGTTATTATTCCTTCGTATATGAGGCAATATTGAGTTAGATATTGACATCAGAGTCTATAAATAGATTTGGGTCAACACTGAAGACAATAAGTGACATTATATACAATTTACATTATATACGATTTGGGGCGTTCAACAGAACTAGATAAAATTCATTGACACGCAGCATTGTAAAATGACATTGAGGGTAGAGAATAGGAGCAGTAACACAGCCTTGTAAAACATAATAAAGGAAAATGCCGCATCCAACCACAATAATTAATACATACCAAATATTGTACTAAATAAATGATACGCGTACGTGTCTTTGAAAAAAAATATAAATGAAATTGTTGCTACACAATTTTATGTTTTTTATTATTTGGAAAATTTAGGTTGTGTATAATGCAAAATTTATTCGCAGTACATGTAGTCGTAGTAGAATCATAATACGGGTGAAACGGAATTGTATGTATGCTTAAATTATGGCAATAGAAAATTGTACTAAATAGTAAACAAAGCTGTTCATACCTCAGATTTTATGCAAAAGGTAATTGTTATAGAATTGTAATAAAAAGTTGTATATCTTTAACTGCGCGAACCATTTTGGTACGTATATTGCCTCTACTTTGGTACTTATAAGCTCATATAGAACGTACAACTTTATCATATTGTACAAGGGTGCTTATATCTATGTACTGTATTCCGATCCGACGACCCAGCCAGCACTGTGTTCGGCCATTATCAACTTCCGGTTGGAAATTTCAGCAAATCCTATGGAGGAAGAATCCGTCTGAATCAGTTGGCATTTTTCAACTGAAAACCGTTACATATGGACTCGCAAATTCCCCCATCCGCACTACTCGTGCACTCCAGTAGCTGGCCAGCGACGAAGGAGAATACTTTCTACTCGAGGTGCCCGTAGTACATAAGGGAATGTACGTTGACGACGTACTCACCGGCCACGACAATCGAGAAACGCTTGCTGAAACTTGTTGTTAGTTCAAAGAGATACTACAACAAGCAGGTTTGACGGTCAGGAAATGGGCAACACCGCAGTGCTCTCAATGATTCCATTCCATCAATCGCATTCCGTAAAGACCTTAGGACTGACTTAGTTTCCTCATTTGGACACTTTTCGGTTCAAGGTACCGGTTTTTTGACCGCTAACCGATGCAACAAAACGGGTCGTATCCGAGATATTCCAACTGTTCGATTCACTGGGCTTTTTTGGACCTATGGTAGTAGAAGCCAGGTTATTTGTCCAAAGCTTTGAGCTCAACCAACTACAAACTCTCTTCGTGACACGTAGAGTTGTGCACAACCGGCAGACAGTCTACACTGCTTTTGCGATGCTCCAAAGACAGTATACTGTTGCTGTATTTATGCTGTTTCTCGTGATGAGTTCCAACAGCTCCACAGTCATCTACTAGCTACCAAGTTCCGAGTCGCTCCTCTAAGTGGACAATCCATTCCTCGACTATAACTCTGCGCTGCGCTGTACTGCTCGGTAGCCAGCTTGCCGACAACCTCCAGCGCACTGCTAATTTCACCGAACCGCTAACATTTTGGACGGACTCGACAATCGTGCTGCACTGAATCGAGTCGCAGTCTAATGTTTGGAACGTTTTTGTCCCGAATCGCATCGCAGGGATTAAGCGCCTGACCTGCGATCCTGCTGATCACATCTCCAGGGGAATGATGGCAAGTCAGATCTTGAAGCATGAGTCGTGGTGGATTTTTACTGTGTTTCCTGAAAGACCCTGTCGATAGTTGGTCAGACTGCATAGTTTCGATGCGGAACGCTCAGGACTTGCAACAAAAACGCTTCCCTCAGCAATACCGTTGATTCGTCATTGTTCAACCGCTTCTTGGACCATGCCAAGCTAGTTCATTTCGTAGCTCTAATGTGTAGTCGCCAGAATGCCAGACTCCCTCGAAGCGAACGTGAGTGCGGTTTACTGACTCCAGAAAAATTGTCTAAATCGTTTCCAGAAGTTAAGTCTAAATCGTTTCTGGCCGAAGTGCGCTACCTTCGGAGTTCACAAGGTACGAACGCCGGTGCATCCATTGTTGCGTCGAAATTTCCACTCAATGACATGAAAGCTGTTCATGGACTAGTTCGTATTGCTTAGGCTGGGTGGAAGATTAGCAAACATGAGAGTACCTTTGGACAATCGCTTACCGATACTTCTTTCAACCGAGCATCGTCTTACCTGGCTCATTGCCTGGTTCTGTCACCTTTGAACGCTGTATGGCGGGCCTCATACTCGCTACGATTTGCCAGCGTTTTTGGCAGCAGCTTTTTTGGGTAAGCAACTTGCCTGGCTGGTTTTCGTTGGTTCGTTAAGTGGATGGGGCCCGTCGGTAAAGGTTTATGTCGCGTTTTCGTATGCCTTAAGTTGAAGGCCATGCATATCGAAGTCGTCGCAGATTCACCGTCCGTCACCTGTATCAAGGCCTTCAATCGATTCGTTGCTCGACGTCAAATATCTTAAATACCAATATAGTTCACTTACGTGAAAATATGAAGACAAATTGAAAATGACAGAAGCGTTAGTCACCTTTTCGACCGCTAGGTGCGCCACTTCTGATTTAGTTCTACACGACATGCGAAAAAGAGTAACTTTTGACAATAATATTACCCTAATGGGTACACTGAAAAAAATGCACATTTTATTGTGAAGTGGACTCGGCCGAATATTTTATAAAAATAAAGTTCGTCTATGTATGAGGCAATCCATGGGTGGTGTTCCACGGTTTGTACGATTGTCGACCTCCGACAATATTTTGAGTTGTAAAATGGCGACTTTCGGTGACTGGAAAACTGCCGAAAATGACCCAAAAACAACCAAATATGGGTGTTTCTTTAACCAGAATGATGCTCAGAGGCCAGAAATTGTCTCCAAATGCCGTTTTGAAATCCAATATGGCGACTTCCGGTTCCTAAACAACAGTGCACAGTGGTCCAATAATGCAAAAAGTGGAACTTAATTCCATATCGCCTTTTAACTTCATCTTAGCTTAATAGAGTCTTCGGAGCAATTGTTTGTATGAATGACCCGCATAATTGCAAATTGTAATAAAATATTAAAAGTTTACTATACTAAAAATAAGAAAATTAACTTTTTTGTGTTAAGAGATAGAAGAATAATTTATTCAGCAAAGTTGTAGAAAATTCAAAAATATGAAACTTTGTTGAACAAATGAAAATCCTATCTTTTTTCGGTACAAAGTTATGAAGTACATTACATTGAACTTATTTAAAAGTTAGTTTTTTGTACTTAACTTAAGTTAGTTGCATTTTACACGAAAGTGTAGTTCGGAGGAATTGTTAGGGCACACAAAACAAACATTTTTGCCGAAGACTATATATCTCCAGGAGTTTTCCTTACAAAATTATATCATATTTTAGCTTATTTTTTCGATAACTTCAAGAATGTATAGGTTAAAAAGGGGCAAGTGGAATCATGATGTTAATAGTTTTTCTTGAAGTTAAGCTGAAGTACTATAAACTTCTTTAGGTTCCATTTGTCCCAATCCACCCATTTTAGAGTACAGCGAACATATGTCACAGTAGGTTTTCATATATCAAAAATACTAACTTTTTTGTGTTAAGAGATAGAGGAATGGTCTTTTCGGCAAAGTTTTAGAACATGCAAAAATATGAAACTTTTCTGAACAAACAAAATTTCTATCTTCATTGGGAACAGAGTTACAGAGTATTTCATGTAAAAGTTACTTAAAAGTTAGTTTTTTGTACTTAACTTTTGTTAGTTACATTTTACAAGAAAACTTTGTTCTGAAGAAGCATTTGGGCATACAAAACACACGTTTTTGTTGAAGGCTACACATATCCAGGACTTTTCCTTATAAAGTTATAGCACATTTCAGCATATTTTTTCGATAACTTCAACAACGTATAGAATAAAGATTAGGTGGATTGGGACGGATGGAACTTATAGCAGTTTTGAGCACTTGAGCTGAACTTTGAGAAAAAAAATTGACATCATGATTCCACTTGCCCCTTTTTCCTTTATACGTTCTTAAAGTTATCGAAAAAATATGCTGAATTATGCTATATCTTTGTAAGGAAAAGTCCTGGAGATGTGTAGCCTTCAACAAAAACGTATGTTTTGTATGCCAAAATCTTTTTGTAGAACAACGTTTTTTTGTAAAATGTAACTAACAGAAGTTTAGTACAAAAAACTAACTTTTAAGTAACTTTTACATGAAATACTCTGTAACTCTGTTCCCAATGAAGATACAAATTTTGTTTGTTCAGCAAAGTTTCATATTTTTGCACGTTCTAAAACTTTGCCGAAAAGACCATTCCTCTATCTCTTAACACAAAAAAGTTAGTATTTTTGATATATGAAAACCTACTGTGACATATGTTCGCCGTACTCTAAAATGGGTGCATTGGGACAAATGGAACCTAAAGAAGTTTATAGTACTTCAGCTTAACTTCAAGAAAAACTATTGACATCATGATTCCACTTGCCCCTTTTTAACCTATGCATTCTTGAAGTTATCGAAACAATAAGCTAAAATATGATATAACTTTGTAAAGAAAACTCCTGGAGATATAAAGTCTTCAGCAAAAATGTTTGTTTTGTGTGCCCTAACAATTCCTCCGAACTACACTTTCGTGTAAAATGCAACTAACTAAAGTTAAGTACAAAAAACTAACTTTTAAATAAGTTCCATGTAATGTACTTTATATCTTTGTACCGAAAAAAGATAGGATTTTTATTTGTTCAACAAAGTTTCATATTTTTGAATTTTCTACAACTTTGCTGAATAAACTATTCTTCTATCTCTTAACACAAAAAAGTTAATTTTCTTATTTTTAGTATAGTAAACTTTTAAATTTTTTTTTTTACAATTTGCAATTATGCGGGTCATTCATACAAACAATTGCTCCGAAGACACTATTAAGCTAGGATGAAGTTAAAAGGCGCTATGGAATTAAGTTCCACTTTTTGCCTTATTGGACCACTGTGCAGTGGCAAAAGACCAAATAACACTCATTATGGGTATTTCCGTGATTGTTATGATGCACTGAAGCTACAAATCGACCTCAGACAACATTATGAATTGTAAAATGACAACTTCCGGTGAATGGGAAACTGCCGAAAATGACCAAATACCACCCAATATGGGTATTTCTTCAACCGGCCGATTTCCATCCAATATGAGATGCTCCGATACCAGAATGATACACAGTAGCTAGAATCGACCACAGACACCATTTTGAATTCTAAGATGGTGACTTCCGGTTTCTGGAAAACAGTTGAAAATGACTCAATAACACCTATTATTGGTGTTTCTTAAATCAGAATGACGCTCAGGGGCCAGAAATTGTTTCCAAATGCCAATGCCAAATGCCAAATCCAGGGTGGTGACTTCCGGTTTCTGGAAAATAGCCTAAAGTGACCAAATACCACCCAATATGAGAGTTTCTTTAACCAGAATGATGCATGGAGCTAAAAATTCACCTCAGACACCATTTTGAATTGTAAGATAGCAACTTCTGGGAAACAGCCGAATACTACTGCATATGAATATTTTCGTAATCGAAATAATGTGGACACCATCTTGAATTCGAAGATGACCACTTTCAGTTTCTGGAAAACAACGAAAATAACTGCATACCACCCAATAAGAGTGTTTTCGGAATAGAGGTGATGTACTAAAGGCAAAAGTCGAGGATGTTGTCATTCCGATAAAACCAATAATTTCAAACGATATAAACAAATCGCAAGAAATCAATGAATTTGGAATGTTGAAAAATATTAAATTAAACACAAAAATAGGCGGGACGAAGTTGGCCGGGTCAGCTAGTAAATACATAAATGTACTGGTTTAAGCAAAGCTGCAAGTGATGAATACGAAGATTAGAACTCGAGAGCAAAAAATTCGGAGGGATAAAAAAAACAAAAAATACTTTCAAAACGAAGAAAACTAAACATTAAATAAAAGTTTTTGCATAACAGTTGTTATTACTAATTATGTTTGTTTTGTTGAAAATCTTTTATACATAACATAATAAAGCTTTTAAACCAATTACAACATTATATGTATCCATACTTAAATTGGTAAATTGATAGAACATTCAAGTGTTATCTAAGCAGAAAGTTGCACAACAACCATATACGACTATTGACAACCATTATGCGGTTTCACCTTTTACCTTTTCCACGAGGTAATTGAAATATTCACTTAATTGTACACTTCGTGGCCTGATTATTGAGCTTGAGCTTGACGGCCGCAAATTTCGTAATTGCTTCCCGTGATGGATCTGAGCTAGTGAAGTTACACAGGAAACCACGTATATAGCAACTTGGGATTAGTTTACCATTTACACGTCGTGGCCTGATTATTTGAATATTTCTTCTTCGTGCCTCGATAAGCTACATCTATTATATTATCAATATTTAACTCCCGGAATGGCGTTAGTTTTACATACAAACAATATACGCACGAAATCTACAACATATTTTTTTCTGTGAAAGTATGAATTGAGTCAACTAAATCTAAAATTGAGTAAATTTAGTTTCGTGTGTGAGAATGTCACACGCTCACAGAAATTCAACAGCAATGTACAGTGGTACAGTAAGGCAAATAAGGCTGACATGAATTTTTCGATGCGATTTTGTGGTTTTAGAGTAATTTTTTTTCTTAAGAACCTGTTTCTTGTATTTAGTTTATTTTTTATGTGCAAATGAAAATTAGGGTGGCCCTAAAATCGACGAAACTTATTTATTTGCAGAAATAAATGTATACATTCATCGGCACAGTTGTAGATCAACTAATTTTAAGCAACTTTCGGTATTTCTTCACAATATTTATATAATACTTGTTCTTTCAAATGATACCAAAAAATATTATTTATGTTTGCCCTAAACGGAGACATCAATATTTTAAAAGGGCCTATTTTTAAAATAGAAATAGTGAACACTCTTCATCTGTACGATATATCGACAATGTTTTTTCGTCAAAATTGGCGTATTTTTGATTAAAGTTACCGAAGAAAACTTTGTTTTTAAATTTGAATTGAAGAAATAGAGCGAAAAGACTGTTTTTGGAAACCAAATTTAATGTCTACAAAAAAGTTTTTTACAAAGTTACTCAGAATTAGTTGATCTACAAGTTTGCCAAAGAATGTTTACAATTATTTATGCAAATAAAAACAAGTTAGTTTGTTTTTATTTCGTTGATTTTAGGACCACCCTAATTTTCATTTGCACATAAATAGAGGACTATGTATAAGAAACAACTTTTTACAAAAACTATGGCTTTAAACCGCAAACCAAAATCGCAACGAAAAGCTCATGTCCGCCTAAATTACCTTACTGTACCACTGTGCAATGAGTTTAGTTACCTTTTTCACCACAAGAGGGGGTGTTCCCTGTCTGTCTTCACGGAAATATATGGGAAATTCGAGAGTGAACTATATTTTTTTTTTTTCTTCACATAACATTTATTTGACACGGCACAAATACAATTTAATGTTTAACGGCGCCAATTATATCTGATGACTTAAAAACTAAAGCAAATTTTTTATCCTCGCTGCCGACTACGAGCTGAAATTAAGTCTAACTTAAAACTAGCATGGGATTTCCAATCAGTGTTTTGTTGTTCAATGGTCGTCTGATAATCGTCGAATGGCATGTATGGATTCGTTCTGCTGAGCCACGATGTCGTGAGTTGGGACAGAGGCTCGTAGTCCTTGGGTCCTGGTTCTGTTGTGCGGGGTCTGGTTGCTGGTTTTGTGCTTAAGGTTCAAACGTGTTCTTGTCGTTTTGTTGGGTGTAGACGGAGGGGAACGGGACTAGACTGGGGCGTGGATGGATTTCAGGAAAACGTATATAAGGGACATGTAGGATAGGTCACGGCTCGCCAAGACATCACGAACAGGAACAGCCGGCTGTCTACCCTCGGCCTGCAGGGAAGCTATTAATTTAGACCTGGCGTCACGGTGTACAGGGCATGACCAAACCACATGCTCTATGTCGTGATAACCTTCACCACAGGCACAGATACCACTTTTCCCGAGCCCAACACGACGGAGGAGCGCGTCAAATCTATAGTGATTGGACATAAGCCGGGACATCACGCAAATGAAATCCCGACCTACATCCAACCCCTTGAACCACGGGTTCGTCGATACTTTGGGGATTATGGAATGTAACCACCTTCCCAATTCCCCTCTGGTCCAAGCATTTTGCCAACTGATGATCGTATTCTGACGTACAAGTGCGAAAAATTCATTAAAGGCAATTGGTCTTTCATAAATATCACCGTTTGTTGCGCCCACCTTAGCCAAAGAGTCCGCTTTCTCATTACCCGGTATCGAGCAGTGAGAAGGGACCCACGCTAAGGTAATCTGAGTAGATTTTTCGGATAAAGCACTCAGATGTTCCCGTATTTTCCCCAGGAAATACGGAGAGTGCTTAACATCTTTCATCGATCGGAGAGCCTCAATGGAACTGAGACTGTCCGTAAAGATGAAATAATGGTCCGTGGGCATTTTTTCGATAATCCCTAGGGTGTACTGAATTGCAGCTAATTCTGCGACGTAAACAGAAGCAGGATTATCGAGCTTATGGGAGACGGTTAAATTGTTATTGAAGATACCGAAGCCAGTGGACCCATCAAGAAGTGATCCGTCAGTGTAGTACATATTGTCGCAGTTGATGTTTCGATATTTATTGGAAAAAATTTTAGGGATCTGCTGCACGCGTAAATGATCCGGGATTCCACGAGTTTCTTCTATCATGGATGTATCGAAAAACACAGTAGAATCAGAAGTATTTGATAAGTCGACACGATTTGGAATATTCGAAGAAGGGTTAATATTTTGGGACATGTGATTGAAATACAATGTCATAAAACGGGTTTGAGAATTAAGTTCGATTAACCTTTCAAAATTTTCAATCACGGGACGGTTCAAGACCTCACATTTGATTAGAATACGAGAAGACAGGCTCCAGAAGCGGTTTTTCAATGGTAGTACTCCAGCTAAAACCTCCAAACTCATCGTATGGGTCGACTGCATGCAACCTAAGGCGATACGCAAACAACGATATTGTATTCGCTCCAGTTTGATCAAATGTGTGTTTGCTGCGGAGCGGAAGCAGAAACACCCGTATTCAATAACAGACAATATCGTTGTTTGGTAAAGCCTTATAAGGTCTCCTGGATGGGCTCCCCACCATTGTCCGGTTATTGTACGAAGAAAATTCACTCTTTGTTGACATTTTTTCATCAGATACCTCACGTGACAACCCCAGGTGCCTTTAGAGTCGAACCAGACACCAAGATATTTGTGTACCAAAACCTGAGAAATCGTTTTACCCATTAATTGTGTTTGAAGCTGAGCAGGTTCATGCTTCCTAGAAAAAACTACTATCTCAGTCTTCTCCGGAGAGAATTCGATACCTAGCTGTAAAGCCCAAGCAGACAAATTGTCCAAGGTATCTTGCAATGGTCCTTGCAAATCGGCAGCTTTGGCTCCTGTAACAGAGATTACACTGTCGTCTGCAAGTTGTCTTATCGTGCATGAATTTGCCAGACATTCGTCGATGTCATTTACATAAAAGTTGTAAAGAAGGGGGCTTAAACATGAGCCCTGGGGAAGACCCATGTAGCTAATGCGAAAAGTTGCCAAATCGCCATGCGTAAAATGCATGTGCTTTTCGGACAACAAGTTGTGCAAAAAATTGTTCAAAATTGGAGAAAATCCTTGTCGGTGAAGTTTACCCGAAAGAATGTCAATAGAAACGGAATCAAAAGCCCCCTTAATGTCCAAGAACGCAGACGCCATTTGTTCTTTACGAGCATACGCCAGCTGAATATCTGTTGAAAGCAACGCAAGACAATCATTCGTCCCTTTGGCACGGCGGAAGCCAAATTGAGTTTCTGATAGTAGACCATTTGATTCGACCCAGTGGTCTAAACGACGGAGTATCATTTTTTCCATCAATTTCCGGATACAGGATAGCATTGCAATCGGCCTATAAGAGTTGTGATTAGAAGCTGGTTTCCCTGGTTTTTGGATGGCGTTCACCTTCACTTGCCTCCAATCCTGCGGTACAATGTTTTGCTCCAGGAACTTATTGAACAAGTTCAACAAGCGCCTCTTGGCATTGCCGGGTAGATTCTTCAACAAGTTGAATTTGATTCTATCTAATCCAGGCGCGTTATTGTTACAGGACAGGAGGGCAACTGAAAGTTCTGCCATCGTAAAAGGTGATTCTATCGCGTCGTGGCCCGGAGACGCATCGCGAACAATATTTTGCTCAGGAACAGAGTCCGGACATACTTTCCTGGCAAAATCAAATATCCACCTACTTGAAGACTCCTCGCTTTCGTTGACCGTTACGCGATTCCGCATTCTTCGGGCTGTGTTCCAAAGAGTGCTCATCGATGTCTCCCTCGACGTCTCGTTCACGAACCGACGCCAATATCCACGTTTCTTTGCTTTAGCCAAGCTTTTAAGCTTGGTATCAAGCTCCGAATACCGTAAATAGTCGCCAGGTATACCTCCCGTCTGGTAGGCCTTAAACGCGTCGGATCTTTGCGTGTAGACATCGGAGCACTCTTGGTCCCACCACGGAGTGGGAGGCCGTTCTTTGATCGTTACGCCGGGATATTTCTTCGTTTGGGCTTGCAACGCGGCGTCGAGAATCAAGCCCGCGAGGAGGTTGTATTCTTCAAGTGGTGAATGATGTTGTATCGACTCGACCGCTTTTGAAATCATTTCCTCGTATAACTTCCAATCGACATTTCGTGTGAGGTCATACGGAATGTCAATTGGTCGCATGCGAGTTGACCCGTTAGTAATTGAAATAAGAATAGGCAGATGGTCGCTACCGTGAGGATCGAGGATTACCTTCCATGTGCAATCCAACCGTAGCGACGTCGAACATAAGGATAGATCCAAAGCGCTTGGGCGCGCTGGAGGTTTCGGGATACGTGTCATTTCACCGTTGTTTAAAATAGTCATGTCGAAGTCATCGCAAAGGTTATAGATTAAAGAGGAGCGGTTATCATTGTATGGAGAACCCCAAGCCACGCCATGAGAGTTGAAGTCTCCCAAAATCAAACGTGGCGAGGGAAGAAGTTCTATTAAATCAAAGAGCAGCCGTTGCCCAACCTGTGCTCTGGGGGGAATATATATTGAGGCAATACAAAGCTCTTTACCTTGTATTGTCATTTGACATGCGACAACTTCGATGCCTGGAATCGAGGGGAGGTTAATACGATAGAAAGAATAGCACTTTTTAATCCCTAAAAGTACTCCTCCATATGGGGTGTCTCGATCAAGGCGAATAATATTAAAATCATGGAAGTTGAGATCAATATTTGAAGTAAGCCAAGTTTCACAAAGGGAAAATGCATCGCATTTGTTTTTATTTATCAAAACTTTAAACGAATCAATTTTTGGTAAAATACTTCTACAATTCCACTGTAAGACAGAGATAGAATCCTTCATATACGCAGTTGAATTAGGCATCGAAGGATACAATCGCTGCAAGGAGAGGCCATTGGGCAGTCAACTGCTTCAAAAATGATCTAACTGTTGGGAGGAATGCTGTAAGAAAAATTTTAATTGGATCGGGTACATTGAAAGTTTCAAAAATCCAGTCCACAATGTCAGAAAATTTCACTAATCCAGAGTTTGTTTCATCAACTGGGAGTGTAAAAAGAGCAACTGGGGTTTTAGATGTTCCTGGCAGTGCTGGGAACTCCTTCTGGGACTTTAAATTTGCCAGCCCAGGAGGAGTTTGCTTCGGTTTTTCCGCAGCACTGTTTGGTTTGTTTGTAACCTTCATTTCACTTTGAGAAATCTTAGGACCTTTTCTGGGAAGTTTAGGAGAGGAAACACTTTTCCTCTTTCTAGACTCCCCAGGATTGGCGTAAGATGCTCCCGCTGGTGAATCGTCAGAATCGGTTTCCTCAGAGGGCAACAGATCGAAGGGGTTCGAAGTAACGGGAGAAGTGGTAACGGTCTTCTTCAGCATGTCAGCGTAGGAACGCTTTGAACGCTCTTTGAGAGACCGTTTTATTTTATCCCTGCGCTGCATGTACACCGCACATGTCGAGAGCTCATGCAGATTTTCTCCGCAGTGAATACACTTTTCAGCGTTAACACTGCAAGAATCTTCCGCATGAGACTCCCCACACTTGCCACAACGTGCCTTATTGCAGCAGTAGGCGGCTGTATGGCCTAACTGCTTGCAATTCAGGCAGTTCATGACGCGGGGCACGTAGAGCCTCACAGGGAGACGAACCCGGTGGATCGAGACGTGGCTTGGTAGTGCAGACCCGGCGAACGTAACTCGAAACGAGTCTGACGGAGTGTATACTGTTTTGCCACCGATGATCGATGCTGACCGCAATTGCTTGCAGTCGAGCACCTTTACTTCGGGACACGTTTTGTTCTTAAAGCACCCTTTGGCACTTTGCAGTATACACTCGACGGACAGACTCGAATCGGTTATGACACCGTCGATCTCCACGTCTCGTGCGGGTATGTAAACGCGATACTCGCGTGTGAAGAGCTCAGAGCAAGCTATATCGTTGGCCTCTTTCAGGTTACCGACCACGACACGGAGCTTGTTAGGCCGGACCTTGGAAATTTCGGTCACGCCCTTGTACTCCTTCGTCAGGTCTTTAGAAATCTGCAAGAGGTTCAACTTTTTCGATTTCGGTCCTGCCTTTGGCCGAAAATAAACAGTATAGCTGCCCTGGGCTCCGTCTGGGTAAAGCCTGGGGCGAGGGGGGACTGAAGAATGAACAGGGGAGGGGGTAACAGAAGGGTCAGGGTCAGAGGGGTTCGGGGATGGTGGCGCGGGAGGCGAGGGATCTACATCCATCCCGCTATGTTTAGCGCACTAGCGCTGACAAGAACACGTACCTTTTTATTTCTCCCTTCCAGTAAGGTTGGTTGTCCGATCGTTCGAAGTAGCAGCCGTTACAGCCAGCAGCACCAATACAGCAGCACCAAACAGCCACCAGCAGCGAGCCAGGTGTGAGATCACTCCACACAGCGATACGACTCGCTGACACTGATGGCTTCTTCTTTTTCCTCGTTTGTGTCTCGTCCACTGCTGTAGCACAATCCAGCCAGCAGCCAAATCGGCTTACGCACCAGCTGGCAGTCACGATGCGAAACAGTTGCACAAAGGAACGACCTTGAACCCGGATTTATTTCACTCGACCAGGCAAACAATGCCAACACTTGTTCACACGTCTTTTGTTTTATACTCTATCGGACCGATCACCAAACACGTCCAGTACTGATGCGTGTTCGGCACAGAATGAGAGTGAACTATATTGTTATGTTAAGATATTTGTCGACGTGGTCGCGTGCTCGAACTACACTGCACCAACGCGACTACCTTTATCGGGCAGACCAAGAACATCGTGATACACGCAAGGAATTTCTTCTGGTGATTCGTTCCAAGGACTGGGACAACTACTGCGTAAGATGTGGAATAAAGTTCTGTTTCATCCCGACCCGCTCGCCGCATTTCGGTGGCATTTGGAAAGCCGGAATCAAGTCGTTCAAGAACCACTTCTGTCGTATCATGGGCAACTGCTCTTTCACTGTGGGCCAGCTCCAAACTGTCGTTGCCCAGATTGAGTCGGTGTTAAGCGCCAGTCCCCCTTCTATGCTTTCAGGTACTCCCGACGCCTGCACTGTGTTAACTTCTGGCCACTTCCTCGTTGGCGAGTCTCTCGTTACTATACCGGAACCGGATCTGGCAAACATCACTACAAAACACTTGTTCCACTACCAAGAGATGCAGCGGTCGGTGTTGTTGGCAGCTAGACTACGTCAGCCAGCTCCAGCATCGGATGGAATGAAAACGAACTCAGCCCGATGATTGTGCCAGTACTAAGAAAGAATACCGTGAGGCGCCCTAATTCCGTGCGGCTCCTTATTCCGTGCACTCCGTATCAAAATGTGAAAAAATATCAAATATAAGAAGATGTTTCGAAAAGTAATGTTTGTTGATGAATTTCTGTATACTATCTGCCTGTATCCTGTGTAAATTTTTGACGTTTAATTGTATGCAATGCCACGAAAAGAAGAAGAAAACAACAATACGATCGACGAATTTCAGTTTTATTTTTCAAGCTTAGCGAGTGTATTAAGAATGAGCAGAGAATATAACGTGTTGTTTTTCGGTGTTCTATAAAGTATTTCCGTGAAAAAGTGTATGAATTGTTTTTTGCAGGTAGCATTTTATAATCTGGTTCAATATTGCATTGTTTTACTAAGTTTTAGTGTTGAATTTTCCAAAATAAATGTGAACGGATTTTGGAAACCTTCTCTCTGCGCAGCTGCCTAATTCCACGCAACTCGCTTGACAATATGGGGAAAGCAGAGAAACGATATACCGTAGCACAAATGGGTAAAGCTTTGGAGAATAGCCGAAAAGGACATTCTGTACGTAGTACGGCAAAGCTGTTTGGAATCCCAGCGAGTTCTCTGCAGGTCAGACGGAACAATCGGTATCTCAATAACACAGCTGGAAAGCCACCCGTTCTCTCGCAAGTCGTTGAAGAGGAAATCGAGAAGTGGATAATAAACATGGCCAGAGCAGGATTCCCCGTCAGCACCAAACACTTGAAAGTTTGTGTTGCTCAATATTTGAAAACAACAAAAACAGAGAACCCGTTTAAGGATGGTGTCCCTGGCAAGAAGTGAGTGAGCGGTTACATATGTCGCCACCCAAACATTTCTAGGAGAGTTGCCAGTGCATTCTCGAAACAAAGATGTGTTGTTAATGAGGAACACATTCGAAAATGGTTCCGGGAAGTGCATGATTACCTTGTTCAAGAAAACTTGATGCATGTAATGGAACATCCTGAACAAATTTTCAACATGGACGAGACAGCTGTCAGAACCATTCCAACCAGAGAAGTAGTACTAGCGGAGTCCAATGGAAAACATGTTCATGCGAGAGTTGGAAACTCTGACAAAGAGTCTTACACGGCACTTTTCGCTGCAAACGCAGCGGGTAGACTAGCTCCTCCGATGATTATTTACCCGTACAAACCGAGAAAGCCACACGAAATCTACCAAAATCTTCCAAAAGAATGGGCGGCCGGCAAAACGGAATCAGGGTGGATGAACAGAGACTCGTTTCATCTCTATCTGCGTGACGTGTTTTATCCGTGGCTCCTGAAAGAGAACATTTCTTTTCCTGTTGTCATTTTCGTTGATGGACATACATCCCATGTTTCAATTAACTCAACAACGTTCTGTTAAGAGAAAAACATACTCTTAATTTGTCTTTTCCCCAACACCACTCAGGTTACACAGCCTCTGGATGTGAGCTTCTTTAGACCTCTCAAACATTTCTGGAATCAGATGTTGGTTGAGTGGAGGATTTGATGATTCTAACACAAATGGTAAGCTTAAAACCGTTTATTTAAGTTAACTGCAAAAATATAATTTTAGCAAATCTCAACTCATCTGTATCTGGTAAAAAATGTTTGAAGCGAAACATATCCGACGCTTTTCGAAAGTGTTTCCAGTATCCAACGGCGAGAAATTAAATGCAGCCAAAGCGAGCACCGAAATTACGTCCCCCAGCTGTAGCAACGAGTGATGCGTACCAACAGTATGTTAACATCCTTGAGAATCAAAGAAAAAATGAACAGATGGAGAAGGAGAAGAAGAAAAATGAAGGGATTGCTAAGAGAAAGCTGAAAGAAAATGAAATTGCAGAAAAATGCAATTAAACGGTTGAAAAAAATGACTAAGTCGGAATGTATGAAAAACAAAACAACTAATAAACTTATTGAAATTCTTTTTTTGAAATAAACCTTGTATTTAATATTAGTTTTTTTAACAACAAAAAATTAAATACTGTTTTATGATTGCGTAAAACATGAATTTTTGCGATGCGCGGAATTAGGAGCTTCAATGCACGGAATTTGGACCCTTTTCATCACAGTGCACGGAATCAAGAGCTTGCACATTCATTAGGTTTGCTCTTTTGATTCTAATATCCGAAAGTTAATAGACACTTGCGATATTTTTCATTGAAGTAATATCAAATATGCTATCTAAATCATATTTACATCACAAATATGATCGAATTTGAAATTTTGACAGTTTCCGAAACATTGATATTTCTAAACTGCGCGGAATTAGGGCGCCTCACGGTACAATACTATTCTAACAATCGAGTGGAATTTTCCGTTTTGTAATTTTTATCTCGGTAGTGCAGTGTAAAAAAGGATCCAACTTTGGCAAACAAACCGCACGAGTTAACACTATCTCAGATAGACTATTCCTAAACAATGCCATTTTTTGATAGTAGTATTTTTTGAATCAAGACTGGTTTTCAAAAAGCAGTTGTAAAAATGGTATTGCTGATTAAAGTATGTTTAGAACCAGAACAGTTTTCAAACTCCTCTGGCGTTCCACAAGGTTGCAATTTGGGACCATTACTTCTCATGCTGCTGGATATTAGCTGTAAACTAGGGTACGCATGCGGTCTCTCCCCCTTTCCCGGCGGGTGATGCCATATGTCATCATCTGACATTCAAACACTTCTACTTTGATATAGTTTTGACAATTCTGCTTGAAAATTTGCACGAAGGAACTATTCTGTAAGGTTAGAGAACAGATTTATCGTTAATATGCAATACAGTTTGTGTCAATTGCGCATATCGTTGATGAGAAGTTAAGAGTTTGAAATTCAGTTTCCGAGGTAACAACTGTTTTCTTTCCGCCGGGAACGGGTTAAGCTGTATTTAATCATTTTGAACTGAATTCAGAATTCATTGTTTTTATTGGAGAGAAATGTTTTCAGCTGTTTCCAGCTACATTTACTAGAGTTATAAACTTGATTTAATTTTTTTTTTGAGTTTGGTATTTTTTTCGTTTTGCTTGCTATTTTTAGTTATTATTATAATTTAAGCTCAATTTATAGCCGTTTTTCTTGCTTTAAAGGCGTTTCTTTACTCATTGGAAAGGTTACTTTTTCGTTCAACCGTTTTGACTTCTAAATGTTGAAGATATGTTCGAGATCATTTTATTTTCATACTTTTTGCCGTTAGGAATCAAATTTTCGTTTTCCTATACGTGCGATAATATGTATGAAAATTTTGGAAATGATAATGGATTTCCGTTTAATAATTAAATGTAAATCTTATTGCTTTATTATTTTTTTCGTTTTTGGTCTCAACAGTTTTTAAAAGAATTTTTCTTCAATTGGACATTTAGATTTACATTTGATATTTTTTTCTTAAAAAAAGCTTAAAAATTTACAATTGGTTTGATTTTCGTTTTTTTGGCATACGTATTTAGAGTTTTATTTCCCTAATCGTGGTTTTAGTCACCTAAAGTTTTTTTTCTGCCTTTTCCTGATGTCAGGTAAATTTAAACGTAATTTTTTTTGTATTTTCCTGTTTTCCTGAATATGAAATTATATATTTTTTACTCTGTGCTTAAAATATTTTTAGCCAGTTTGTTACTCGAAGCGTTTTCTTGAATTTTGAGTTAAATTTGGTGTATTTGTTTTATCAATCACTTCTACCTTGATGATGATGATGATGATGATGATGATGATGGTCCCACCTCATACCCCTACATCGGTTTGAGCTGGTCGATTTATCTAAGAAAAATATTATTTAAAGACATACAATGTAACCAGTAGGCAAACAAATAACGGACTGGTTATTAATACATAGTAACCCTTCAAAAGAATACCAATAATTTGAAAATAAAAAAAAACGATTTTCCAATAACATCATTGATCCAAGGCTCATCCAAAACGTTTCCAACCCGAAAATTATCTGGATTTGGTTAGGAATCGAACCTAACATTTAAGAGCTTTAACTAATCAGAATTGGTTCTGGATAACGATCCAAAACTACGAGAGAGATCCTATGATACTATAGTTATCGATAACGAGCTATACTGTCCACAGGCAAACCCAAGCCTTTTCAGTTTTTTCTCCCAACCCTTTGTTCTAAATCGTGAAAACAGATAAATATTAAAAATCTTAATGAAAATATATATAATATTACAAACCAAACAAGCAACTTATCAACCCGATATGCCTTTCGTTTCAATTTCAGGGGTTTAACCCTGATGTACTCAGTATCCAGATTGTCTATGTCAGTCTACGCGCGCGTGGCTCAAACATGTGTAGTCAACTCATTATTTTTTCAACTCTACTATTTAATATTATTAGCTATATTCAAACAAAAATCCATCATCATCAATGAACATAATAACTAAGTGTACCAGATAAATTTGAAAAAAATATATACTTAAATATTACAATCTTCTTCATTAATTAACAAAAAATTCGTTGAAATCTGTCTACAAAACAGATTTTATGTGTGAAATACAAAGCCTTTTAAACTCCGCCATTGTTGCTGCACGTTTCACTTGTCTGGGCATCGAATTGAAAAAGTTAATTCCTTTATACAACAGAGAGTTCTGTGATCTACTAAATAAAAAGTGTGGTGTTCTAGCGTCTTCCGCGTTTCCAGTGTTGTACCTATGAAAATCACTTCCCCTATCAATTCGATCACACAAATATCGAGGCAGCATATTATTAAAAATTTTATAAAGGAACACCATTGTCAAAAAATATACTCGTTGCTTCACAGAAAGCCATTGCAACGCGTCCAGCATGAAACTCGAGGAAGTGTATCTATTACATCTTAATATTAATCGCATTACTTTATTTTGTAACCGCTGTAATCTCAATATTTGTGTATTATTTGCAAGGAATAAGATGGATGAGCAAAAGTCTATATGTGGTGAAATACAACAAAATTTTACTACTAACAGTCAATTCATTTTTTAAACGGCACAGAATACCGTATTTTTTAGCCATTTTTCTGATGACGTTGTCAATGTGAGACTTGAAAGTTAACTTGTCATCAATGATTACTCCAAGATATTTTAACTCATTCACGCGATCAATCGTCTCACCATTAATTGCAATATTTACGTCTGGTCTGGAGTTAGCCGAAGAAATAATCAAATATTTAGTTTTGCTAATGTTTAGCTTAAGTTGTTTAAAATTTAACCAATTCGCCAGATAATGTAAGTCTTGGTTTAAAAGCGTTTCAACATCATTTGGGTTTTTAGCCGCATTGAACAGAACAGTGTCGTCGGCAAATAAATTTACATCACAAAACCGTAAAACTCGCTTCATGTCATTAATATAAATTCTAAACAAAATGGGCCCTAAAACACTTCCTTGCGGTACACCCAGTGTATTAGCAATGGAAACTGATTCAGAATCATAAAAACGAGTCTTCTGAGTTCTAGCACACAAATAGCTTTCAAACCATTTATATGCTGTCCCTACGATACCAAAGCGTTTTAATGTTTGCAACAATAAGGGCCTAGAAATTGTTTCAAAAGCGCGTTTTAGATTCAGAAACACCGCAAAAATAGTTTCTTTAGCCTCGATTTTCTCTTTCCATTTTGCTAACACCAAATTCAATGCAGACTCACAAGAGTGTCCCTCTCGATAACCTGATTGTTCTGGGATCAGCAAATCATTACTGTTTAAATAATGCATTAGCTGGCCTTTAACAATTAGCTCCAAAATTTTCTCTAATGTGGGCGGAACTCTTCGGCGTTACCCGTCCCAGTAATTTTGGGGATAGGAACCACAAGAGATTCCTTCCAAACTTCGGGCACGTGCCCTGTTTGTAAAGATTCGTTAACAAGGTCCAGCAGGTCGTGTCCAATTACATGAAAGCAATCTTGTATTACTTTTGCGTTGACATTGTCGATACCAGCCGATCTCTTCAAAGAGAAACAAATATCTTTCAACTCTGCAAAAGTAATAGGATGAAAACCATCAAATCTACAGTTATTATGGATCGGCTGTATTATCTCGTCAGGTTCATTGACCACATCAATACTTTGATTGTTTTGGTTAGAACAGCTGCTTTATTGTCCAAATCTCCAGTTATTGGATGAAAATTCAAACTTCTTGAAGCAAGCTGAGACATTGCTTGTTTCGAATAGCTATTCCAGCACTTTATTTTTACTTTATCCTCTCGGTTTTGATCGTTTTCAATTGAAATACAGATTGTCTCATGGTCTGTTATTTTATAATCGGCCTCTGTGAAGGAATTAACATTACCAAAATTGGAGAACACATGATCAATCAAGGTACGAGAGTGTCTGGAAATTCTTGTAAATTGAAAAACTGTTTGTCTTAGATTGAAAAAACCGACTAATTGCTTTAATTGATTCGAGTTCGATCCACCAAGCCAATCAATATTGAAATCACCAGCAATTACGTTTAATTTATTCAAATCAACAAAATTTTCCCACCAGTTATCTAAAATTTCCAAAAAACGCTGGTCACTCGAACTGGGGGAATGGTAGACTATTCCAAAATTTCCCATCGTCATGCCTCTCTGAACTGATATTCCCAGGAACCAATTGTTTTCGACAGATTCGTTTGATAGAATGTTGAACTTGACTGATTCCTTGGCGTAAATAGCAACCCCACCAGTATGTCTGGAATGTGAAAGGCAAAAAGCAACTTTATAACCCGGAATACTATATTGATCAAATGCATCAGCTTCCACTATGTGAGTTTCAGCCAGCAATACTAACATTGGTCGTTTTTTTCCACAAGATGCCGCAAAGCAACATAATTCGTGGATAAACCAGCAATATTAAGATAAACTATTTCTAATTTCCTCTCACATTGCATTTTCTTCAGCTGCTATTTACTTGACAACATGTTGCTTTTTCTTTTCTCAAACAGTCTCCGAAAAACTGGACATTGCGAACTTGATGCTGGATGTTTCGCGTCCAAATTCATTTTTAACTCATTATTATGTTTTAAACAATTTACGCATTTATAATCAGTAGAAGCATTCCGCGTCGAACACCCGACAGAAACGGACGTGCAAAGTGGTCGTTCTATTACAATTCGGTCCGTGTGTACGAATAGCCAAACAAAAGAGTGTATTATTCAAGGCCATCAGTCGGTGGCAGTCGAGTCCGTGTCGCTGTGCTGAGTGATCTCACACCCGGCTCACTGCTGGTGGCTGTATTGGTGCTGCTGTACTGGTGCTGCTGGCTGCTTTGGGTGCAGCTTCGAACGATCGGACAACCACTGCTGGAAGGAAAAAGTAAATAGGTACGTGTTCTTGTCGGCGCTAGTGCGCTACATTTAGCACGATGAATATAGATCCCTCGCCTCCTGTGCCACCATCTCCGAGCCCCCTTGACCCTGACCCTTCTGTTACCCCCTCCCCTGTTCATTCTCCAGTCCCCCCTCGCCCCAGGCTTTACCCGGACGGATCTCAACAGGGCAGCTATACTGTTTATTTTCGTCCAAAGGCAGGAGTGAATTCAAAGCGATTAAACATACTGCAAATTTCTAAAGACCTGACGAAGGGGTACAAGGCCGTGACCGAAATTTCCAAGGTCCGACCTAACAAGCTCCGTGTCGTGGTCAGTGATCTGGCACAGGCCAATGCTATCGCTTGCTCTGAGCTCTTCACACGCGAGTATCGCGTTTACATACCCGCACGAAACGTGGAGATCGACGGTGTCATAACCGATTCGAGTCTGTCTGTCGAGTGTATCCTAAAAAGCGCAACCGGTTGCTTCAAAAATACCGAAACACAGGCGAAGATTTTGGATTGTAAGCAAATGCGGTCCATGTCTCTCGTCGGCGGTACAAAAGTTTACACTCCGTCAGACTCGTTTCGCGTTACGTTTGCCGGATCTGCACTCCCTAGCCACGTCTCGATCGACCGGGTTCGTCTGCCTGTGCGATTGTATGTACCCCGTGTTATGAATTGCACCAATTGCAAGCAGTTAGGCCACACAGCCGCCTACTGCTGCAATAAGGCACGATGTAGCAAGTGTGGGGAGACTCATGCGGAAGATTCTTGCAGTGTTCATGCTGAAAAATGTATTCACTGTGGGGAAAACCAGCATGAGCTCTCCACATGCCCGGTGTACATGCAGCGCAGAGATAAAATCAAGCGGTCACTTAAGGAGCGTTCAAAGCGTTCTTACGCTGAGATGCTGAAGAAGACCGTGACCACTTCTACCATAACATCGAACCCCTTTGATCTGTTGCCCTCTGAGGAAACCGATTCTGACGATTCATTAGCGGGAACATCTTATGCCAATCCTGGGGTGTCTAGGAAGAGAAAAAATGTTTCTTCTCCTAAACTTCCCCGTAAAGGTCCTAAGATTTCCCAAAGTGTAATGAAAAGTACGTACAAACCAAACAGTGCTGCGGAAAAACCGAAGCAAACTCCTCCTGGGCTTGCAAATTTAAAGTCCCAGAAGGAGTTCCCAGCACTGCCAGGAACATCTAAAACCCCAGTTGTTCCTCTTGCACTCCCAGTTGATGAAACAACCTCTGGATTAGTGAAATTTTCTGACATTGTGGACTGGATTTTTAAAAATTTCAATGTACCCGATCCAATTAAAATTTTTCTTACTGCATTCCTCCCAACAGTTAGATCATTTTTGAAGCAGTTGACTGCCCAATGGCCCCTCCTTGCAGCGATTGTATCCTTCGATGCCTAATTCAACTGCGTATATGAAGGATTCTATCTCTGTCTTACAGTGGAATTGTAGAAGTATTTTACCAAAAATTGATTCGTTTAAAGTTTTGATAAATAAAAACAAATGCGATGCATTTTCCCTTTGTGAAACTTGGCTTACTTCAAAAATTGATCTCAACTTCCATGATTTTAATATTATTCGCCTTGATCGAGACACCCCATATGGAGGAGTACTTTTAGGGATTAAAAAGTGCTATTCTTTCTATCGTATGAACCTCCCCTCGATTCCAGGCATCGAAGTTGTCGCATGTCAAATGACAATACAAGGTAAAGAGCTTTGTATTGCCTCAATATATATTCCTCCCAGAGCACAGGTTGGGCAACGGCTGCTCTTTGATTAAATAAAACTTCTTCCCTCGCCACGTTTGATTTTGGGAGACTTCAACTCTCATGGTGTGGCTTGGGGTTCCCCTTACAATGATTACCGTTCCTCTTTAATCTATAACCTTTGCGATGACTTCGACATGACTATTTTAAACAACGGTGAAATGACACGTATCCCGAAACCTCCAGCGCGCCCAAGCGCTTTGGATCTATCCTTATGTTCGACGTCGCTACGGTTGGATTGCACATGGAAGGTAATCCTTGATCCTCACGGTAGCGACCATTTGCCTATTCTTATTTCAATTACAAACGGGTCAACTCGCATGCGACCAATTGACATTCCGTATGACCTCACACGGAATGTCGATTGGAAGTTATACGAGGAAATGATTTCAAAAGCGGTCGAGTCGATTCAACATCATCCACCACTTGAAGAATACAACCACCTCGCGGGCTTGATTCTCGACGCCGCGTTGCAAGCCCAAACGAAGAAATATCCTGGCGTAACGATCAAAGAACGGCCTCCCACTCCGTGGTGGGACCAAGAGTGCTCCGATGTCTACACGCAAAGATCCGACGCGTTTAAGGCCTACCAGAAGGGAGGTATACCTGGCGACTATTTACGGTATTCGGAGCTTAATACCAAGCTTAAAAGTTTGGCTAAAGCAAAATAACGCGGATATTGGCGTCGGTTCGTGAACGAGACGTCGAGGGAGACATCGATGAGCACTCTTTGGAACACAGCCCGAAGAATGCGGAATCGCGTAACGGTCAACGAAAGCGAGGAGTCTTCAAGTAGGTGGATATTTGATTTTGCAAGGAAAGTATGTCCGGACTCTGTTCCTGAGCAAAACATTGTTCGCGATGCGTCTCCGGACCACGACGCGATAGAATCACCTCTTACGATGGCAGAATTTTCAGTTGCCCTCCTGTCCTGTAACAATAACGCGCCTGGGTTAAATAGAATCAAATTCAACTTGTTGAAGAATCTACCCGGCAATGCCAAGAGGCGCTTGTTGAACTTGTTCAATAAGTTCCTGGAGCAAAACATTGTACCGCAGGATTGGAGGCAAGTGAAGGTGATCGCCATCCAAAAACCAGGGAAATCAGCTTCTGATCACAACTCTTATAGGCCGATTGCAATGCTATCCTGTATCCGGAAATTGATGGAAAAAATGATACTCCGTCGTTTAGACCATTGGGTCGAATCAAATGGCCTACTATCGGATACTCAATTTGGCTTCCGCCGTGCCAAAGGGACGAATGATTGTCTTGCGCTGCTTTCAACAGATATTCAGCTGGCGTATGCTCGCAAAGAACAAATGGCGTCTGCGTTCTTGGACGTTAAGGGGGCTTTTGATTCCGTTTCTATTGACATTCTTTTGGGTAAACTTCACCGACAAGGATTTTCTCCAATTTTGAACAATTTTTTGCACAATTTGTTGTCAGAAAAGCACATGCATTTTACGCACGGCGATTTGGCAAATTTTCGCATTAGCTACATGGGTCTTCCCCAGGGCTCATGTTTAAGCCCCCTTCTTTACAACTTTCATGTAAATGACATCGACGAATGTCTGGCAAACTCATGCACGATAAGACAACTTGCAGACGACAGTGTAATCTCTGTTACAGGAGCCAAAGCTGCCGATTTGCAAGGACCATTGCAAGATACCTTGGACAATTTGTCTGCTTGGGCTTTACAGCTAGGTATCGAATTCTCTCCGGAGAAGACTGAGATAGTAGTTTTTTCTAGGAAGCATGAACCTGCTCAGCTTCAAACACAATTAATGGGTAAAACTATTTCTCAGGTTTTGGTACACAAATATCTTGGTGTCTGGTTCGACTCTAAAGGCACCTGGGGTTGTCACGTGAGGTATCTTATGAAAAAATGTCAACAAAGAGTGAATTTTCTTCGTACAATAACCGGACAATGGTGGGGAGCCCACCCAGGAGACCTTATAAGGCTTTACCAAACAACGATATTGTCTGTCATTGAGTACGGGTGTTTCTGCTTCCGCTTCGCAGCAAACACACATTTGATCAAACTGGAGCGAATACAATATCGTTGTTTACGTATCGCCTTGGGTTGCATGCAATCGACCCATACGATGAGTTTGGAGATCTTAGCTGGAGTACTGCCATTGAAAACCCGCTTCTGGAGCCTGTCTTCTCGTATTCTAATCAAATGTGAGGTCTTGAACCGTCCCGTGATTGAAAATTTTGAAAGATTAATCGAACTTAACTCTCAAACCCGTTTTATGACATTGTATTTCAATCACATGTCCCAAAATATTAACCCTTCTTCGAATATTCCAAATCGTGTCGACTTATCAAATACTTCTGATTCTACTGTGTTTTTCGATACATCCATGATAGAAGAAACTCGTGGAATCCCGGATCATTTACGCGTGCAGCAGATCCCCAAAAATTTTTCCAATAAATATCGAAACATCAACTGCAACAATATGTTCTACACTGACGGATCACTTCTTGATGGGTCCACTGGCTTCGGTATCTTCAATAACAATTTAACCGTCTCCCATAAGCTCGATAATCCTGCTTCTGTTTACGTCGCAGAATTAGCTGCAATTCAGTACACCCTAGGGATTATCGAAAAAATGCCCACGGACCATTATTTCATCTTTACGGACAGTCTCAGTTCCATTGAGGCTCTCCGATCGATGAAAGATGTTAAGCACTCTCCGTATTTCCTGGGGAAAATACGGGAACATCTGAGTGCTTTATCCGAAAAATCTACTCAGATTACCTTAGCGTGGGTCCCTTCTCACTGCTCGATACCGGGTAATGAGAAAGCGGACTCTTTGGCTAAGGTGGGCGCAACAAACGGTGATATTTATGAAAGACCAATTGCCTTTAATGAATTTTTTGCATTTGTACATCAGAATACGATCATCAGTTGGCAAAATTCTTGGACCAGAGGGGAATTGGGAAGGTGGTTACATTCCATAATCCCCAAGGTATCGACGAACCCGTGGTTCAAGGGGTTGGACGTAAGTCGGGATTTCATTTGCGTGATGTCCCGGCTTATGTCCAATCACTATAGATTTGACGCGCTCCTCCGTCGTGTTGGGCTCGGGGAAAGTGGTATCTGTGCCTGTGGTGAAGGTTATCACGACATAGAGCACGTTGTTTGGTCATGCCCTGTATACCGTGACGCCAGGTCTAGATTAATAGCTTCCCTGCAGGCCGAATGTAGGCAGTCGGCTGTTCCTGTTCGTGATGTCTTGGCAAGCCGTGACCTATCCTACATGTCCCTTATATACGTTTTCCTGAAATCCATCCACGCCCCAGTTTAGTCCTATCCCCTTCCGCCTACATCCAACCAAACGACAAGAACACGTTAAGGGTCCGGATCCGGAAACAGCAATCAGACCCGCACGATACTCTCAAGGCCCGATGGAAACAACCCAATATGCCAGTCCGTAATATCTTGGCCCAGCAGCGGAACAAATTTAATATGCTGCTTACCTATGGCAATGAAAACCATCAAACAGCAAACCTGTGCTTTTAATGCAAAATATTCTAGCTTTAAGTTAGATTTAGTTTCAGCTCGTAGTCGGCAGCGAGGATAAAAAATTTGCTTTTAGTTATTAAGATACTTTAGAAAGTAAGCTACCAGATATAATTGGCGCCGTTAAACATTGAATTGTATTTGTGCCGTGTCAAATAAATTATAGATGAAGAAAAAAAAAATCAGTAGAAGCGCATTCCGATGTTTTGTGCTTTTCACTGCATTTAGAGCATGTCTCAGGATTAACACACTCTGTGCTTTTATGACCAAATTCGCCACATTTAAAGCAACGCAATACATTTATGGCCTCTCGTACAAAACACTTGTCCCACCCAATGCTTACTCTTCCAGCATTCATTAGGCAGTTATAAGTGTCTAGATCAACTTCGATTATCACGTTAAACTTGTTATATTTGAAGCGTGAATTTTCATACTCGGCAATAACCTTTACTTCTTTAAAGCCGATGCTATCATTCTGACTTTTCAACAAGTCTATGAATTCATCGGAGGAATATCGATCACTCATTCCCACAATCTTCAACTTAGGCTTCGCGATTGTGGGAATAATCGTTCACCCAGGTTGCTTTCAATGTCTTTTTTAACAACCTCAACATTATCCCCTACTGCATACTCTGCAATTATCGAGCCATTCTTACCGTTTCTAAAGTTCCTGATTTTGTGGATTTTTGGGTCTAAAGTTTTTTTCAAAAAACATCTAGTATCTTCACTAGATTGAGAAGGCTCGACCGGTTTGATCACAATGACCGGCCGAGCCTTACGGTTTTTCTTTTTCTGTAATTTATTTGATATACTCCCAGTCGAACTCGCTAAAACATTCGCGTATGTTGGTAAACTTTCCGAAAAAACTTCGTCATCACGTACTAGTAACATCTTTTTACTGGGGTTAGAGTCCGATTCAGAGTGAACCGTTCTCTCATTTCGACTCCTTTTTCTGTTCATTGGACCATTATTTCTATCGCGATCAGTATTTAAGACTATTTGGTTTTTGAAATCATCCAGCTTTCTGGCAACACTGGTCTCAATGTTTACCAGACTCTCACGAAGAGAATCGCTGACAGATTTCAAAATAGTCTCGATCGCGTTAGAAACAGCAACATTTATCTGGGTTTCAATTTTGTTTTGATTATTTGTGAGCGACTGAGAGACAGATGATAAGGCATCTCTCATCTTTGTCAACTCACTCAAAACATCATCTTTCCCACCGTCATCACAGGCTGATAAACACGAAACACATTTAAACACAATATTATCATTATCATTAACGACTTTCGCTGCTATTTTCGTAAGGGGCGTGCAAACTCTGTGGAACTGAGATTTGCATTTACCGACGCAAACAACCGAATCGTCGCTAATGCGAATGATATTACCACATTTACCACAATCCATCTTCCCGCTGCAAACAAGCCGAAGCTGCTGCAGACCAATACGCTGGACTCGTCCAGCAGCAACACAAATCGATAAAAAAACAGAATAAATTATATAATAAGCATTCAAATACACTTCTACTTATCCGTTGAGATATCCAATTATGCCGTCGGATCACTAGCACTAGATCACCAAAAGCACTTGATTTCACACAAAAAAATAGCTTTTAAATCAGCACACTAGTGGTACACAAGCTACCATGCTCACCGTCATCACTGTCACCTTTGTAAAAACAATTTTATCTTTCCATATTGATCTTTTTTGTTTTTGGTCACTCATTGGACGGTTAACAATTATTTTAGAATTCAAAGTTTGTGTAGAATAGATTTTTGAATCAACTGTGTTATTTTTCTTGCGTTTAAAAGTGTTTTCAATAAAGCAAAGTATAATTTGTGACTATATTGCTTCGGTTTCTTCTAAATTTTGAAGGCTTTTGCGTTCCACGATCTGCGTTGCTCTTTTCTGTTCTTTCGGTACATTTCTCAGCCCTCGTAGATGGAATTTTAATGGGATTTTTGACATATATTCCTTTTCTGGTCTAGGTGATTTTGAAATTATTTTTGTTTTTTTTTCTGACATTTTATTGTTCATTCACTGAATGAACTACAAAAATAAACATTTTCCACCTTTTTTTGTTAAAAAGTAGGAGGGTGGTATTCAAGACACGACCGCATGACGTTGACTACCGTATTCTTAAAAAAAATAATATTCCATTGAAGCAAATAGTAGAGGGAATTGCAACGCTTCTTTTACAAAACTTCTGTAACAAAATTTCGAGGCTCCAAAAGGTACCAGTTTCCGATTATTCTCGTCCAGAATTCCAGCCATTTTAGTATTTTGCAGTAGCCATTTATTACTAACAGCCACCAGCATAACGGGTGAAACCGGCACGAGATGACCGGTACTATTTTGTCTTTCCTCCTTTCAGCTGCTAACACCTAGCGCTGTCGTGAAATTAACATCAACATAAACATGCATTTTTGCAAGGTTTTTTTCCGCTAGCAACAGCAATTGTAAAACATAAAATTCAACTAACCGCTTCTATTATAAAACTGCGAGGCACCAAAAGGTGCCAGTTGCCGATTTCTTGTTTACTGGTTTCTGTCCAGAATTCCAGCCATTTTAGTATTTTGCAGTAGCCACCAGCATCACGGGTCAAACCGGCACGAGATGACCGGTACTATTTTGTTTTTCCTCCTTTTAGCTGCTAACACAGAGCGTCCGTATGTACCCGGTACGGTTTAATAATGAAACTGATGGGGTGAAATGTTCGAACGATACGTTTTATACCAAGGCTTCGTCAGATAAATAGAAAGAGGGAGGGGCTACATAGATGATGGAATGGTAGAGACAAATGTTTCTTGAAAGCTGCGCCGGCCGCTGTCATAATATTAACACCAACACAAACATGCATTTTTGCAAGGTTTTTTCCGCTAGCAGCAGCATTTGGTAACACAGAAAATTCAATTAGCCGCTTCTGTAACAAAATTTCGAGGCACCAAAAGGTGCCAGTTGCCGATTACATTGTTGTTTTCTGGTTAATCTACTAAAAGCCACCAGCATAACGGGTGAAACCGGCACGAGATGACCGGTACTATTTTGTCTTTCCTCCTTTCAGCTGCTAACACCTAGCGTCCGCATGTCACTGGTGCGGTTTTGGAATCAGAATGATGGGGCGCCGGCCGCTGTCGTAAAATTAACACCAACAAAAAGATGCATATTTGCAAGGTTTTTTCCGCTAGCAGCAGCATAAACATCGGAAACAGAAAGTGACAACAACAATAACAACAAAGTCGGATCGATTGTATCCGTTAGTGTCGACTGTGCTTGGGAAGAGAGGTAGTGATTGGCTGCGCGGTATGATTTAGACAATCGATATTAATTACCAATTTTTCAATAGTGTATCTCAAACAATAGTTTGTTTTTGTTACATAAATTTAACCGTAAAAGAATTTCTGATCGATTGATGCCAAAACCTCGAAAACCTGATTATAGATGACTGCAAAAAAAGCGCTCAAAACCTGACCACTTTTCTCTGGTTTTCCCTGGTTGAATTACTAGATTTTTAAATTCAGGGGCCCAACTTCGATATAGACGTTAGTCAACGTCAAAAAATTCCACGTGGACAAAGAGGGGTGAGAGAGAAAAGGTTTGGTCAATGTCTACGTCTACGTGGAATGTGGACAGCCCCTAATGAGGAACTGACGAGATTAGTGCGGATTGCATTGCACAAAATTTTATTCCCTAACAATTTAGAGTTTTGTTTCATTTGTGTCAAAATATCAACAAGCGCTATGCTAAAATATGTAGCATGCACAAATGTCTTTATTTTGCTGTGATAGATAAAATGTGTAAATATTGCAAACGTATCACACAGTGCAGAAGACTAAGACTATAGTTTACCTCTACCAAGACGATAAAGAAACTTTAAGCTCGACGCTGCTCGGGAGCCAGAAATCGTCATTGTCTAGCTCATTTCGAAACAGCATCCAAATTACCATCGTTGGAGAAAATCCCGTCGGGCGAAATGCAATAAAGCATCGAGACGGAATAAGTGCCTTTTTCCATGCAATTTATTCGCAACCGCCAACCGTTTCTAACGTCTTCGGGTATTTGGTGGACGGGTGCACATGTGTGTGTGTGTGTGTGTGTGTTTGTGTCTATTTGTGGAAAATGGCGAATGGTGATGTAACAGTGTAACCTGACGGTCGGAAAAGCGCACACACAAAGGCTATATATTTTCGAGGAGTTGGTTTCATTTCACCTCAATTACCCTCTATTATTTACCCCAAAGTCATCCATCTGTCTTGTCTAGGTTAATGTCTTCTTATGTCGCCTCCTCGAAGTAGCGTATATTAGAAGGGAAGGTAAGTAGGTGGGTCGACAATGAGAACCGGAGCCCGACAGTGGTTGTCTGTTCGGAATCAGAGCTCTAGCGATATCACAGAAGGACAAGACACCGTCGCTGCCGCGGGAAGGATCAGTAAATACTGCATCATTACCCAGCGGGATGAAAGCCGTTACCTGCTCGCTGCCTTTGTGAATGTAGATAGCTTTAACCGACGATTTTCGGCTGAATTATGATGCTACTGGCAATCTGTGGGGGTGTTTGGTTCCGCAAACTCCCACACTGAAAAGGTATTTAGAATAAGTGAAAAAAACAATTTATCAATTTTGATATTATCATTTGAAAAAAACGAACATTTATTTAAAACCTGATGACAATATTAACATTGATGTTTCGAGACACCCTACTCCGGTGCAGCGATGCTGCGTGTGCATTTCATTGTCTTCGTCCGCATCTTGCAGCCACACTGGAAGGCTATGTCCTGATTCTTGCCAGTGGACATCCATAAATCCGTGCACGAGAAACCGAGCACACTGAAAAAAGAGTAACTTTTGCATAACCATCGTTCGCTGCGCTGCTGCTGGCACTTTCGCTGTCAAACCACGGGCAAACTATTGCCTTACCTTGGCTCGCCTCTCCGCCTGGCTGTCATCCCGTGCCGAAGCATTTTTCATTCCAGCTGCCGGCCGTGTGGTGATGTTGCTTGTTTCGTGGTAAAACGTGGTGCTGCAGGATATCACGGTGAATGTACACGACCGAAAACCTGTGGTCCGACGGTCGACAGTTGATGGTTTACCTTAACCGAGTACGATTTGCATTTTGTACTGCACAGCCTAGGCAATCGAAAGTGGTTGAGTTTCCTGGAAACCTCAACAAGCAACTTGAACTTTAATGCCGCGCTTTTGGAGTGTAAACGAAAGTCATTTTCTGTTGCGAACAGTTAAACGTCGTCGTTAATAAATCAGAGGGAATGGTTTACTTAACACAACGCTTTAAAACAAAGTGTCATACGTGATATCTCCAGCGGTAGGAATCGAACTTAGGCCGACTGCGTGTGGAGTTTAGCGAGAACTTTCGTTGAATCTTTGAAAGAAGGGACCAATAAATAAATCATGATCACCTGCGTTCGACGGCAAATCGATTGCTCAACTTGGCGAATGCTTCAATAATTGTGACAGATTGTGGCGAAGTGGCACGTGGCTCTGTTGCGAGGGGTTACCCATGTGTTTGGTAGTAATCGGTGCTGCGAACGTGTTAAAATAACTCTGGAAACTCTTTTGCAGAAAAACCAGATGCTGAGAGACGACCCTAGGACGAATCACTCCAGTGTGCCCGGACGAACACATACGATTCGCATAGATTCTCTAGGATTCCTCACATTAGATTCGTGAGCATCCTTGAAAAGGATTCCTGAAAAAGAATCCTCAGGAATGCCCTGTATATGGCTCTAGGATTCTCGAATAAGAATCGTGAGTGTGAATCCTCCGGATCGTGTTTGCGATTCCTTTCATGATTCCGTCACCGTGTCAATCGGTATCCTGGGGATTCTTACTCAGGACCCTCTGCGTGTTAGTAAGGGTGTGGTGATTTGTTTTTCACAGTGCTCGTTTAATTATTTTGTGTGCAGAAGATGGTATTCAAAGAAAAAAATCCTACAACTAACTGAATTGCTAATTTATTAGTTATAGAAAAAGTTTATCATGGAAACTGAGAATTGCAACGATTTTTGTCGAAAATTGATAGTGATTTTATTTTTACATAGCTTCCTTCTAAAACAACAACTTGACCAGATTGGTACAGCATGAAGTATTGCTGGTCTAGACAATTGATTATAAATCAAAAGTTTTTGCTTCAAACCAAGTTTAGAATTCCTGCTAATGAGAGGAGAGGACACGAACATCTCATATATTCAATGCTTGTTGCTTGTGAACTTTCAATGAGCTCTTTGAAAACAATTTTTTATCGTTGATTCCACTCATGTACTAAACCTTGTCAGATCAGCTTAAAATAGCACCATTTATCTTGATAACATGATTGTTGTGTGTTTTGAGAGTCGTTGTTCTAGGTTTATGAAGAAAATTGGTCGATTGAGACTTAGAAACAACAGGAATTCTGCAATGTTTTACTTTTAACGGAAGTTCTTGTGTCATTGCAGAGTAACGAATTCGTGCATCTGGGAGAAAAACCTGGTAAATCAGATGATTTTAAATAGGGATCAAATATAGAATTGAAAAAATGGTTTGAGTTTTTTCGTCGTTTTTCGTACAAAACATGAGTTTTCTACTAATCGATCGAAGACATTTTTTTTTATATTACCAGAGAATTCTGAGCTACAATTTTTCGAATTGAGTGTTAAAAAGCAAGCTGAAGTCAGCTAAAGTTCAACTTGTTGTGCAAACAAATATTTATTCAAAGGTAAATTATAATATCTTTCAAATCGTCATTCGTGGTATTCTAGAGACTTATTTTTCAATAGGATCGAACTGAGAAAAATACCGGTAAAACCCTACTTTAAGTTCTACTATGTATATGCCGTCGGAGAAGTTTCTTGGAATGTTATTTTTCAAAAAAAAAAAAAATGAATGACATGAAGTTACAACTCATGCAGCGTAAATCATAAATTTAGGTTAAGATGAGAATTAGTTTTGGAATTTTCCTTGCAATACAGAGAAATTGAAATACGAAAAAAATATTTGAAGAACGTTGTCGTTACAGCCAAAGCACAAAAAAGCAGAAGAAAATGTTGCCAAGACGACGGAAACAATAAAAAACCTAAAACTTTCAATAAAAAAAATAATAATAATAATAACGAAGGTGAAAATCTCGTAAAAATAATAGTTACTCCGAGAACGGCGGTTTTTATTAAAATTATGTTTTTCCCTTTTTACTGTGTTTTGAACGATTAATGATTAACGATTAATAAATTAATCGACTACTTCAAATGACTCCCTATCTATTACAACCGCAGCACTAACATTCGACGAATATTTATTATAACTTGACACATTTTTGATATTCTTTTAAAACTCTTTATTGGAATCTTATCGATACTCTTTTGTCACTTTTTTGGCACACTATTATGACTTATTTTTCAGTCGTTTTTTACATTTCTTGCCATTTTTTGACGTAGGACTGCGTCTTTGTTTCCTATACTAGATTACACTTTGTGAAATTGAAAATAAACTGGCAAATGTTGCGTAAGATTTTAAAACGATTATAGCAAGCGAACAACTTACTGCATCTTAGTCATTCATGTGCCGGTGGATAGATATAATGTGTAACATTTGTTTGATATGATGTTCAACATTGTTGCTTTACTGCTTAATGGTGGAAAAAGGTGAAAAGTTCCAAGGTCAAGCTTTCCCATACATTATACCCTCGTTATTGGCTTGCTTGCCGAGAGCAGATAACAATAACATGAACGAAATAAATTCCACTTCCCAAATATTTTGACTCAACAAAGTGTTTTGTTTTGTTTGTCTTTCTCTAAGCTGCGTGGCCACGCCCTAATTGCAAAAATCTAATCTGAACTCGATACAAAAGACCACGGGTAGAAAATTCAGCTTCAGTCTAGTTTGTCACACAATAGCGAGTGGAGTACAGCTGTTAGGGGTATGCGACATTAAGAAACGAGAGCTGCATACGAGTCAATTTCCAGGCACTGCGGAGAGCAAATTGCATGCGCGGCTAACAAAATATTCAATACCACCGGTGGTGGTGCGATCATCAGCATTCTGTAGCACACATTTCGTGCTGAAGATTATGGAATCGGTTTTTTTCAGAACTATAAATACTTGAAGATAAGAGTTTAGAGAATTTTCACAGCTACTACTAGTGTGAAATGGTCATCTGTTTCTCAATAATCATTTTTACAATAACGACCAGGGCGCACCAAAGATAAACGATAGTGTTGCCTATGAACAGTTTATCACAACAAGATAAAACCCTCATTTCAAGAATTTTCACTGCTAAATTGAGTGATTTTCCGGTTTGATTGTTTGTTTGTGCCCACTCGAACACCGTTATCAGTCAAATATCAGAAACGAAAATTAGTTAATCTAAGAATCAGAGTGGATTTTGCATCGGGAAAGCAAAAACTTTCTTTTGATGCTTATAAAAATCACTCAGTAGTATCGGAAGGGTTTTGGTTTGTTTGTCTTTCTCCAAGCTGCGTGGCCACGCCCTAATGGCAAAAATCTACTCTGAACTCAATTCAAAAGACTGCGTGTAGAATAATCAGCTTCAGTTTACTTTCTTGCACAACAGCGAGTGCAATGCAGCTGTTAAAGTTACGCGACATTGAGAAACGAGAGCTGCATACGAGTCAAGCACGAATTTTTAACTGAAGATTATGGAATCGGTTCTTTTCAGAACTATAGATGCTTGAAGATAAGAGTTATGAGAACTTTCGCAACTACTACTAGTGTAAAATTTTCATGTATTCATGCATCGTTAGTTTTACAATAACGACCATCAAAAATAAACGGTAGTGTTGCCTATGAACAGTTTAGCGCAGCATATAATATATACATTTAGTCCTACGTCACCATTTCATACAACTCCTAGGGCAGTATACCTTGTAGTATTTTTCTAAATTTTTACACTTTGATATGTTTTTGGCTCTTTTTTAATGTTTCCGACTTCTTTACTTGTTTTTGACAATTTTGAAGTTATTGTCATATATTCGATACTTTTGAAACTATTTTGATAATTTTTTTACACTTCTTTGACCAATGTTTTGGATCTTCTTTAGTTTCTTTTTTTATTTATTTTTGAAATCTATTTTGGCATTTTTCTAATAATATTTCAAAACTTTTCTAATATTCTTTTGACGCTTCTTGGTATTTTTTGTCACATTTTATTTACTTTTCCTACTTAGTTTCAAAATATTTTAGACTTATTCTAGACATATTTTTGACACTGTTTCAATTTTTTTTCGATTTTTTTTAACATTTTTGACACATTTTGTCACCTTTTATATCTTTTGACACCTTTTCAAATTTTTGACACAGGGTAACGAGCGTGGGAGTTCCCGTGGTGTTGGTGCTGAGGCTGAGATAGATGGAGAACGATTTGAAGTGGTTGACGAAATCGTTTATCTTGGTACGCTTGTGACATATGACAACGATATGAGCCGTGAAGTGGAACGACGAGTTGCAGCTGCGAACAGGGCCTTCTACGGACTACGTAACCAGCTAAGTTCCCGTGGTTTGCAAACTCGCACAAAACTAGCGCTGTATAGGACGCTGATTTTTTTTTCCTCTGTGTGGACTCATCACTGCGACCAGAGACATTTTGATCTATTGTGATATTGCCCAGGTGTTTTCTGTACTCCGCACTTCATATCATTGGCAGTATCACTATAGAAGTGAATGAGACGCTTTTTTTTATTTATATTCGTGCTTGTGTGTGAGAGTTTACGCTTTCATTTCAAGCTTACTGCTCTACTATACCGAGCCTCTTCTCTATCCTACCAATATCGCCAAATTACAATTCCCTGAACTGAGGCTACACCTAACGTTCCTCTCTGGCCAGGTTTATTCTAAGAGGGACTTATTATGTCAAGAGGAAGGAGTCTTATCGAAACCTCGTTCCTCGTGCCAATATCGCCAATTACAATTCCCTGTAGAGGGTAAATATTTCTGAAATCAGTTTTATTATAAAAAGGACTTCTTTTGTCAAGAGGAAGGAGTCTTATCGAACCTCGTTCCGCCTACCAACACCGCGTCACAATCACAATTCCCTGAAGAGGCACTCAATGCTTCACCTCTGGTCAGGTTTATTATAAGTAGGACTTATATTTTTGTCAAGAGGAAGGAGTCGTATCGAAACCTCGTTCCTCCAGCCAAGACCGGGTCATAATTACAATTCCATGAAGAGAACTATTATACGTTACTCAGAACAGTTTTATTATAAGAGGGACTTTTTTGTTAGGATGAAAGTCAGCAAGGGTACTATAGAATTCAGCTTGAAGGAAGGGTATGTGGTGGAGAGCCTGAGAATGAACCCATGTTAAAGTCCTTTGACAACCAAATGGCCTGATTCTACTAAGATTCGAACCCACGATCACTCGCTTATCAATGCGGACTCAATTGCGGCTACGAAGCTCTATCATAGGGCGCTGATACTCCCGGTGGTTCTTTACGGACATGAGGCATGGACGCCGAAGGAAGCTGATCGACGAGTGCTCGGAGTTTTTGAGTGTAAAGTTCTGCGATCGATACTTGGCGGTAAACTGGAAGATGGAGTGTGCTGATGAAACATGCTGATATAATGAAGGTAAAACAGCGGGGCAGGCTTCAGTGGGCTGGACATGTAGCCAGAATACGGCCAAAACTATCTTCAGTAGAGAACCAGAAAGAGGCCGGCGACTCCGTGGTAGGCCTCGCACGCGGTGGAAGAAGATGCACGATCTGCTGGTGTACGAGGAGACTGGAGAACGGCTGCCCAAGACTGAAGAAGCCTCTAATTCAACGGTCCGTTAGCCTACAAACTGAACTAAATTTAGTAACGAGTGGCTTCGGCAGAGGTTTTCTGTAGCAGTCTTCTGCAAAATCCGGCCGAAGAAAACCTCTGCTGAAGACGTTCGATACCCCATTTTGGAAGTATTTCTGTTACATTTTTGATACTCTTTAGAGACTGTTTTGTAACTTTTAAATTTTTTTTTGAAATTTTTTTCTGATTTTTTTGATACTGCTTTGTCACTCTTTTGATTCAATTTTGAATCCCTTATGAAACTTTTTTAAAATTTTTTGAATCTTTTTGATACATTTTTGTAACTTTTTAGATACCACTAGTCGAGAAAAGCCAAAAAAATGATGCCCTTAGGCCCTAAATAGCTTCTCTAGACAGATTATAGGTTTTTAGCCATTATCAAAACGCATCAACTTACGTTAGAGTTCGCATAGTAATTGTTTGACGGGTTCGTCGCTTCAACGTTATGTTTACGAGAAAACTCATTTAGGTCTCTGAAAAAATGTTGGTGGCTGGGGCAGTACAATTTATTTTAAAAATCTTTCATTTTTTTAGAGTTTGAGAACATCAGGGCCACACCTGTGTTCATCAGTGTACTTCTTCGACTTTTTTCTGAAATCAGTTTTGACATTCTTCGTTTTTTTTGTAATTTTTTACATTTTCCAAGATAGTTTTTGGACACCTTTTGGATTCTTTTCCAATACATTTTTGTCATTTTATTACACTCTTTTGACAACTTTTTGACTTATTTTTGCAATTGACAATTTTTGAGATTTCTGGAATTTTTGACAGTTTTTGATAACTTTCCTGACTTTTTTTAAACTTTTTGGCAGTATCAAAAATGTTTCTGCAGTTTTTTTGATACTTTCTCTACCCTTTCTCACTTTTTGGGTTTTTTACACATTTTTGACATTTTTTCGACACGATTGTGATAGTTTTTGAAGATATTTTCACATTTTTTTGATACTTTTTGACTTGATTTTGTCATTTTTGACTTGATTTTTTCATTTTTTTGCTATTTTTTACATTGTTTATTAAGACACTCTTTTGATTTACTTTTGAATTATATTTTAACTCTTTTTCGACATTTTTTGGCACTTTTTCGAATCGCGTTCGGCACTCTCTTGGTTTTTTGACAGTCTTTTGTTACTTTCTTGATTTGTTTTTGTCAATTTGTTTGACATTTTTGACTTTTCTGAAATTTTCGTTATATTTCTGATGTATTTTTTGAAACTGTTTTGACACGTTTTGGATGCCTACTTTCTTGACTTTTTTCTATTGTTTCTTGACACTTTATTGACACTTTTTCGATACTCTTTTGATACTTTTTGAAATTGTTTAAATACCTTTTTGACAGGTTTTGGTGACACTTTTTCAAATTTTTGTGACACTTTTTAGATATATTTGAATTTTTTCTCCACACTATTTTGTCACTCACTTCTTTGACAGTTTTTGACATTCTTTCATTACATCTTCGACACTGTTTTTAAATCAATTTTGGTTTCTTTTTTTTAAAACTTTTAGGTCACTTTGTTGATACATTTTTGACACTTTTTTGACTGACACTCATTAGACTTATTTTGGCACATTTTCGACTCTTTCGTAGACTTCTTTGACACATTTTTGACACGTTTTTTGACACGTTTTTGACACGTTTTTTTTTGACACTGTTTTTACACTTTTTTTCATATCTAGGGGTGCAAATTACAAAAATTTAAAAAATCGAGAGTATCAAGAAAATTGTCCGCTTTCAAATGTCTAAAACTTAGTCAGTTTCCAACCGTTTTTCTTTGTACTTACATCAATCTATACGAAAAACATTGTGGTAGAAGCTCTTCACCAGCCACCATGCATTTTGGTTTGGAAAGCTTATGACAAGTCAAACTCTCGCAGCTTCCTTATGGAGAGGTCCAAAGGCCCCTTCATCGTTCGACGAGTGATACCAATGATATCGATATTATACGCAAAACCTAACTTTGTTTGTATAACGACTGAAACGGTTAATTTAACGGGTTTAAAAAAACGATTTGTTTTTTCTTATTCCGACAGTTTCGGTGACTTTATTTCAGTCACCGAAACTGTCGGAATAAGAAAAAACAAATCGTTTTTGCTAGTATACACGGACTGGTTAAGCCGATAAACCCGTTAAAGCGAAACCTAACAGCATGAGAGACTTCGTAATGATGCTACCACTTCACTGCGCGCCAGCTCGCCGTAAATTTGACAGCCCGGCACTTCACGGAGACGTCAGATGTCTCACTGGTTGATGTGGAACCACTAAGGGTTGATTAGTTTTGTTGGAATCAATGTTCAAGCATTATCTGCCTTAACTCATTTCCTTTAACTGAGTCGTACGCTGCTCTAAAGTCAATGAACAGATGGAGAGTCTACAGATTGAATTCTGTAAATTCATCGAGAATTTCAAGGTCTCATTTTCTATTTTGGCTTTTTCACACCTTTAGGAGGGTTTTTGCTGCCGGATCAAGTCTGATATAAAATCGAAGTTTTTACACTTTGTTCCGATCGGAATTCGAACCAAATTTTTCTGGCTCTACCAGGTTTCACAATTTATTTGCAAATCCTTTTTAATTCTTTAGGAAACCGCTTTTTGACTCTGAGCTATGACGAATCAAATGGTAAATATTGTCTTGAACCAAACATGAGACCCCCTCCCCGCAAAAGAGGCAGGATGAACGTGAACACAAATTGTTATTGTATCTTTGAGTATCGCTTGCACTCTTGACATTAAACAGATTTCGAATAAGGTAATCTAACGTTCAGATAAACCTAGTTCAGTATTGGAGGGAAATTGGTTTGTTAAGCCATATCAGTTTTTTATATCATCTGAAAGATCTGCATTTTCTAAGTAAAAAGTGATTTAAAAATTTTTTTTATCGTTGTCCTTCGCTTTTTAAATCACGATTCAAAACTGCTCGAAATCGCTACAATGACAGTTCGCCCATATACCAACTGTCATTGTAGCGATTAAAAGCGAATTTTTACTCTTCATTTTAAAATCGAAGGATAATGATATAAGGTTTTAAAAAATCACGTTTTGCTCAGAAAATTACACTCTTTCAGATGATATATAAAAATCGGAAATCAGTGAATAGCTGAACAACCCAATTGGGGCAAAATTGACATGTTGTTGACATTTTGCCTACCAATCGATCTTTGCGACTTTTTTACTCAATATAAGACATAATTTGACTACCACTTTAAGACATTAGCGCATTACCATTAATGCTCTACAGACTCGATATTATTTTGCTTTGAGAAATATATTAAACCATGCCAAAACCGTTTTGGTAAAATCACCGTTTTGAGCTTAGTTTTTGTCCGATTTAAGATCTGTTTTTTTTAAAGATGGGTAAGAAGATGCTAATACGTGGACAAACTCTTAGAATTTTGATATTTGGCTTTAAACAAAATGGCGTCGAAAAAACATCGAAAATTTCCGATTTCTCAAAAATTCAAAATGGCGCCATTGTTGTCCTTTAAAATGAAATGGGTCCAAACTCGGGGAAATTTATGTTTGTGTTGCTGGAACGGAAATTGTTTCGGACCTCTCAGAGTCGAACTCCTTGTTTCATCGGCGTAAGCTTCAAGCTGTAATTTTTAATTACTCAATTTTAGGTGTACATTTACATAAATGTACTTACAAACAATGTCTTCAACGTGTAGAGATGTATGTTCCGAAACAATGTTCTTCTTTGCCTAGTGTGCTGTATTTGAAATTTTACATGTAAGTTTGTTTATTTTGCTAGTCTAATATAATTATGTATAGTTACTTACGCAGATAAATAATTTGCAATTGGGGGAATGGATGGAAATAAAAAACGACTCTAGCTCACTAATCATTACTTGCAACTGAACTATGCCTGTCACTTTTGAGTTTAGATCGGGTTGCCAGTTTAGTCTATGTTCGACAATAGGCTTTTTTTACTATGTCCGACGAATAACCGGTTGAGCACTAAGGGAAATGAAGACGGGGATTTTGTTTACGCCAACAGTTTGCATCAAACTACTCAAAAAATCATACATAGAAGCCAAGGCAGAAGAAAAAGTGAATTTTTGTTGCACTGTGTAATCTTCAAATGATGCAATGCTAATAGTAACTGCAGGCAGTTGAAAGGTATTCCAAAGCATCATGAAAGAACCTTATTAGCACAAAAACTTCAACCTACACTAGAATCGTTAACATTCTCCATCAAAGAGTTACTTACTTTACATCAAACAGTGGCCCACATTGTTTCTATTGTTTCTTTGTCTAGCCTATCGTCAAGAAGCTTGAATTTCGCCCGCAAGGACAACCAACTCTTCCAACATCACCATCGAGGAAAGGTTTGAAATGGAACAGACGAGCGCACTGCTTCATGCGCCCAATCTCAGACCATTCTTTGTGTGATTGGAAATTCCTGCATTCCATTAGCTAAAATTTCCATTTCACTAATGACAGCGCCAGTAGTGGGATCAATGGGCTGTGCGTTCGCTGTAAACTCTGTCCGAGCAGTTTCAAACAAAGAATCAGGTTAAAGCTGGTGCCATTGTTTCACCTTTAAAAACGGTTGAACATTTCCATAACCAAATTCCAACGCAGGTAAACACAATGTTGTATGATTGAATAACCAACTTCTTACTGAAATCATGCAGAAATCAAACATCACATTTTGCACTAATTCCGATTTTCCTAACTCAGGTACGACACATATACTTGCCGTTCGATGCACGATTCCTGGCAAGTGTCAGGATACGGAAAGCTTCAGATTAAAAATGCAAGCAGCAAAATTCAATTTCATCACCATTTCTCAATCTTGTAACGAAATTTCCCTTCAACACCAAGAGCCGAGTTCGGGCTGCTAGACAGAAAAGGCCAAATCATACGGAGACTTCCAGGGAAAACTGGCTGCAAATGATGAAATATTCATCTGTCACCTTTCGTTGCTCCCACCAGCCCGAGCGGAGCGGCCGGGCAAAACGGTTTGACTTTTGCACCGGAATGGGTCCTTATGGAAATTATTCCGACTGCATGAGCTGAAAGATATTCCTGCAAATGGTCTCCCTGGAAGCGCCCATTCGGAGTCGTTCTCGGTGGTCGTCGGTAATACCGGAAATTATGGGCCTCTCAACTGGTCAACTGGTTCCCAGCTGCTGTTGAGGGCCATGTTTCCAATCGTACTGACTGTTGGTGTGGAGGGAGGGGGATGAAAGGGGAAAAGTGCAAACCAGGGGACCATTCACGTGCAAATAGCTGCATCACTATTCAATCCTCATCAAGCCGTTTCAACCGGGATGAATGTTAATGTGAACAACTGGTGACCGGCATGTATAGAAATTTGAACTTATCAGCCAACAAAAATTCACACGCCCCATTACCGACGTCAATTTAGGCTAACATCGCAAATTCCCCATCAAAAGTAAACTGATTAAAATCATTTAACGACCAATGAAACCAATCAATCCAATGGCCATCGTTCCGGCAGTAGATTACCAATTTCGGTGCCACTTCCAGGAAGGACCATTCGAGGGGACGGTACCTTTTCAAATAGTCACTTTAGCCTGCCGGTTAAGTGCTCACCTGCCGTTCACTTTTGACCGAGCCCCACTTGACCCCCGACCAGGACAAAATAAACGCACACGGGGTTCAAGTGGACAGGTCACTTTTGTCGGCCGTTAAGTTCCGCAACCCGCACCACCACCGCGAGGAACTGACCGGCGAAATCAACCCGCTCGGTTCTGCTGTGGCCTGTCGGTCAAGCAGGAAATGGAAATTTAATTTAGTCTGAAAGATTACCCCTCTAAAGCAATCAATTGAACGCTGGCGTCCCGGGCTTAACCGCTCAATGCAGAGACACCATCCCGGAGAAGAATGGTCGAGAAAAAAAAGCTCAGAGCCCAAAGCACCGAACCGCCATCGGAGGTCAACCGTCGTTTCGACCGGATATGGTTTCTTATTGCGCTCGTTAACAGTTATTGACGGTTTAATGGTTCTTCCCTGTTTTTTCATCCATTCGACCGTTTATCCTGGGATGTGTTTTTCTTTCTTCTTCTGCTACTTCTTTGACTTCCCTCCTATAAACCAGCGAAAATGAACGAATGGCGGTGCCACTCTTGGAACGATAGCAACCTGGACCGAAACAAAAAAAAATTGAAATCGAAATAAACTGGCAAGGGTAATATCCATTTTTAAATTGAATCAAAAAACGATCCTCGCCAGCTGGCGTTGGTCCCCGGCCCTCGGAGAGGTTTCAAACAACGTCCTCACATGCAAGGCATCCGTTTGCCAAGGACCAGGCAGCAGTAGCAGCAGCGGTTACGTAACGAAGCTTAAAGAAGCGAAAAAGAGCTTCAAAGTGTTTGAACGTAAATTTTTATTTCCGCATTTTCACACACTGTGTTCTGTTGTGTGACTTTCCGGGTACTTTCTGCACCCGATTCCCCCGTCTCCTTCAATCGCTTTTTATTTGTTTGTCAGGTCGGATCGAAGCAATACCTATGCCGTTGGCACCCTGTTTTCTTTCCTATCGGTGACTTCCAGGGATTTCTCGAAAACGGGCGGTGGCAGGATAATGTTGCGTGAAAACAGAACGGCGTGACCTTTCGCTAGTAGCAATATGATGTTAGGCGCTCAATACAATTCGGTGAGCAAAGAAGCAAATTGCACTAGGTGCTAAGCAGATGGTGAGCTCTGCAATTGTTAGTGAAATTGGCTGTTGTATTTGGTAAGGGTAATAATACGTGAAAATATTACCGAACTATTTCACTGTATTATTTTGATACAAGCAAAAGTTGGACAATTGTTTGGTCATAATGGTGTTATTCTGATTAAGTGTCTTAAAAATTATTCAATTTTTCAAGCAGAAATTTGTGGTACCAGCCATGCAATGACTCTTTTAAATTTTGAGAACTCCCCACAATTAAAGCTATAGCAGCTATATTACTATTGTATTTCTTCATCCAGAGAAAAAGAAGTTAACTACTGAAGCATCTAATAACAATTAAAAGAAACACAAATTCATTTCATTGCATTACGAAAACTTGCCTCTATTCTTCACTTCGAAAATCTTGCACATCCCATCATTCAACTGAAGCACAGTCTTCCGCACTGTCTGTCACTGAGAATCGATCACCGAGGCAACCGGGTGTTTAAATTATGCTGGGAAATATTTTCATTGAATTCACCTGTGATTCATTCTCATAAACAGACGTTCGGATTCGGATTAGACTTTTACGAAAGACATTCCGGTCGAAATAATGAAGCTAAAACTATTTTTCCATTCTGTGCTCTTGCATTGAGGGTTTCAATTTGCTCGAACAAATCTATTGAGCAGCAGATGATCATCTGTGGGGCAGATTCGGTCGTCGAAACTTGGAACCCCCTTTGGCCTTCTATGATACTTCATCAAAGCACGTACTTTGCGGTTCTTGGCTGCAGTAGAGAGACACAGATTCCATCATTCCGTTGTACTTCAAAATCAATCGAGTTCATAGTCGAACAAATGAAACCAACAAGCAAAGTTTTCCCGTTTATCTAAACCACTCAATGCGGAGCCTCCGGCCGAGTGACCAAGGCTTATCTGCAATAGAACCGGGGCCGATTTTGTTATTCGCAATAATATGGAAAGCCGTTTGCAGGAATTACGAACTCATGAGGTTCACAACTTTCTACCAGTACGCAGTATCGTCTCCATGTAAGGGCTTCGACCATTGACAAATATCGTCCTTACTGCCAGGCGGTGTTGTCTCTCTGGAAAGAAAATGGAAAGTTTTGTCTGCCAACGATTGTAGAAAGCAGCAAGCGAGGAAGACGACGACAACAGCAATAAGGCATCAGCACTCCGACCACACAAATGGTGACTACTGGTCACACGTATGCAACCTCCTCCGCTTCCCGCCAGCCATTGTGTTGTATCATCGTCAGCAGTGTTGAGTTACTTTTTCCGAAATGAGCTTCGTCCATGAGCTAGAGTTGTCTTTGCCTTCGAGCGACGAACGAGTCAGCGGCAGCTGGGAGGCTCCGGGCGCAATCGGATGGCAGCCTTTTGCTATTTGATCTGCTGCAACCGGAACACAGACAAAGAAGGACGTCGGCCTCGTCAGGTCCGGGAGGCCCGAAACCAGAAGGGGGAAAGGTAAATGCGGCAGTTGGAAAAGTCTTATGAAGTGTATTTTCAGAAAACATGCACTTTGTCAATGTGGCAAACGATGATAATGGTAATAAGTTGTATTTTCTAGCAAGTCATTTCTCTTAGTGGCCGTTGTTCTGTTTTCTGTTGACTTGTTTCTGAACTAGTCTGAGAGCACAGTCGGTTTTATTGGAGATTTTCTGCAATCTTCGTTGAAACATTCGGCTGACTGGTTTACTTTTAAATTATTGAGTTGTTACCGATTCATTTACATTCACTCATCGCAGGGTGCGCTCCTGTACCCATTGAATAGTAATTTTTTTTTTTTATTTATGTAAAATATGGTTTATTCATCTTGGTTTATAAATATTCATCAAATATTTTAAAACAAATAGTTATTCAAACTCAGCGTAAATTCCAATTCTCCTACATCGATTCTGTTATTAACATTTGAATTAATAAAGTTGATGTATTTTACAAAAGTTTTCAAAATTTCATTTTTTACAGTTACTGAAATGTTTTCCAAAACTGGTCGCAGTAGATCGTCGAACAATGGTCTATACCATCCTTCTAGCAATGTCGTCATTCTTCGTTGCACGTACGTCCACGCAGCAGTCACTCGAGTGCACTCGGAGAATTTGTGTTGGATATCTTCGATGCCGATCGTGCAGTGCTGACAATTTGGATAGTTGGCCCGACCGATTACATGCATCAGGCGGCGATGTTCCGTTTTTTCGTTGACCAGCATGTAGAGGTCGCTACGGTAGTGAGAGGATAGTCTGCTTGAAGAAATATTCCCCCATATTCTTCTCCAGTTCATGTTGGGTCGATTTTGTTCAACCCTTGGTATTTCGGTTTGGTCCAAGTAGTAGCGATGCATTTGATCGCTGGAGGGATTTTTTTTTTTTTTTAACTCTAATATTTATTTAGGCCCAACCGCAAAGCATAACGGGGCCGAATATCTTTTGGAGTAGGGAAAAGCCAGCTTGAGTAGAGCCTGTATCCCGACTGCTCCTCCTCAAACAGGCATAAAAACCCTCTCATCTTTTCTCTTTTATAAATACAATTTAAAAATACATATCATTTAAACCCACGGCTAACAATAACAATAATAAATAAAGTTCTTCTCTGTATGAGTAAATATCAATTCTTAATACTATTCGTTAAGGTGTGATGGTTCCTTATATCTTTAGAAATCAAAACTTATATCTATGTTTGGTGGATCATGTCTCTCAGAAAGAAGCGATGATTCATGTGTCTCTAAAAAGATCAATAAAAGAAAAAAAAAAGGAACAGAATTAGTGTGAAACTTTTTGATGGAGGTTGTGTTGGAAAAATAAGAAGAAGAAGCAAGGAGATAATCAAATTCGATACTTGATATCTCTTTAAAAGTCATAAATAGGTATTACAAGCGCTGGGTTGCGGCTAGCAAGCGCATCCCGTACTTGCATTGTAAATGTCACTTTCTGTTTTCGGAGAGAATCAATAAGCTTGGTCCTTGCTCTGTGGTACTTAGGGCATACGAAGACTATATGATCTATATCTTCGTACCCTCCACATTCGCACAGATTAAAATCGACTAAGTTTATTCGATAAAGGTGTGCGTTTGCAACATAGTGATTGGACATTAGGCGCGAAATAACTCGAATGAAATCTCGAGTTAAATCTAACCCTTTGAACCAAGCTTTTGTAGACACTTTGGGCGAAATCGAGTGCATCCATCGCCCAAGATCGTCTTTATCCCATTTTTCCTGCCAGTTTGCCAGGGCCAGTTGTCGAGGCAGGTGAAAATACTCGGTATAGATGATCGGTCTATCAAATATATCTCCTTCTATGGCACCCCTTTTCGCTAATAAATCAGCTTCTTCATTGCCTGGGATTGAGCAATGAGAGGGGACCCACACAAAGCAGATAATGAAAGACCGATCAACCAGCACTTCTAATATCCGTCTAATTTCCGGAAGGAAATAGGACGGGTGCTTGACCGGTTTAATCGATCGGAGAGCTTCGATAGAACTGAGGCTGTCCGAGAAGATGAAATAATTGCCTGGTGTCTTGAGCTCGATAATTCGCAGCGAATTGTGTATGGCAGCTAATTCAGCTACATATATGGAGCAAGGCTGTGCCAGTTTGCGGGATATGTGATGATCTGTGTTAAAAACGCCATATCCGGATTGTCCATCCATCACAGATCCGTCCGTGAAAAAGGAGTTCTGTACTGGGAGGTGGCCGAATTTTGCCGAAAATATTGATGGCACAACTGTTAGTTTAAGGTGTTCGGGAATTCCATGGATTTCTTGTTTCATCGTCAAATCAAATACAACAGAAGAATTGTTGAACGATGTTGAAATCTCACGGGATGGAGCAACAACCGAAGGGTTTATCTCCATGGTCATGAACCGCTGGTATACTGACATACAGGGTTTCTGAACAACTTCCAAACACCTCTCATAGTTCTCGATTATCATTGGGTTTGCTATCTCCGATCTGATGAGGAAACGAAGAGCCAACTCGAATAGCCTCTCTTTGAGTGGTAGTACTCCCGCAATGACCTCTGCTTCAGGTAATTGATATGTTTTTCCCATGTGCACTTAGAGTCATACCATACTCCTAGATACTTGAAGCTAGGTGACTGAGTGATGGGTATTCCGGACAGAACTAGCTCGAAGCGAGGTGGTGGTCGCTTTTTTGAAAAGACTACCATCTCCGTTTTTTCAAGCGAGAATTCGATTCCAAGACAACTGGCCCAACCGGTCAGATTATCTAGCGTGTTTTGCAGGCTGTTTTTCATGTCTACAGCTAGAGTCGCCGTGACTGATACAACGCAGTCGTCAGCTAACTGGCGCATTGTACAGCCGTCCGTCAAGCATGTGTCGATGTCACTGATGTAGAAGTTGTACAACAGCGGACTCAGACAAGAGCCTTGGGGGAGACCCATGTAGCTTGTTCGTGTTATTGTTGAAGAACCGTGGTTGAAAAGTAAATGCTTTTCAGACAGCAGGTTGATCAAAAAGTTTGTTAATATAGGGGAGAATCCTCTCTGATGCAGTTTCTCGGAAAGAATTTCGATTGAAACTGAATCAAATGCGCCTGTGATATCCAGGAAAATCGAGGTCATTTGTTGTTTGCTGCCAAGAACCATTTCCGCTTCTGTGGCTAGCAATGCCAGGCAATCGTTAGGGCCCTTGCCCCTACGGAAGCCGAACTGGGTCTCTGAAAGTTGGTTAGTTGTTTCTGCCCAGTTGTCAAGTCTACGCAGGATCATTTTTTCAAGCAATTTGCGTATGCATGAGAGCATCGCAATCGGCCTGTACGAGTGGTGATCTGCGGCAGGTTTGTCTGGCTTTTTGATTGCGATAATCTTAACCTGTCTCCAAGCTTCCGGAATCATATTGTTCCTGATAAGCTTATTAAACAGTTTAAGAAATCGTAGCTTGGCCGAGTCCGGCAGGTTTTTCATCAAATTAAATTTGATCCTGTCCGGTCCTGGAGCCTTGTTCTTGCAAGACGCGAGGGCAATTGAAAACTCCAACATGGTAAATTCTGATTCTTCAATAGCTGTTGTATCGCTAAATTTTTGCTGTGATGGGACAGCGTCTGGGCATACCTTTTTCGCGAAATCATAGATCCAACGTTCAGAGTATTCATTAGCCTCATTACTGTCCGACCTATTGCGCATTTTTCGAGCCGTATTCCAGAGATAGCTCATAGAAGCATCTCTGGGTAACGAGCTTGTGAAATTTTGCCAGTATGATCTTTTTTTCAGTTTGTGTAGCTTAGACTGTTTTATTTCCAGCTCCCTAAACTGATCATAAAGCTCAATTGAACCACCATCCCTGAATGCTATGTATGATGCTTTTAGAGCTTTTTTTATCTCGGTGCATTTTTTGTCCCACCATTGCTTGTTGGGACGAATTTTCAACTTGTTCTCAGGGGCAGGTCTCTTCTGAGATTGCAACGCGCTATCTAGCACTAATGTTGCAAGGAAGTTGTATTCGTCGGATGAAGAAAGCTCATCCGTTGTTTCGAGACCCTGGGATATTGTGTTCGAGAATTTTTCCCAATCAATATTCCGGGTAAGATCATACTCTACTTCGACTGTGGTAGCAGAATGGAGCCTGCTCTTAATCGAAATACTGATTGGCAAATGGTCGCTACCGTGGGGATCTTGAATAATCTCCCATTTGCAGTCCAAAGCCATTGAGGAGGAACACATCGACAAGTCTAATGTGTTCTCTCGTATTGGAGGCCTTGCAATTCTCGTAGCTAACCCAGGTATGTTCAATAAGGTCATATCGAAGTCATCGAGAAAGCTTTCAATAAGAACAGCGCGGCTATCATCCCTGGGTGCGCCCCACGCCGTACCGTGAGAATTGAAATCTCCCAGGATGAGGCGTGGAGACGGAAGCAGTTCCGTTATTTGTGACAGCTGCAACCGGTTAATAACCGCTCTAGGCGGAATGTAGACTGATGCGACAGTGAGGCCCTCCCCAGCAATTGTTATATGGCAAGCAACAATTTCTATTGCATCAATTGCTGGGAGAGGAATTCGGAAGAATGGGTAGCATTTTTTGATACCAAGGAGCACTCCGCCATAAGAGTTTCCTCGGTCTAAACGGATGACATTGAAGTCTTGAACGGCAAGTGTCGTATCAGTTGACAACCATGTTTCAGATAGCGCGAAAATATCGCATTTGCTATCGTGAAGCAGGAGTTTAAATTTATCTAATTTGGGGATCAAGCTTCTACAGTTCCATTGTATGATCCTTGTTGCCGATTCGTCACTTCTGTTGTCTAATTTAGACATCGAAGGATACGAACGCGAGGAGGGGCCATTTGGTGCTTAATTGCTTACCCAAAATGCAAATTGTTGGAAGCCAAGCCGAAATCATACTCTTGAGGGAATCAGATAGACCAAAAGTGGTAAATATCCATTCAACGATCATTTTGAATGAGATACGTCCATCAGTGGTCGGTATTTCAGATTCCGATGACTGTGTTTTTGGCGGAAGCAGATTGTTTTCCTGGTAGTTTGGGAAACTCTTTATCGAAATTGTTACCCTCAGGATTAAGCTTGAATCCTGGAGGTGACGGCTCAGCAATATTTTGCTTGGAAGGTGGACCACTTGGGGTATCTATATGTGTTTTCTTCTGCTCCTTTCTAGGAAGCTTGGGGGAAGATACGCTTGGTCGTTTACGCACGGCTCCACTTGACGGAAGAGGTTGATATACCTCTTCATCATCATTGGGATCGTCATGTTCCAAGCTGGAATATGGGTTTTCCTGTTGTTGTAAGGCAGTCTTCAGCATCTGTGCAAATGACTGCTTACAGCGTTGTTTTGTCGATTTTTTTAACGCTTCTGAGCGTTGTTTATATGTTGGACACGCCTCGACTTCGTGTGGATCACCACCACAAAGACAGCATTTTGTCTCTTGATCGCCGCAAGCGTGGTTAATCTCGGAGATTTCACCACACTTGGAGCATTTAGGTTTCTTGTTGCAGTAGGTCTTCGTGTGCCCTAACTGCAAACAATTCGTACACGTCATGACTTTTGGAAAGAAAAGTCTCACGGGTAGTCGAATCTTGTGGAGCTCGACAAAATCCGGGAGTACTTTTCCCTCAAAAGTCACTCTAAACGAGTCATTTGGGGAATAATTGCCCGTATTATCCTTCGAATACATTCTCCTGCATTCGAGGATTTTTATTTCAGGAAGGGATGGATTTTTAAAACATCCAATACCTTTCACAACATCCTCTTCTGTGAGGTCAGCCTCGGTTATAACACCCTCTATTTCAACTACGCGTGCCGGTATATAAACGCGGTACTCGATATTGAAATTTGGATCCTGGACGACAGCATTTGCTTGTCGGGGATCCGAGAATGTTGCCTTGAGTCTATCCGCTTTGACCTTGTAGACCTCGGTCAAGCTCGAGTACTTTTCCTTTAGAGTTTTGCATATCTGTAAAACTCTAAGAGGCTTGTTTTTGGGTCGGAAATACACGACCCAACGTAGACCAGGTTGTTTAACCTGATACATTTTAACCCGAGTTGACTCATCTTTACTGGATGGGATAACCGGGGCAGTTTTACGGGGTCTTTTACGCTTTTTAACGACATCGAAAAAAGCGTTATTTTCATTATTCGGGATGTCAGAAAAATCCATCCCGGGCTCGTCACCTTCTGAGCAAGATGAGATGTCCGGTGGAATAGGCAATCCACCTACCGCCATAGCGGTTGTGAACTATATGCCGCTAATAATTAATATATGGAATATATTGAAATACTTATATATTAAAAGCTAAAGAGTATGACTATATATAAATAGGAGAGGAAATACGAAATCGAAATATATCTGTATGTATATACGGAAATAAAAAGTTTAAAAAAAAATATAAAGGTTGTGTCACTTATCTTTATATGTATGTGAATCAGCAGCACTGCTTGCGCTGTCTCTTCAACTGCAGAGCGGCGACGCAGCGTACGCTTTCCTCCCGTCAGGGTTCCACAGCACACGCGCACGGCAGTCGGGGCTCCCCCACCAAAAACGACGCGTATTCGCACACCAAACAACACTACTGCACACGCGTACGCTAAAAAATAGAGCGCGAAATTAGTTTCGGTGATCCGCAGAGCACTCTAGAAAAACGACTTTCCTGCTCGGCTGCCGAAAAGACTATGACTGGAGGGATTTTGTTGGATCTGCTGTGAAAGCAAAGGAATCTGTTGGGCGAGGATTTTGAGACACGGCAGGTCCGCCGGACGAAGGGTATTTTGGATTAGAAGGGAATTATCATAAGGAAGGGATTCGATCTCTTTTAGGTGGCGATTGATCAGTAGCGCTTTGCATTTGATCGCCGGAAGTTGCAGTTTTAATCCACCCTGTTTTCTGTTACGCGCCAACTGGTGCATTGGAACTCGTGCTGGCAGCCCACGAAATAGAAACGTCCCCATTCTCGCTGTTAACTTTGCTGTGTGTGCACATTGTGGTGGAATCACAGACGAAAGATACCACACCTTTGACGTGATGAAAGTGTTCAGCAAGATTACTTTCTGCTGCAGGTTAAGGGTCCGCATGCTATGCAACCATAATAGTTGCGATACTCTGGATACTAAAGCATCCCAGTTTAGTTTTACCATGCTTCGCACTGAGTTTGTGAAGATTACCCCCAGCAATTTCACGGTGTCATTTGTCTGCAGACCCGGTACCGTCAGTGGGTTCCCATTGATAAATCCAATATCGATTGCCACCGTTTTCTGCCGATTTAACTTTGCCCCGGATACGATCTCGAAATTATCGAACAGCTGATATAGCCGATCGATTGTCCGTGCGGATGTAGCGATCACCGTGACGTCATCAGCGTAAGCAACGCACCGGTCTCCACCACATACTTGCTCCAAGCGCGTGAGTAGTGGATGCAGATAGAGAACAAACAACAGCATCGACAATGGGTCTCCCTGTCGTACAAAGCGTTCGATTAGAAAATGGTTGTGACAAGTGTCCGTTGACTAGAAGACGAGAGAACGAGGCAGCACCAATGCGGGAGAGCCATCCGACGAAGTCCTGGTTCAGTCCCAGGGAGAGAAGGGTGCGATGCAGGAACTCATGAGAGACCCGATCGAAAGCGTGGTCAAGATCAAACGAAATCATCTTTCCTCTTTGCTTTCTCGCGATCAGCTGGGCCATGATCATCACACGGGCGAGAATCTTGTAGTTTACATTGAGCAGGCTTATCGGACGGTACGCTCTCGCTGTCCCATCACCACCACGCTTTTTAACTAACAAGATTGTACTATCGGCGAATTCTGACGGTAGCTCATTCGTCATCGCTTCATTGATAACAAGGTAGAGTTCTCTGTAGATGACGTCGAATGTCCGTAGGTAGAATAGTGATGGGAAACTTATCGATACAAGATTTAGCATTGTTGGGGGTGGTGTAAAGGTTCCCCCCGGATGTCACTGAGTTTCTGAGAAATAATGGTAACTAAAAAGGTATTTATAGTTTTTAGTTTCCTATGAACAGATGAATTCGACAACTAAGTACTGGAGAACTTTAAAAAAATAACCAAACTTTTCGCACCATCTCATAAAAAGCAATGACACGAAATTGTAATAAAATGCATTTTCTTTGGCTTGCCAACTATTATAATATGATGGACATGCATAGCGGCAGTCTATTGGTAATTCTCTGGTAATTGTTTAGTTTAACTTGGAACTGTTTAAGTATAAAGTATCTGTTACCCAACAAACAATTTTTAGTTCAACTAAAAATCCAAATCAACGAAATTGTTGCGCCAAAAAAAGTATCCTGATTTATACAGGGGGTGGAAAAAATAATTGAGATAGATAAAATTCTCTCGAATTTTAAATGGGCAGAACTTTACGAAAAATTGATCAATTTTGATAACCGGTTTCATTTCACTGGCAAACAGTATTATATTAGTATTACTTGGGAACTTGGTGTGACCATCCTACACCGAAAATGTTTCGGATTTCAAGAGTGTGTGTCAAAGTGTACATCTTTGCAACGCATAGAACGTTTTAGGCAACTAAATTGTCTATCTAAAATACTTCATGTAAAAAAATCTGAGATCACCGATATTTTCTAAAATCATTTTTTGTTTTAAAATTATATTTTTTTCAGAGTAGGATCTTAAACTCATTTTTTTTATATTTTTGAAGTAGGCTGACCAGATTTTCTCGGGATAAAAACGGGACAAACGGGTTCAAAAAACGGTACACATGTTAACATTTATTCTTGAAATTTTTTTCCAACCAAAGCATGCAAACAATTGGGACTGCTTCGATGAACTTACCCCATCCTGAAGATTGAAATTTTCAGCAATGAGTTCCTGAAATTTGTCACATGATGATCGAAATTTTGACTAACAATTATCATGGTCTCAACTTTCAATCTGACCTTTTTAAATGTTAATCCAGATAAATTTTCAAACGCAAGTTTTTTGCAAAGTTGCTTGTTTTAATAAGACCTACACACCCACAATGTTCGATTGAATTATGCTAGAGTGCTGCAAGCTCAAAGAAAATTAGTACCCAACAGGGAAAAAACCGCCAAAATCAACACCCATACTTAATAAATTCATACCTCGATGATTCCTTGGCGAATTTTCAATCTTTGGCTACCAATGAACCTGAAATAAATTCTGATTTATTGACAACATATAAACCTATGTGAAACAGAATGTCAGAAAAAGTTCTACGCGTTGCAAAAATGTACACTTTGGCACACACTCCGGAAATCTGAAACATTTCCAGTGACCCTTGGTCACGTCCAGTTCTCAAGTTATACTAGAAATCTAGGACAGTTTTCCAGTAAAATGAAACATGTTTTGTCTGAATTGATTCATTTCTCGTGAAGTTTTGGCCATTTAAAAATTGACAGAATTTTGCCTGCTTCAATTATTTCCCTTATTACACAACCTTCAAAATGAACTTCGGCTTGAAACTACTCCGTAGAAAGCACTCCCGGCGTAAAACTCAAAGACTTTCCAAAACAAACTGTTTAACTCGTCCGGTAGTTTGAATTATCATTCGCAGTATCGTAAGATTTGTCATTCAAGGCCTTAACACAATGGATACGTTGCGGCTGCGTTTGCGGCAATTTGACAGTTAGCCCATACATTTACTGTCAAATAAACAAGTTAAATGCTTCGCTGGATTTCCAGCGGAAAAATGATTTTATTTTTGGCTTTGCGTGTGATACCCACAACGCCATCCAGGTGGGAAAGTTTCTTCGTTGCCGGGTCCAAAATTGCCATCGGGTTTGGAAGTCGCTGATGTTTTCGGTTGTCAAGAGGTGATGACGAAGGGACCAGAAACCGCGCCCTTGTTCACGGCCGAGGTGGGGGAGACAGATGCGTGCTGTGAGGGCTTTGTGGTCTGTAAAAGAGCATACATGCGTAGCCGCACTGCGTAGCTGCTCGCATAAGCCAGTGCTCACATACATGCGATCAAGTCTGGAAGCAGCGTTGTGTGTGACGTAAGTAGGAGCGTGTATTGCGGGGTACAGTTTCAGCCACACATCGTGCAGTTGGAGCTGCTGTACGGTCGCTTGGAGAGCGGGGCTCGTATTAGCACTTGTGGAGTCGCTCGAGCGAAGCACGCAGTTGAAGTCGCCGGCGAGGATGACGTGTTGCGTATTGTGGCGAAGGTAGTAAGCGATCGTGCCGTCGAAGAAGCTCTCCCTTTCCGCACGGGCAGCTGTACCCGAAGGAGCGTATAGATTGCAGAGAGTCGTATTCTGCACCCGCAGAGCAATGAGCAAATTGTCTCTGCCGGTAGTGTTGTGTCGCCGTACAGCATCCACTGTGTAGGTAAAATGGAATGTGCAAAGTGTAGTCAAACGGTTGTGATCAACGATGTCGTTTACTGTTGTAACTGCAAACAGAGATTTCACTCTCGCTGTGTAGGCATCGGTAATGCGGCTATTAAGTTGATCAATGCGAATGACAATCTTCTGTTCAAGTGTGATTATTGTCTATCGGTTCAGTGTTGTGATGAGCAGAATGTATCGGTTTTGGATGTCAAAGTAATAAGAGACGAGATTAACAAAATTTCTGCCTCTTTTACAGATTTGCAAAACAACATTGCTGCTCAGATAGACAACGCGTTCAAGATCGGGATGGAAGAAATGAGATTAAATGTAAATGGTACTCTAAAGGAAAGAGTTGCCGATTTTGAAAAATTAATGCATGAAAAAATGAATAATATGACTCTGTCATTTTTTGAAAATAAACGTGATAGGGATTTAGTTGCGATGAATAGTGTGATATCTGAACCGGCTGATCTCAGCCGTAATTCAGCTAAAAAAGTTAAAAAACGAAAGTTAAATGAAGATGAAAAACAAAGTTTTAGCGATGAACCGATGACTTATGCAAACGTTTTGAGCGGTAGTAAGAAACGTAAGGCTTGTCCATTCATCGTGATTAAACCGAAAGAGTCCACCCAAAGTAGCGAAGCTACGCGGGAGTTTTTAAAATCAAAATTAAATCCTAAAACACACAAGATTAGTAACTTTAAAACCGGGAAAAGCGGCTCTGTTATTGTTGAGTGTGCAACAAAAGAAAATGTGGAGGTTGTGAAAAATGGCATTGAGTGTAATCTGGGTGAAAGCTATACAGCTGTTGTTCCCACACCTCCGGTGCCAAGATTAAAAGTGTTGGGCATGAGCGATCAATATTCCTCAGATGTCTTCATTGACTTTTTGAAAAGTCAAAATGAAGACATTGCAATTGGAGATGTCAAAGTCTTGCGTACGTATGGAAATCCACGTTTCACGTATAACAAGTACAACGTTGTGATAGAAGTCGATAGAAAGACTTATGACTGTTTATTATCCGCGAAAAAAGTAAATGTTGGGTGGGATCGGTGCCCTAGAGTTCCAGCGATAAATGTCCTTAGATGCTTCAAATGTGGAGAATTCGGCCACAAGAGTACAGATTGCAAAAACCATGAAACGTGCTCTTTGTGTAGTGAGCATCATAGAACTTCGGAATGCACATCCACTGTATTGAAATGCGTTAATTGTTCTAAATACAATAAAGATCGTAAAATGAATCTGGACGTTAACCATGCGGCATCTAGTTCAGAGTGCCTAGTTTATAAAAAATTGTATGATCAAAAAAAAAAGGCAGCCTGCATTTCAATAAATAGCAATCAGGTTCCAGGAATGTGTGTAGCTTAGATATTATATATTTGAATATTGCTGGTCTCTTTACAAACTACGTAGCTTTACGTCAGATTGTAGAGTTGAATCGTCCATTTTTAGTTTTTTTGTCAGAAACACACATAGTAGATATCGATGCATTTGATCAATATTCTATTCCGGGATACAATATTGCTGCCTGTTTGTCACATTCTATACATACTGGAGGGGTTGCTATTTATGTCAAAGAATCAGTACAATTCAATGTTTGTTTCAATGAAGCAATTGAAGGAAATTGGTTTTTGGGCATAACAGTGGACCAAGGCATGAAGGTTGGTAACTATGGTGTAGTTTATCATTCCCCTAGTTCTAGTGATCAGCGATTTTTGCAAATACTAGAAAACTGGTTTGAGTTATTTGTGGATAGCCGCAAATTTAACGTGATTGCTGGTGACTTTAACATAAACTGGCGTGATAGCTTTAATTCGAGCCATTTGAAGAGATTAATAGAGTTTTGCAATTTAAAACAAGTTGTTACTGAATATACGCGTATTTCTAGACACAGTAAAACTTTAATTGATCATGTTTATACAAACTTTGGATCTTTTACGTCTTGAACGTAAGAGAGATGGATGGTATAAAAAGTTTTGTAGAACAAATAGTAATGATCACTGGCGTTTGCAAATCGCGGTCCATAACCTTTAATGGCACAGAAGAACGATCAGAACAAGCAATCGCTTCCAGAGCTGCGGAAAGTCAATATTATACTACTGACATTACGCCAAAATGATGCAATACCAGAATCAGCCAACTACGGTGCATGGTTCATTACAAAAGAGTTTGCGATGTTACAATGATTCTCTTAGCGTCAACTCTCATTCTCATTTTTTTCTTGCAATCTTTCTCGATCATTCGGGTATGGCTGTACTGAGATTGAACCAGCAGAAATATCAAGTTCATTTTGACAGCATGATGTTATGGGGATAGCAAACATAAAATCAATGATTTTTCTTCAATTGATATGTATGATATTGATGTATGGTCGGCATGCGATCAGACCGAACTAAGCGCCGTTTTCTCAGATTGAGTTATTGACACCCAGTGGATATGAGAAGTAATAATCTATCTATTATGAAGTAACTAAATCATTTGAGCATTTGATAACGATATTATAACAAAAATTCTCTGTAACAGCTTGTACACAGCAATTGCGGCGGTAAATGTTTTTCGACGCTTGGTTCGGTTTGGCTGCACGCCGACTAAAATCATTGTCAATTAACAACTATTACTTCGTTTTGTAACTGAGCGTATTTTAGTTTGGTACATTTTGAATTTGTATGATCATTCATTTTTATTCTCAGTAGAGAATATGCTTCTTCATAACACCAATTGTAATAAAAAGAATTCTTTTAATATTTTTCAAATGATCTCATATCTGAAAAATAATATTGCATTTTTATTTGTTTTTTGACAGCATGAGTTTATCAATTTGATTCTTGAATATTGTGCTTGTTGTAGGTTAAACTAAAGACAGTGTTGTTCGCGGCAAAAAATGAATCGCGGGTGGCAAAACAGAAAACTTTTAAATATGTATGGGTATGTATATTTATATACAGATCCTGTTAAATGTTGGCACGGTTCAACTTTGAAACTGTTCAATTTTGGTTCGGAACGGTTTTGCTTTTCTCCTAGTTTTTATTCATATTTTCTTTTAACGAAGAGGATGGCCGGAGTTAATCGACTGGTTTCAGATATATGACCGGAATATGTTTCAGTAACATGGTAACGATGATCAAAGCAGTGCTTAGAAGTGCTTAAAATCCTACCATGCCTCTCATTGAAAAATGTAAAAATGCGGACCTGTTCCGGTTGTGTTCCGAATACTCGGAGTTGTTGTGCCAGCCCATCAAGCGACACCTATAACCACTGGTTTGAAATTATAATCCTAGTTCATTGGTTGCCATATCTTGAGTTGGGATCGTCACAGACCGCAAAGCAGATCAATTTTAAAAAATCCTGATAGCAACAAACTTCAAGCTAGCACTGACATAATCACGCTACTGAAACTATTTTTGATATTCCAAAAATCACCTTGATTTGCATTGCACTGATATTTCCGAGTGAACTCTGTATATTCACGACGATTGACAATGAGAAGCCGAAAATGGCAACAAAAGAGACAAGATATTGAATCACTTGTCGGAACCTCACGCTTACTGTGATGGTTGCTGGCTATTTATGAGAGAAAGAAACGAGTGCGATGATATTTTCTCTCTCGTCATAGTCAGCATGTTGCTTGGATTAATCGCAGCTCTGATCGCTTCTAAGTTCAATACTTATTTTATCGATAGTGTTTCAGATATCAATCGATCTATTGAATTGGTGGATGAACCTGATGAAATGAAACAGCCAATTAATGTTAACTGTACTTTGACCGGTTTTCACCCTATTTCATACATAGAACTGAAAAACATTTGTTTTTCAATGCAAAAAACGGCTGGAATCGATAACGTTAATGCAAAAGTGATTCAAGATTGCTTACATGTCATCGGACACAACCTCCTTGGCCTAATCAATGAATCGTTACAAACTGGGCACGTGCCACGAGTTTGGAAGGAATCTTTGGTGGTTCCTATTCAAAAGGTTGCTGGTACGAGTAAAGCCGAAGAGTTTCGTCCCATCAACATGTTGCACACATTAGAAAAAATTTTAGAACTTGTTATCAAAGGGGAGTTTCTTTCGGCTTCGTAGTCTTCAAAATGTGAAAAGAAAATGATATTTTTCTCTTACACCGACGTTTCGAATAATATATATATTCTTTATCAAGGCTCTACAAGTAAATTAAGATCAAAACGATTTTTAGAAACAAATACATAAATTATGCACATAACATCATTACCGAGAGGACCATTTTCCTGTGAAGTGGTTCTTCGGCTAGAGCATTCATTGTCGAAACACATTTTAAAGACTGCGAAGCCGAAAGAAACTCCCCTGAGTAAACTAACAGTCGATAAAAAGTATAGTGGAAATAAGATGGCGCGTCCCCCAGCTTTTATCAAGCGATTGACAACGAATTCGGAAGCACAACCCTCACGATGCTAAAAGAGTATGCAACAAGTAACAAAAAATATGGCAATATGATAAGTCGAAAAAAGTTTCTCGTAAGATGTCGGAGGAGAGGTATATTCCCAAACCATATAAAAAACTCGTTCAAGTGTTTTTTCGCGTTGCTCGAGACCGAAAGCCCATTCATAAACAAGTTTAATAGGAGCATCAACAGGTTTAGGAAGTCACTCTTAAATATCGAAATCAGACAGACCTACTATACAATAAATAAGCTTCAGAACGAGCTCAAATCGTTGAAAGGACAGATTGTACATATCCTGCCTGAACATATCGCACAGAGCTTTCTTCGGTTCCAGGATAATTTTTTGCAAACACATACCGAACACAGCACGAAAACCACTAAACGAAAATTTGACAACTTGCAACTTGAAGCAATCCGCCAACCCCCAATGGTAACCCAAAAGCAGTTCACAACGCTACATCAACAACAATTCCACCAGAGACTGAGGTTTTGTTGAGCTTAGGACCGAAGTTCGCTTTGCCATATACCTCCGTCACTGACGTGCCAGTTTTCCACTTGATCGCGGATTTGGAAAATGTCCTTATTTCCAATCCGGATAAATCAGTGCGAGATCGTAATCGATGCAATGTCGTCAATATGATTCAGAACTATCTGCACACGTTTGATTCAGCATCATACGATCCTCTGAATGCATTCTTACAACATGCCTGCAGAATAACAAAGAGCTTCGTCAAAGATAACCCAGACACGATTATTGTTCAGTCTGACAATGGAAAACAAACCGTTATAATGTACGAGAATGATTACAACTCAAAAATGCTACACCTACTGTCTGATGAGAACACATACAAGCCCACTAAAACCAACCCCACATCAGGTTTTAAAAAGCAAAACAACGATTTGGTAAATCGACTGCTAAACTTAGAGTTGATTGATTCAACAACAGCCTATCAGCTACGCACCTTGTCATCGCATTGCCCAAGAATATATGGACTACCGAAAGCACATAAGCAGGACCTACCGCTCCGGCCAGTCGTACCCAACATCGGAGGACCATCATACATGCTGTCTAAATATATTGGACGCATCGTGCGAGCATCGATTGAGTGTGAGTATAATGTAACAGACTCTTTCAGTTTCTGCGAGTACATTAATACGGTACGACTGCCACCAAGCTACATTCTTATTTCGTTGGATGTGGTATCTCTATTCACTTGCATACCCAGGAGTCTAGTAATACACACAATAATAACCAAATGGGATAGAATCAAACGACACACGAAAATCAACCTTGATTTTTTCATTGAAATTGTAATTTCTGCATGGAATGTAGCTACTTCTCATTTCGTGGACAGTACTTCAAACAGATCTCTGGAACCGCCATGGGGAATCCCTTCTCGCCAACTGCAGCTGATTTAGTTATGGAATTATTGCTTGAAGAAGTGGTAGAACGGTTGAATTTCCCGCTCCCACTTTTGAAAAAATATGTAGATGACTTAATCCTTGCTGTGCCCGCAGACCAAGTCGAAGAAGTTCTAGATGTTTTTAATAGCTATGACAGCAACCTACAGTTTTACGTGTGAAAGAGAAGAGGAAGGTAGAATTCCATATCTCGACATGGTGCTAGTCCGCAAAGCAGACCAGTCCATCAAAACGGAATGGTATTCCAAACCCATGGCCTCGGGTAGATTCCTGGACTTTTTCTCTTGTCACCCGTTGCATATGAAAATGAATGTGGTTGCCAACTTTATCATGAGAGTACGAAAACTCAGCACAAACCTCCCCCCAAAAGCGATCAACGACATCATAGACGAACATCTTAAGGTCAACCACTATCCTTTATCGCTGCGAAATAGATTGCAGAACAGACTAATGAGGAAGAACGTACAAGATGCCCCAGCAGAAACATTGCCAACAACATACAAACCTATGCCCTACATCGACAGATTAACGGCGCGCATAAAGAAATCACTGCGTATAGATTTCCCAGAAATTACCCTCGCTACACGTAATGAGCACACCATAAACCATTTGTTCACGAACACCAAAGATCGGATCGCAACATTAGATCGCAGCAACGTCATTTACAAAATTCCCTGTGCCAACTGCGATGCGTGCTATGTTGGACTCACTACACAGCATCTCAAAACAAGAATCAGCAACCACCGGTCAAACATTAAAAAACTGGATGAGCTCAGGTCAAACGAACATGCCACCAGCCCATCTACTATTGCCAAAATACATCACCTGAGGGAAAAAACTGCTTTACTCCAACACAGCATCGACGAGAACCATTCATTTAAGTTGAATGAGGTGTGTATCCTGGATGAACATAGGCGAAAAACAGCGTTGAACGTGTTGGAAATGTGCCACGTTATCACGAACGATCATACGGTAAACAAACGCAGTGATGTTGAAGGCTTAAGCACAACATATACAGCAATCATGCAACACGTCAAGCGCAGTACAGAAATAAACAACAGCAAACGTCAACGGTCGCTGACAGCTTCCACCGAGTGTCACACAGCATAACTTGTGCGCAATAGAGTTTGCATGCAAGGTTGCTGGTTACGGAAAAAATGGTTTAGTATGATTGAGAGTGCTACGAGTTCTGCTTCGCTAAAGTGTACAGTTTTTAATTTGTTTTTTTTTTTTTTTTTTTTAATTTGCATAACGTAAGAAGCAAGAATTGTATTTGATATCATGTTTAGCTAATTTAATGTATTTTTGGATGTTCTGTTAGGATGATTACTTTCTGTTTCGATAATTAATGCTCTAGCCGAAGAACCACTTCACAGGAAAATGGTCCTCTCGGTAATAATGTTATGTGCATAATTTATGTATTTGTTTCTAAAAATCGTTTTGATCTTAATTTACTTGTAGAGCCTTGATAAAGAATATATATTATTCGAAACGTCGGTGTAAGAGAAAAATATCGTTTTCTTTTCACATTTTAAAGACTGCGAAGCCGAAAGAAACTCCCCTGAGTAAACTAACAGTCGATAAAATGTATACTTGTTATCAAAGGCCAACTTTTAAATTATCTTAATATGAACAGTTTGTTAATACCAGAACAATCAGGCTATCGAGAAGGTCATTCTGGTGAAACTGCGTTGAATTTGGTGTTAGCAAAATGGAAAGAAAATATTGAGCGTAAAGAAACTATTGTTGCAGTGTTCTTGGATTTAAAACGCGCTTTCGAAACAATTTCTAGGCCCTTGTTGTTACGAACAATAAAGCGCTTTTGTATTACAGGTACTGCATACAAGTGATTTGAGAGCTACTTGTGTGACAGAACTCAACGGACTATTTTCAATGAATTTACATCTTTTCCCATGGGAAACATTCTTGGAGTACCTCAAGGAAGTGTATTAGGGCCCATTTTATTCATAATGTACATTAATGACATGAGACAAGATTTACGTTTCTGTGATATTAACCTTTTTGCTGATGATACTGTACTGTTCATTGCAGCTAAAGATCTCGATTTTGCTATTATTCGCTTGAATGAGGACTTATGTTCGCTGAGTAGATGGTTGAAATTCAAACAACTAAAACTGAATATAAGTAAAACTAAATTCATGGTTATTTCGCGCAACCGTGTTACTGAAAATGTCTCTGTGGTAATTGACAGCGAGACACTTGAACGCGTACGTGAGATGAAATATCTTGGCGTGACTATTGATGACAAACTCAAGTTCAATATTCATATTGACAATGTTATCATGAAAATTGCCAAAAAAATATGGAATTCTCTGTCGTTTGAATAAAAAGTTGAGTACTTTTAGCAAGTTTCATCTCTATAAATCAATCATCTCTCCCCACTTGGACTTTTGTTCTTCCATTTTATTTTTGGCAAATGAAACTCAAATTTCGAGGTTACAGCGTTTGCAGAATAAAGTTATGCGGTTAATTTTGAGATGTAGTAGATTCACTTCCTCGGCCTTGATGTTGGATGCCTTGCAATGGTTATCCGTGAAGCATCGAATTGTGTTCATGACGATGGTGTTCATTTTTAAAATAGTTAACGGATTGCTGCCTCGATATTTGTGTGATCGAATTGTGAGAGGAAGTGATATTCATAGATACAATACTAGAAACGCGATTCGAACACCAAATTTTATTTTTGGAGCTTCGCAGAATTCATTATTTTTTAAAGTAATTGAAGTGTTCAATTCGATGCCTACACAGGTCAAACGTGCAGCAACGCTACTTGAGTTCAAGAGGGCAGCTGAGTTTTTTAGGCAGCTAAACAGAAATGTTTTACAATCCACGCACTAAATTGACGAAGTTTTCATAACAGATGATTTTATGTGGACTTTTACAGTAATAGCCTTGTAGTATTTATTTAAGCATTGTAAAAAATATTATGTTCGTCCCGATGATAATGATGGATTTTGTATTTAATGTAGTAGTAAAAAAAAAATGAGAAGTCTACAAAGGTTTGAGAATCGCACGCGTTACACAGATATAATTGACTACCTTTCTTAAATTAATATATGACATGAAAAATAAAGGTGGTTATTTCCCCGTCTATGGTCACCCACGATTCAATGTTTCGTTTCACAATCATTTTTGCAACTCGAATACCCGTCGAGATGCCGGGAAAGTCGACATCGGCTCCATATTTATGTTCTCGTATCGCGATAACATCACCGTATCTACTCAAGAAATCAGCGAATTCCTGGTCCGTCACATCTTCAGACAAATCATAAAGCCTCACTTCCACTGCTCCGTCCTCTAGGGTGATCCTCAAAGGGTATTTTTTACCATCGACTGCAATATCGTGTTTGTTGTCGTGTTCCTCGCATATTCGCTGCGCCAATGCTAAATCCACGACTTTCACAAAAGAAACCCCCAGGGTTCTACTGTTCTGTATTCGTAGCACTTCACCTTGCTTCAGACCCAATATGGTCGCACAGAAACTATGCACTTTGGCTTTGTCCGGTTTTTTTTGGCACGTTTGAAAAATCTATGCGGAAGGTATTTTCTCGACGGCCCATCGCAAAGTCGTTTGGACGCACAGCGACACCGAACGGCTCCACGATGAGCAAGAAGAGAGATCGAAAGACACAGTTTTAACTGATAACGATAGCTTGCGTTCGACTTTCACAGCACGGTAGCGAAACCGCGTGTGTTCAGTACGGAAGTTGTACGCTCACTTACTTTTAAATTATTGAGTTGTTACCGATTCATTTACATTCACTCATCGCAGGGTGCGCTCCTGTACCCATTGAATAGTAATCCTATTTGATATATAATTTCGAGTTCCGCACACTGGCAATCATTTCAAAAAGTGTCTGCTGTTGTTGTTTCGAAGAATGTAAACCTTTTTGGGCTGTTATGCTTTCATTTCCGATTATATTTGTCTAAATTTTGTAAAGAGAAGCTGATACCCAACAACATGTTATATCCATGAGACTGGCAACTCCATCTGTGACGGTTCTCTCTAGTTTAATTTAACCTATACTTAGGTTTAAATTATAAGGAACTGGAGTAGAGGGTCGATAGCCATTGGCCAAACTTCAAAGCATTGTAAGGCTGCCACTCGCAACAGGCAGAACCGACGAGATGGTGCTGGAAGAGGACTTATAGGAATCGCTGGACAAAGGGCCTTCGGTTTCATCACTGATCCTTGGCCCGCTTAGCGGGAAAGAGGAGAACCCAACAGACAGTTTTCCCCATCCCGAGACACAGCCGAATGACACGGGGAAACCTAATTCACCTCGTGCAGCTGGCAAACGGCTCTCTCAATCGCAACGGTGGCGACTGAAAAGACTGCTAAGCTAAGACCAGCCACATGAGGAGGCCGCTAGCTTAGTTCATCACCCAGTCGACCAGACTGGCCGCTTAGGTCAGGTTGCAACCAAGCGACAATGGCCGACTGACACAGCAAACGGCCTCCTAGAACACGACTGTGCCCATACCAACACAGTCAGGTGGCTGGAGACCACGGCGTCTTCTCGCAAAAGGGGGAAAGGAGCACACCTTCGTGTACATCACACGAGGGACCTGTCAAAGGCTTTATGATTCATAAGGTACTTCCAAGACAGTGTGGATAATACAAACGATAGAATTCTCCGTCTACTCCACAACCATAACGACGGCTTCTCCACATGTGCGTGGCGAGTATGTCTTCGCAACGTCACTGGAAAACCAACAGTCTGCTAACTAATAGCGGCACAGATACTTCTGCTGAACTACGACAAGGTACGCATGCGGCAGGTTGACAGAAAATCTCCGAGCACAGACGCGAAAGGCTCTGTTGCGAAGGCAGAAAAGGAATGTTTAGAGACTCTCAGGGAGTGTATCGCTACCATCTGCATGTTGCAAACCAGCAACAGCGAAGAGAAGCAAGAGTAAGCATCCGACCTGTCGCAACCCTCGGAGCCACAATCCGCCAAAACGTGGGATCACTTCTGTCGCCTGTAGTCTACTGCAACGGGAGTATGTTGATGAGGGTGCGAAGACAGTCCAGCATCACAGCTGATGGCAATTGTGCGCCGATCGGAATTCAACTAGATCCGATGAAGGATGCGTCGTCAACATCGTAAGCAGCATAGGCTGCGTTCAGGTGAATCTCCATTACGCAAAGGGCGCCTCTAGTGTTCTTTGCAGGAGATTCACCAAGGATCAACTATCCGTAGCGCTGATCCAGGAGCCATAGGTCCACGACACCAGGATCCTTGTCTTATCCAACATAACGGGATCTGGTTGCCACTACAGTTGAACTCGCACGATCAATGGCAAACAGTAGATGGTCGTTGCCCCCGCTTACTTCCCGGGGGACGAGAACAACATACCATTATCCGAAGTCGCAGCGCTTGTGCAGTACTGCCAAGCATAAACAAGCCACTCATCGTCGGCTGCGATGTCTACGCGCACCACACAGTCTGTGGCAGTTCGGATGTAAATACACGAGATGAGTAACTGCTGGAATACCACAAAGGTTTAAATCTCACTCTAAGTAGCGGAGAGGGTAAAAAACTGGCAACAGTTCATAGACCATAGACTTATCAGATTTGACATCGAGGCTGTTCCTCTTAGAGAAGAACACTTCAGACACCAAAGAAGATCAATTAGAACTCTTTTAAGAAACATTTGGTTAACTCGAGAACATCCTGTCACAAAACTATTCGAATTCCAGTTGAACTGGACATCGTCGCAAGTGACCTACAGCAAAGGATCACGGAAGTTTTCACTTCAAACTGTCCGTCAAAGAATCACGTGCAACTGGAATGCCTACAAAGCAAAGCAAAACCTTGGTGTTACATTCCGTATCGGAACTCGACCTTCTGTTTCATTATACACAGACTTCGAAACCGATTGTTAAGTGTACAGGACAGTTGCGGGGCTAGTGCTTCGATCCTACTGACACTAACGGTTTCTCCCGAGCCGGGACTCAAACAAACGACAACTGGCTTGTTAGGCCACCTTCGTACCTCGAGACCAGCTGGGAAAGCATCACTGAATACAACGTTTAGCTACGCAAAGCCAAATAGAGACCTAGAGGTATGTGAGTCTGTGTTCTGTGAGGACATTCATTTTCTGCCTGGGGCAATACGATTGCAAAAAGCAATATTTAAAGATCGTACGGATGGTCTCAAGCAATTGAAAAAGATAGATGGAAGTATGACTGTCACTACCCAAGTAACGCTGATTGTTCTTATGAACATTCACTTTTCTGACTCCGGATCGAACGTTGAAGAGCTTCATAGGTACGGATCCAGACGCACGACGTCACGTGACTTCGCAATGCTAGTGCGTCGATAGTTTACAGAGACTTCTATCAACTAGGTACTAACCTCTTTTGAGTCTATGAAGTCACCAGGACAGGATAGAGTTCTACTAAGCTTACTGCAAAATTGGACTGAGTCATCGTATCCGATGATTGGTAAATGGCTGGATACGTGTCACTGGAGACCCTATTGTGATCATTCACCTCTGTCCAGCAACTCCTATCCCAACCTCCACGAGGTGCCGACCGGGATACGTGTAACCCTAGCAATGATCGGGTAACCAACTCCCGGTGGAAACTTTGGTCGTATGCTGACTGGGAAGAAGAATCGTACGCGGCTGTATCCCAATGTTAGGGGCAGCGTACAACAGTGTCTGACTCGGAGCGGGCGGTTGAATTACGAAACGCGGTTCCTCGCCAGCTATATCTAAAAAGGCACCTCCGTCGCGATACTATAGGTATCGCAGTTCTAGCAAGGCAGCTTACCGAGTATAAAATTCTACGAACAATCCAGATATGAATACGGAACGGAACCTAAGGTGGGAATCGGTGGGATCCTAAGCGAACAAAAAAGCTCATCAATTATTGGAAACTCGGTACTTGGAATGTAAGGTCGCAACTCGCACCGGCACGTGCAGGTATCCTGGCCAGAGAGCTGCAGAAGGTGAATGTAGAGGTTGCTGCCATACGGGAGGTGAGGTGGCCGAAAACGTGAGAACGCGAATTCCGGGCAGTAGATCCTATTGTGGGCACTTCATTGAAGTACCACATCTACTACAGTGGCGGCCGGCGTTAAAGCTGAAATGGGAGTCGGTGACATTGGATGGAGGCCGATCAGTGACCGTATATGCGTGTTGAGAATTGAGGGCTAATTTTTCAACTACAGCCTGATAAATGTGTACGTACCGACCACCGATAAACCCGATGAAGAGAAGGAGGAGTTTTATAAGCTCCTGGAAAAGACGTATAATGAGTGTCTAGGACACGACATCAAGATCTTCATCGGCGATGTAAATGCGCAAGTTAGGGCAGGAGAACTACTTCCACCCCGTGATGGGTAAAGAAAGTTTCCATTCTACTGAGAACGACAACCGCCTGAGGCTTATCAATTTCGCTGCAACCAAAGGTAGGGCTATCTGTAGCACTTATTTTGCACACCGGAATGTAGGTAAGCACACCTGGAGGCACCCGAATGAATAGGCCTGCTCTCAGATCGACCATGTTCTGATTGATGGTCGGCACTTTTCAGACGTACGGTCATTAAGAGGACGTGTTGAAATCCAGGACGACAAGGAGGATACAGTTAAACATCCAGTGACTATCAACTGGAGAAGTGGTTACAGAGTATCTGCAGAAGGTTGATGAGCGGATCGAGGATCAAGTTGGATCCATAGTACAATCAGCACCACAGCGGAAGAAGTGTTTCCAACACGTCCAATAATGAGTGGTTTGACGCTGAGTGCCAGCGAACGACGGATGAAAAAAACAACCGTGCCAGAGTTTACATGTAAGCCACGGCTGTGACTCGTCAGAGCGTTGGAAGTGTTGAAGAGTGGCAATTCCTCTGCTTTGTCATACATTTTTTTTTTTTTTAAAGGTGGCGGGGAAATCTGCAAACAGACACCTGAGAAGAGAACTCAGGGTGTGGGGATGAGACTAGGAGAGATGCTGGGGTAGTTACACTCGCCCAGACACCTACTGATCCCTGTCCCGACCCACTAAAACCCCTCCAGTCTCCAGCCCTGGTCTTCCCGGAACGACGGTTAAGTATTACGTCGGGGAGTGGCTTTTGTGCGTGATGCACCCTCTTTACTCTTATAACCTCCTAGCCAACTACCTGGAGACTGGTAATTAGCTACCACTGGCGTGTTGGTGGTTGACCCGCCACACACGTTGCAGCTCCAGAACAATCTGAGAGGCGGCCGCACAGACCGCGTTCCAGATGTCCGGGTCGTCGCACATCCTCCGGACTAGATTGTCCGGAGTAGTGCCAGGCCCGCTCACAACCATCATGTTGCTCCTCGCTCTTGCGAAACGGGGGCATACGAAGAAGACATGCTCAGCAGTCTCCTCCTCCTCCACGCACTCGGGACACATGGGGGACACCGCGTGTCCGAACCTGTGCAGATATTGCCTGAAACAACCATGGCCTGACAGGATTTGTGTCAGGTGGAAGTTCACTTCACCATGTCGTCTCCCGACCCAGCCGGATATCTCCAGTATGAGTCGGTGCGTCCATCTACCCTTTGTGGAGTTGGACCATTCCCGCTGCCAGCGGAGCATCGAGAAAGACCTTCTGGTACCTCGTATGCCCCTTGTGTCACGTTGGTCGAAACACTCTCTGTCCTCCTTGATGGCGATGCTGATAGGCATCATACCGGACAAGACACAGATTGCATCGTATGACACCGTACGATACGCACTCGCAACTCTCAGGCACATGAGCCTGTAGGTACTTTCCAGTTTACCACGGTAACTGTTAGTACCTAGCGCTCTGGACCACACTGGCCCACCATACCTAAGTATGGACGAAACCACGCTGGCAAGAAGTCTTCGCTTGCTGCCATAAACCGCTGAGCTATTGGACATCATACGAGATAGTGCTGCAATAGCCGATGAGGCCCTCTTACAGGCATAGTCGACGTGACTCCCGAACGTGAGCTTGTCGTCCACCATAACCCCCAAGAGCTTCAGGGATTGCTTCGAGGTGATGGTGCAGTCTCCGACTCTGACCACCGCCTGTTGCTCCGATTTACGGTTGTTCACAACCGTGACCTCCGTCTTATGATGCGCGAGCTCCAGTTTCCTGGAGCGCATCCAGTCCTCGACCTTGCTTATACAGTGCGCGGCCGTCAACTCGACCTCCTCGATAGACTCGCCGTAAACCTCCAGCGTTATGTCGTCTGCAAAGCCGACGATCACAACCCCTACAGGGAACTTGAGTTTCAACACTCCGTCATACATGACATTCCACAACACCGGGCCCAGGATAGAACCTTGCGGAACTCCTGCGGTAATTGGGACGCACTTCTGACCCTCCTCCGTGTCGTAAACAAGTATTAGATTCTGGAAATAATTTTCCAGAAACTTGTACAGCGACACTGGTACATGGATGCTCCTGAGCGCGAGCGCTATGGAGTCCCAACTGGCACTATTGAACGCATTCTTCACGTCGAGCGTGACGATTGCGCAGTAGCGTATTCCCCTTCTCTTGCGCTGGATTGCTACCTCCGCCGTCTTGATGACGGAAGAGATTGCGTCCAGCGTGGACCTGCCCTTCCGGAAGCCGAACTGGTTACTTGCCAGACCGTGTACACCCTCCGTGTACCTCACCAGTCTGTTGAGGATGATCCTCTCAAGCACCTTGCCCGCGGTGTCCAGCAGGCAGATAGGCCTATATGCCGATGGGTCCCCTGGCGGTTTCCCAGCCTTCGGCAATAAGACCAGTCTCTGCCGCTTCCACCTGTCCGGAAAGAGACAGTCATCCAGGCACCTCTGCATGACTGCCCTGAACAGCCCGGGGGCCGTTTTTATCGCCAGGTTAGGGATACCATCCGGTCCCGGTGCCTTGCACACCTTTAGGGATTTGGCGATCACGATGAGTTCCTCATTTGTAACCCTTGCCTCCTCCCCTGCCTCGACACGGCTGTCGTCGCTCACGGATTGGATGCTCGGCAGGTTGGCCGACCATCTCTGGTCTATGTCTGAGATACTGGAACGTCGGACGTGAGACTCGACTGCCGGAGGCCAAGAACTTGGCACGTGGCGTGGAAAGAGTCCCTCGATGATACGCTCCAGCATCGCTGGTGATCGCTCTGCAGGCGCCAGCGCGCCTTTAGTCTTGGCCATTACGATCCTGTAGGCGTCACCCCACGGATTTGTATTGACACTCGCACATAGCCTATCGAAGCAGGCCCTCTTGCTGGCCTTTATCGCACTCTTTAGCATCGATCTTGCCGAACTGAATGCTGCGCGGCGCTCTGTCCTCTCTTCTTCGTTTCGCGCACGCTGCATCCTCCGTCTTGCACGGAGGCACGCACTGCGAAGGTCGGCTATCGCGTCCGTCCACCAGTAAACCGGTGGCTTTCCATTCCTAGGTTGGCGAGTCCTAGGCATGGTGGCGTCGCACGCCCGCGATAGCATAGCAACTAGTTGGTCAGCAGTCGGGCGGAGCCAACTGCCCCCCTCGCGCTCCCTTCTCATTGCCTCTTCGAATACCTCGGCATCAAAGTGCGATGTCTTCCACCCGCGAACGGTCGGAGTGTTGGCTCTACCCGTCGCTTGCCGCCTCTCGTTGTTGTCTACACTATAACAGACCGCCTGGTGGTCGCTATTGGTGTAGCCATCGTCTACCCTCCAGTTCTTGATCAGTCCTGGGCTGGAGAACGTCACGTCGATGATCGACTCCGCACCATTTCTGCTAAATGTACTTTTGTTCCCAACGTTGGCTAGATCTAGGTTGAGCTTTGCAAAAGCCCCCAACAGGATCTGGCCCCTCTGGTTCGTGAAGCGACTTCCCCACTCAACAGCCCAAGCGTTGAAGTCGCCCGCCACCACCAACGGCGTTAGGCCCGTTAGGATAGGAGGTCGACCATCTGGGTGAACCTTTCGGTAGACCAACGTGGCGGAGCATAGCAACTGCAGTAGAACACTCCGTTTACCTTAGCAACTACGTACCCTTCTTCTGAGGTTGAGACAACCTCCTGAGCCGGGAACTTGCTCGTCGTACATATGGCCGCCAAACTGGACTCATCCGCAACCCAGTTACCGTTTCCGGGAGGGATGCGGTAGGGATCCGATATGACGGCGATGTCCGACAACGACTCAGTGGCTGCTTGGTGTAGCAGCTGCTGAGCTGCGAAGCAATGGTTCAGGTTCAGTTGCGTCACCCTTACGCCCGTGGTTTCGCAGCCGGCTTACCGGCTGGGCACCTGGGGCCTCTCATAAAGTGTTTGGCGTCCCGTTTCCCGGAACATACCATGCACTTGGGAGACTCCACACAGTCCTTTGCTTTATGGCCTGCACCTCCACATCGCCTGCACAGCTGGCTCCTATCGGGCCCCTTGCAGGTCCAGGACTTATGTCCGCCCTCGAAGCACCGGAAGCAAATGTCTGGTTGCTGTAGTATGCCCAGAGGACATACAGACCAGCCGACCTTCAACTTGCCCTCTTTCAGGGCCAGGTTAGCGTCCGCCGACGGTAGTCGGAAGGTAGCTATCTGGGTCCCCGCCAGACCTTTGCGGAGGCGGATTGACTCCTTAGCCACCTCCACCCCGCACTTCGCTTTTAGGGCTTGTGCAATGTCGCACCCCTCAGTGATTTCGTCCAGGTTTTTAAGCTGGAGAGTCACTTCTGAGGTGAGTGCCCGCACTTGCACCTCCTTCCCTAGGACCTTTTCAGCTACCGTTTTGTAGGTAGCCCCCTTGTTCTTGGCGTCCTTCCGGAGCTCAAGTATCATCTCGCCAGTGCGAGATCGGCGGATACTCCGCACATCCGCCCCCAGATCCTTGAGCTAGGTTTCCCCCCTCATCTTCTTCAAGACTTTTGAGTACTTCGACCCATCCGTCTTGAGTATGAGGGCATCACCCCTACTCCGCGCCTTTTTGAACTTTTTTGGTCCTCTGGCCGCTCCGCCATCATGTCGCGTCGCACCTTCCCGACGCTTCCTACCCTCTACGGTAGTCCAAGGGTTGCCCGTAGCCTCCACCTGTGCCTTTTCCGCGGTGGACCTTGAACCGGTTGGCGTGTGTTCCCGTGGAGTAGCACGACCAATCGTTTCTTGGTGTTCCCGGGGGCCGTTTCCCCCGGGGACTGCCTCGTTCGCTTAGCGACCTGCCCCGTGGAGCAGACCGACGCGAACGAGGGGGCGTCTGTCTGCACCTCTTTAGATGCAGTCGCCCTACCGGTCCTGGCCGCTTTCTCGGCCGCCTTCACCCGAGCTACGAGTTCTTCGTGCTCCTTTCTGGCTTCATCAATGGTGCTCCGAAGCAGGAGGAGGCTCTGCTTCAGGTCGCCAGCGATGTTTCGCCTGTTCGCCAAGAACTCGATCATGGCATCGAGTTGTTAAGACAGCGCCACCACTCTTGGCCGCGTGTCCATACACCTTTCGGCGGCCTTGACTAGCAAGGGACCGTCTACCGAGATGTCTGGTGTGGACACCGACGGATTCGCCGTTTTTCCACCTCCAGACTTCGCCGCATCCGTCTCCGCCTTCTTCTGCGGAGTCCGCTGGATGCCACCTCGTGCGAAGGGATTTGGTAACCCCTCCGCACTCGTCTCTTTTGTTTTTGAGTTCAACATTTTTGTTTATTGGGTCCCCCTACCAGCCGCTATCCTTATCCATAATGGAGTAGTCGCCTAAATGGTCCCAAGGTAGTCTATGCCGGAGCAGTGAGGCCATGGCTAGGGGCGGCTGCCATAGCGCCTTATGGGCAACTATGACACCCCCGACCGGCGCAAGTCAGGAAAAGACATCTGATCCTACTCCTGCCGGGTTCCCACCAGGCAATGGACTCGGAACGTACTGGAAGGCCTGCCAGGTTTTACGGGACGGAGACCCCTGCACCGGTTGTAATCTCGCCGTTTCAAGCCGTTATCACACGACATTACTAAGGGAGCTCGGCGCAGGTGCCAGCCCAAAATCATGGTACGAAAACGAAATCCGACTCTTATCCTATAGTGATGCGACCAGTTGCCGTAATTGGGAACACTACTGGCATCAGTCCCAATGGGCGGTATAGTGCATTTGGGTGGTGGGAGCGGCACTACTCGCTCCGTCGGAGCTGCTTCCGGCCAGTGTGGCTTTTGCGAGAATTCAGCGGCACAGTGCCTGAATCTCGCCACGACCTAGGCTAGCTCCCGCTGATGGTCCGGGACTGCTTGCTAGCAGTGAGCACTTCCGTAGCCTTCGGTAATCGCCAATTACCGACCCGTGGTGGCATTCAGCTCTGCCTGTTGTCATACATTTCTAACCCCTTATTCGACCTTGTGTCGGAACCCCTTTTGAGCAAATGTCACTATCATTATATTCTTTTATCTAACCTAAAACTATCGTTCCTATAATAAAACGTGCTTAGCTTTACTCCGTAGTATTTCTCAGGTTATCCGATCTTATCACGGCCAAATCGGTTTCTTATTAGGTTATGGGCCCAGGCCAACGCGATTTATCAGTTCGGAAGTGTTTTCGCCTGCCGGAAAAAGCAAACATGTGTGAAATGGAGCAGGAAAAAGATCTGCATCGTGTACATCTCTTTGACGGGACCAACTATCCCACGTGGAAGTATCGGATGGAAGTAGCACAGAGAACAGACGTTCATCTTATTTTCAAAAGATGTGTAAAAACTTTCAACCGTCATTTAACAGTAAGTGGTAATGCTTCCGCTTTGAGGCGCTCGCGTCACTTAAAAACCAAGCACAGATATCGATAAAATATCGATACAGCAATATTTATGCAGTGCAACTGGGGCACCACAAGACAGATGTCGTTAGTGTATTAATGTATTTGGATTCAAATTTTTACACACGATTTTCAAATTTCTTTATATGAACATGAATGTCTGTTCTCTGTGGAAGTAGTTCTGGAAGAATATGACCTACTGGATCTCATCACGACGTAAGTACGGGAACGGGAGGAGTTAGTCGTCAAGGACTAGGACAAAGCAGAGGAAAAGGCACAGAAAAGGAAGGAGCTGGAAAAGGAGAAAAAGAGGGAACGCAAATGTAAATCCCTTATCGTCTCCCGGATAAGCGACAGCCAGATCGAGTACGTGCAGGGGCATGCCACTCCGAAGGCTATCTGGAATGCTCTTTCGCGTGTATTCGAACGCAAAAGTGTTGTGAAAAGAATGCACCTCAGTCGGCAGTTAAAGGAGTTGAGTTACGAAGGCGGACCATTGCAGCAGCATTTACTGCGGTACGAATCGCTTGTCCGGCAGCTGCGTGGCATTGGAGCGGTGCTGGAAGACGTCGATGTTGTGTGTGGATTGCTGCTGAGTCTAGGCGATTCCTATACAACTGTTGTTACTACGATGGAGTCACTGCCGGAAGAAACGCTTACGCTGGAATTCACTAAATGTCGGCTGCTAGATCAGGAAATTAAACAAAATTCAGTCGATGGTGCAAGTGGTATATCGAAACGGGAGCCGGCGGCGTTTGCAAGAAGTTTGAAAAGGAAGTCCACCGGAAAAGAGATGAAAATAAAGTGTTTCTACTGCCAAAAGATTGGCCATAAAGCGTCAGTGTGTCCTGAAAAGAAGAAGAAACCTGTGTCTGCCCACTTCTCGGAACAAAGCAAGGGCGTGTGTTTTGTTAATGTCGGAAATTCTAATGCGATGAAAAAGATCCAGTGGTTCGTAGATTCGGGTGCGTCTGAACACATAGCGAACAATCGGGACCTGTTTGTGAAGCTAAAACGACTTGATCGTCCGATGACCATTGCTATTGTGAAAGATGGTGAAAGTATCGTTACGAAATACGCGGGATTTACCGTCGTGAATTCTGTTGTTGGGGAGAAGAAGATCGCGTGCGAAGTGCAAGACGTACTTTTTGTACCAGAAGCAAGGTGCAATCTATTCTCAGTTAGAAAGGTTGACGGTGCGGGAATGTCGGTGACTTTCCAAAGCGGAACGGTAAAAATTTTTAAAGGCTCGGATGTAGTCGCGATCGGCAAGCGTGGAAATCTACTGTATGAACTTGAGTTCTATGCGTGCGGAAAAGCGATTGATGCAAAATCTCTGTACTCGTGTGGTGAAGTGCGTATGTGTGATGAACTCTTGCATCGCCGTTATGGCCACCTGAGCCAAAAGAACCTTACGTGTCTTATTGAAACCGGCATGGTCGATGGAATGAACAAAACATCAAAGTCAAAAGATAGCGATGTTACCGTGATTTGTGAATCGTGCGTCGAAGGTAGGCAGACCCGGAAGCCTTTCGAAAGGGGACACGTCGGAAAACGTTCGACGCGAATTCTAGAACTGGTCCATACAGATGTTTGCGGGCCAGTCACTCCTGTGGGTCACATAGGGGCGAAGTATTTCGTTAGCTTCATTGATGACTGGAGTCGATTCGTAGAAGTGTATCCCATTGCGACGAAGGATAAAGTGTTAGAGTGCTTCGAGGAGTACATTGCCATCGTGGAAGCGCAGTTCGAGAGGCGGGTTTCCCGTGTTCGCTGTGACAACGGTGGCGAGTACCGGGGTTCGTTCATGAAGTTCTGCCGCAAGAAAAGAATTCAGGTGGAGTACACAGTGCCCTACACGCCGGAGCAGAACGGGGTCAGTGAGCGCATGAATCGTACCCTCGTCGAAAAGGCTCGCTCGATGCTCGTTCTCTCCGGCGTCAGCAAGAGATTTTGATGCGAAGCCATGGAAACTGCTGCTTATTTAACGAACCGAAGCCCGGCAAGTGCTTTGGAACAGAGCAAAACACCGTGCGAATTATGGAGTGGACTCAAACCAAATATCTCCAACTTGCGCATATTTGGGTGCACTGCTTACTGCCACATTCCAAAGGAGTACAGAAAGAAACTCGACAGCAAATCATGGAAGAGTGTTTTTGTCGGCTACGCTAGAAATGGGAATCGTATCTTTGATCCAAGAGATAGGAAAGTGAAAATCGTCCGTGATGTTGTTTTCGATGAGAACATCGGTGGCAAGATTAGTAAAGGAGCCGTTGGTAAAGATGGGCTGCAATTAGAGAGCAGTGGTTTTTCGATCTGTCGCAGCGAGTCGAATGAATCATTGAACAGTGCTACTGACGAAGAAAAGCAAGCATCGGTGGAAAAAAAAGAAGCATCGGTGGAAGACGAGGAAGCATTGGTGGAATCGGAAGAACCATCGATGACAGCAGTAGAACCTATTGGTGAACAGCAGGGATCGGCGGATCGGACTCGTTGCAATCGTCAACTCCCCATCTGGCAGAAGGATTTCGACATGGACTTTGCAGGATTTGCCATGAGTGCTATCGGATTTATACAGGATTTTCCGGACACTATAAAAGAAATGCGAAAGCGTGATAATTGGCCAAAATGGCAAGCGGCCGTGCAAGATTAAATGAACTCGTTGAATCGCAATCAAACCTGGGTGCTAACGAAGCTGCCTGCTGGAAGGAAGCCAGTCTCCTGTAAATGGGTTTTCAAAATTAAGTCTGGTGCAAATGGAGAACCGGACCGTTATAAGGCAAGGTTAGTGGCCCGTGGGTTCACTCAGCGCTACGGGTATGACTACACCGAAACATATGCACCGGTGGCCAGGTTGAACACTTAGCGTAGCGAATCAGGAACGGCTACTTGTGCATCAGATGGACGTGCGGACCGCCTTCCCGCGACCGCCGACCGATACCGCCCGCTCTCTTCAACTGAGGCGGAGTTCGTCGCTCTGTGTACAGCTGCGTGTGAAGGAGTATGGTTGGCGCGTCTTCTAGCCGATTTGGGGATTCGTATCGATGGTCCTGTTACATACTATGAGGACAATCAGTCGTGCCTTCGCGTGGCGGAGGAGCCGCGTGACTGTAGAAGGATGAAGCACGTCGAGGTGAAGTACTACTTCATTCGTGACTTAGTTAAGGCAGGAAACATTCGTATTGAGTATGTGCCTTCGGTCGATCAGCAGGCGGATATTCTAACGAAGGGTTTACCAACTTCTACGTTTGTTAAGCTGCGAGAGATGCTCGGATTAAGGATTGCCGGAATTGAGCAGGGATGTTGAAGAGTGGCAATTCCTCTGCTTTGTCATACATTTGTAACCCCTTATTCGACCTTGTGTCGGAACCCCTTTTGAGCAAATGAAACTATCATTATATTCTTTTATCTAACCTAAAGCTATCGTTCCTATAATAAAACGTGCTTAACTTTACTCCGTAGTATTTCTCAGGTTATCCGATCTTATCACGGCCAAATCGTTTTCTTATTAGGAAGAATCCGAGAAGCCAGAGCTGCTGAAAAGAGACTCCATCGCCGGAAGAATGAACAGAAGAATGGCAAAGCTGTGGACTCACCATCCATGGACGAGGTGAAGAAAGCAGTGAAAGAGCTAAAAAACTGCAAAGCAGCTGGTGAGGGCGGCATTTCAGCCGAACTCTTCAGATTCGGGAGAGAATAGATGTATCGTGCTTTAAACCGGATCATGCTCAGAGTGTGGGTTGATGAAGAATTACCCTCGGACTGGTTGGAGGGCCACCGCCTGGACTGTAGTAATTATCAGGGATTAACCCTTCTCAAGGTTGGTAAACGGCTGGGCAATGCGTACCAGCAGTACACCCGTACTAGTTGGCATAAAATAGACCCCAGTGTGGTCCATAGCATAATGCCCAGCAACTCCTATCCCTACATCCACGTGGTACCGACTGGGATACGAGCATCCAAGGGAAGATCGGTTAACCGGTGGGAGCTTGGTCGTATGCTGACAGGAAAGGGGGAGTTGTTTTCCTTGGAGAGCAGCTTGCCTGAGCGTCTGTTCCCCAGGTCAGGGGCGGCTCAAACAGCGACTGATCCGGAGCGGACGGCTGAACTATGAAATGCGGTGTCTCGCCAGCTACACCCAAGACGGCAGCCCCGTCGCGAGACTAGACATCGCAGCCCTAGTAAGGCAGCATGCTGAAAATAAACATACTACGAACAATCCAGAGAATGATACGAATCGGAACAATCGGTATAGACCTAGGCAAACGAAAAAGGACAACGATTGGAAACTTGGTACTTAGAATGTTAGGACTTTGCTCGAACCGGCACGCGTGGGCATCTTGGCCAGAGAGCTACGGAAGGCAAAAGTGGAGGTAGCAGCCATACAAGAGGTGCGGTGGCCTAAAAGCGGGGAACGTGAATTCCGGGCGGTCGATCCGACCGCGGGCACTTCTTTCAAGTATCACATCTACTACAGTGGCGGCGATAGAGCGGAACGGGGCGTCGGTTTCGTACTACTTGGAAACCAAATGAAACGTGTTATTAGGTGGAGGCCTATTAATGACCGTCTATGCGTATTGAGGATCAAAGGCAGATTCTTCAATTACAGCCTTATCAACGTGTACGCGCCGACAAACGATAAAACCGATGACGTAAAGGAGGAGTTTTATGAGCTCCTCGAGAAAACGTATGGAGAGTGCCCACAACACGATATAAAGATCGTCATCGGAGATACGAACGCACAAGTCGGACGAGAGGAGTTCTTTCGTTCCGTTATTGGTAGGGAAAGCCTTCACTCTACCACCAACGACAACGGCTTGAGGCTAGTGAACTTCGCCGCGGCCAGGGGAATGGACATCTGTAGCACCCATTTTGCACGTCTGAATATTCGGAAACACACCTGGAGACACCCCAATGGAGAGGCCTGCTCCCAGATCGACCACATGCTGATCGACGGCCGGCACTTCTCAGACGTCATAGATGTGCGGTCCTTCCGAGGGCCAAACATCGACTCGGATCACTATCTCGTGGTAGGCAAGATTCGCGCCCGGTTGTCCAATGTATTTAAATCGAGATCGGCGAGGAAGATACATCTGGACATCCAGAGGTTGTCAGCGGAAGGAGTTGCTGCAGAAAATACTCGGAAAGTTGATAGACGGATAGGTGGACCAGCTGGAGAGGACCTGAACGAGCAGTGGAAGCACATCCATGATGGGGTCAGCGAAACAGCGCGAGAGGTGATAGGCATGACAACGGGAACCACGCGTAGTGGGTGGTTTGATGCTGAGTGCCTAGAGGTGACGAAGGAGAAGAATCGAGCCTACGCCAACACGTTAGTAGCAGCTAATCGTGTAACGCGTCAGATGCGGGAGAAATACCGGGAGGCAAGAGCTGCCGAAAAGAGGCTTCATCGCCGTAAGAAACGTGAGCACTACGATCCCGTTCTCGCGGAGGCGGAGAATTGCTTCACGAGGCACGACACGAGGAGCTTCTATAGAACGATCAACGGAATCAGGAACCGGACCGTGCCAGTACCTGCCATGTGCAATGACAGGGAGGGGAACCTGATTACCGATAAATCGCAGGTGGCCAGGCGTTGGAAGCAATATTTCGAAGTGGTGTTGAACGGCGAGGAAGGGAGGAGAGTCGTCGAGGGGAACAGGATAGAAATTGGGGAGGACGGACAAGCTGTGGACCCACCAGCATTGGACAAAGTGAAGAATGCTTGCAAAGAGCTAAAAAACAACAAAGCCGCTGGGAAGGACGGCTTACCGGCCGAACTTTTCAAAGTTGGGAGCGAGCGGCTGTGTAGTGCAATTCACCAGATTATCCTAAGGGTATGGTCTGAGGAACAACTACCTACGGACTGGTTGGAAGGACTCATATGCCCTAACTACAAGAAGGGACATAGACTCGAGTGTAGTAATTATCGAAGCATAACCCTCCTCAATTCCGCTTACAAAATTCTCTCCCGTATACTACTCTCCCGTTCCAGCGACTGAGGCCGTTGCAGGAAGCCTTTGTTGGCGAATACCAATGCGGTTTTCAAGTGGGGCGATCTACAACGGACCAGATATTCACCTTGAGACAGATCCTCGACAAGTTTCGAGAACACAACCTGCAGACACATCATCTGTTTATAGACTTTCGAGCGGCGTACGATACAGTGAAACGCAACGAGCTGTGGCAAATAATGCTAGAACATGGTTTCCCAACTAAACTGATTAAACTGATACGTGCGACGCTCGACGGTTTCACATCATGCGTCAGGACAGCGGGCGAATTTTCGGACGCGTTTGTGACGTTAGATGGTCTGAAGCAAGGGGACGGGCTCTCGAACTTGCTGTTCAACATAGCTTTGGAAGGTGCGATACGAAGGGCAGGTGTGCAGAGGAGCGGCACCATCATCACTAAGTCTCACATGCTTCTGGGCTTTGCGGACGACATTGATAGAATTGGTGTTAACCGTAGAGCAGTTGAGGTGGCCTTTACGGCTCTCAAAAGGGAAGCTGCGAGAATTGGACTCACCATAATCACTGCCAAAACGAAGTACATGGTGGCTGGCAGAGAGCGTGGTAGTTCTACGGGTGTTGGTGCTGCGGTGGAGATGGATGGGGATACTTTCGAGGTGGTCGACGAATTTATATATCTTGGTACTCTCGTGACATGTGACAACGAGGTGCGCCACGAGGTGAAGAGGCGGATTGCGGCGGCGAATAGGGCTTATTACGGATTGCGTAGCCAGCTTAGGTCCCGTAGCCTACAGATCCGTACGAAATTTGCGCTCTATAGGACTCTGATCCTCCCGGTGGCGCTCTACGGACATGAATCGTGAACGTGGAAGGAGGCCGACCGACGAGCGCTTGGGGTCTTCGAGCGTAGAATTCTGCGATCAATACTCGGAGGCAAACTAGAGAACGGGGTGTGGCGCAGGCGCATGAATCACGAGCTGTACGAAGTATACAAACACGCTGATATTGTCAAGCTGATGAAACACGGCAGGTTACAGTGGGCTGGCCATGTAGCACGGATGGCGAATGAGCGACCGGCAAAGATAATATTTAGTAGAGAACCGGATAGAGACCGACGACTTCGAGGCAGACCGCGCACGCGCTGGATGTGTGCTGTCGACGAGGTTGCCAGAGCAGCGGGTGTAAAGGGAGACTGGAGAGTAGCAGCCCAAGACCGAGTATTGTGGAGACGTATTCTGGATTCGGCATAGGATCTTAATGTTCTGTCGCCATAAAAGTAAGTGAGTAAGTAACCTTCTCAACATTGTTTACAAAATTCTCTCCTTGTTCTGTTTCATAGACTGAGGTCGTTGCCTTTTTTGGCGAATACCAATGCGGTTTTCGAGAGGGACACACCACTACGGACTAAATGTTAACTTTGCGATAGATCCTCGAATTATTTTGAGAATTCAACTTTAAGACTCACCATCTGTTAATTGACTTTAGGGCAACGTACGATACAGTTAGGAGAAATGAGTTATGGCGAATTATGTTCGAACATGGTTTCCCAACGAAACTAATTAGGCTTATACGAGCCACCCTTGAAGGCTATACATCATGCGTAAAGAAAGCCGGTGTTACATCGAACTCCTTCGTGACGTTAGATGGTCTGAAGCAGGGAGCCGGGCTGCCAAGCTTGTTATTCAATATCGCATTGGAGGGTGCTAACGACATCATCATTACGAAGTCTCACATGCTTCTCGGTTTAGCGGGCGATATAAACATCATTGGTATCAACCGTAGAGCAGTGGAAGAGGCCTTCGGCCTTCGGAAGTTACGAGAATAGGGTTCATCATTAAATTTGCCATAACGAAATAGATGGTGGCGAGTACAGAACGTGGTAGTCCGACGAATGTTGGTGCTGAGGTGGTGTTAGATGGGGAAACTTTTGAAGTAGTCGACGAATTTATTTACCTGGGTACATTAGTGACATGTGACAATGAGGTTAGCCGTGAGATAAAAAGGCGGATAGCAGCTGCAAACAGGGCCTCCTACGAGTTACGTAACCAGCTGAGGTCCCGCAGTCTGCAAACCCGTACTAAATTTGCACTCTACAAAACACTAATTCTACCCGTGGCCCTCTACGGCCATGAAGCAAGGACGTTTAAAGAGGCCGATCAGCGAGCTGTTGGTATTTTTGAGCGTAGGGTTTGCGTTTAATCCATGCCGGCAAACTAGAAAATGTTGTTTGGCGTAGACCACGAAGTATACCATGTGCAAAAAGGATAAAATATTTCTCAAAGCTTTCAGGCCTGTAAAGCTGACATCAACTCTTCACAAGTAGATAGAGAAAATTACGAATAACTACATCCGCAACAATTTTCTTAAAAACTTACCCTTGCATAAGCATTATCATGCTTATCAACAGGGTAAATCTACTGAAACCGCTTTGCATTGCCTTGTGACGAAGATCGAGAAGCCACTGAAATATGAAAAGCGGAGGTCTGCGTTTTACTTGATACTAAGGGAGCTGTCGCTAACGTGCCAGCCGATCTTGCCGATCTTGATATTTTCAAAGTCACGTATGATATTCGTACGCTGTTGGTTCCAACGGAATACCGACAATTCTGTTGCTGCTCCATTTTGCACCACATTCATCCAATCTTTGGCTCAAGAAAAACTCCCTGAGGTATGGAAGCACTTCTCTTTGTTCCCGATATTCAAAAACAATCGTGGAATAATTAATTTGTCTGCCACGTCTAGGCTATTTCAGACCATTGTAAGCTGTGTTGTTTTGAAATGCACACGTGAATAAGGTTCTGTTCCTGAACGATCTGTGGAAACAAATCTGATGGATTTCATTTCGAAACTCGAGCGAAACGTTCTATAGATCGTCTTCGACCGAATTGATCACCAAATACTGCTAAACAAACTTATCCGCCTTGGTGCTTCACCTTGACTCGTTAAGTGGCCTGAAGCATTCCCGTGCAATAGAATGTTACAAGTCTGCGTTCACGAACAAATTCGGTATGCCATAGGGTAGTGACCTAGGACCGCTTCTTTTAATTTTTTTCTTCAACTAACCTCTCTAAATTAAGTACTGCAAAATGTGAAGTGATAATATTTAACCACATCGAAACGCCAGTAGTTTTTATTTATGCTGCGTAGAGTCGATTACGTCAACGAACTTGGTGTTATCCTTGACTGAAACGAGACTTTCGATAAAACCGTTTTGCAATTGTTCCGAAGGCAGGTAGGCAATTGAGATTCATCACAAAAATTAGACGTGAATTAAAAAAAAAAACCATTATCTAAAAGTACTGTACTGTGGGTGTTGTTTGTATTCCGCACCAGCTTTCATGGAAACTGCACCTTGAGCGTGTTGATGATGATGATGATGGTCCCGCCACATACCCTTACAAAGGTTTGAGCAGGACGATTTATCTATAGATAATTAATGTAATCACAATTTCAATCAGTTATACAAAAAAAAACGAACTGATTCCATTTCCAGATATAAACTTCTTCAAAACTGTTTACTTGATTCACATCGGTAAAGACGTGAATTGCTGTAGAGCTACACAAAGCTAGCACAGGGTTTTCATGACCTTCAGTCAGACTAACCACAACTACTTCATGTATATTCTCTAAGCATTCAACTAACAATTAAGTTTAAATTGTAAAAGAATCCATTTATATCTTACTTCCGCGCGCGAGGCTAAAACTTATGTAGTCACTTTCTATTGTTTTTTAAGCTACAACAACATAAAGGAAAAAAAATCCGTCATCACCACCGCGACGAACACAGTAGTTTTGACATTATATGTTAAAAAAAGATCCAATATAAAATATAAATAAAATTTTACAACACAATCATATCCGTTCGTATAAAACTTCATCAGTTACAGGCTTCAATTAAACAATCAATAAATAAATAGGTTTCAAAAATAAATATTTCATCCAAAATAAATCCGTTGTTTAAACTTCGTCATATAAACTCTCGTCATTGTTAAAAGCTTTTAAATTTCCTCTGTACAACAGAAACTTTCACGTGTGAAATACATTGTCTCTTGAACTCCGCAAGTGTTGGTGCACGTTTAACATGTCTTGGCATCGAATTGAAAAAAATTATACCTTTATAAAATAATGAATTCTGTGAAGCTCTGGTTAAAAAGAAAGGTGTTCTTATTTCATCCGCGTTTCTAGTGTTATATCTATGAAAATCACTTCCTCCTTCAATTCGATCACACAAATATTGAGGTAGCAAACCATTAATTATTTTAAAAATGAACACCATAGACAAATAAACAATTCGTTGCTTCACGGATAACCATTGCAAAGCGTCCAACATAATAGCAGAGGAAGTTAATCTATCACAATTTAAAATCAAACGCATTATTCTATCCTGCAAACGCTGTAACCTCAATAATTGTGTGTTATTGGCCAAATACAAAAAGGTAGGGCAAAAATCCAAATGGGGCGAGATGATTGACTTGTATAGCTGTATTTTACTACTAATTGTTAATTCGTTTTTCGAACGGCATAATATTCCATACTTCTTGGCAATTTTCTTGATAACATTGTCAATGTGAGCGTTGAACTTTAGGTTGTCATCAATAATCACGCCAAGATATTTAATCTCCCGAACGCGACCAATTGTCTCATCATCTATTATAACAGAGACATCGTCATTTACCACGGTGCGCCATCTACTTAGAGAACGTAAATCTTCATTCAAGTGTGAAACAGCTTCTTCTAAATTTTTAGCTGCAATGAACAACACGGTGTCATCGACAAAAAGATTTATGTCACAGAAACGTAAAACTCGCCGCATGTCATTTATATACATAATAAATAAAAGGGACCCTAATACATTTCCCTGTGGAGCTCCAAGATCATTCTCCACGGGACCAGATACAGAATCATTAAAAACAGTCCGTTGAGTTCTGTCAGACAAATAGCTTTCATCTGAATGCAGTACTCGAAATTCCAAAGCGCTTGATTGTGTTCAACAATAAGGGCCTAGAAATTGTTTCAAAAGCGCGTTTCAGATCCAAAAATACAGCAACTATTGTGTCTCTATTTTCTAAGTTATCTTTCCATTTTGCAAGATCTAAATTCAACGCGGTTTCACACGAATGGCCTTCCCGGTAGCCAGATTGTTCCGGAATTAATAACGAGTTGCTATTTAAATATTCTAACAGCTGACCTTTAACAACAAGTTCCAATATCTTTTCTAACGTGTGTAACATATTGATGGGACGAAACTCTTCGGCTTTAATCGTTCCAGCAACCTTTTGAATCGGAACAACCAACGATTCTTTCCACACTTTAGGCACGTGCCCAGTTAGCAATGATTCATTAATAAGGTTCAGCAGAGTGTGACCAAGAACATTGAAGCAATCTTGAATAACCCTAGCATTTACATTGTCTACGCCAGCCGTTTTACCTAATGAAAAACAAATATTTTTAAGGTCATCCATTGTGATTGGGTGAAAACCATCAAATCTACTATTAACGTTAGTCGGCTGTTTTATTTCATCCGGTTCCTCGACCAATTCAATGGATTGATTGATCAATGAAACACTATTGACAAAATAATCATTAAATCTAGATGCAATAACTTGTTCTGAATGTTCTAATGTGCTTTCAAAAGTTATGGACCGCGGTTTACTATTACTAGGTTTTAATAAAGATTTAAAAATTTTCCATAACTCTTTGCTGTTGTTTTGATGCTGAGTAATCTTTCTCTGGATATATTCACAACGCGTCTTTTTTAACGCTTGTGAATATTTATTACGCGCGATTGTGTACTCATTCCAATGACTCTGACTATTTGATCTACAAAACTTTTTGTACAATTTATCCCTCTTGCGCTTAAGACGCAAAAGATCCAAATTGTACCAGCTGTTCGCGTTCTCTAAGGTTACAAATTTATGTTCAACTAATTGATTCGTACACGTCTAAATCATCTAAATTATCGCATCATCTAAATTACCGGACGCGATTGGAAAATCCAAGCTTCTTTCAACAAGATTCGAAACAGCCTGTTTCGAATATTTTCTCCAGCATTTCAATTTTTTAAAATCATTTTTCTCACTCAAGTTGTCTAATACAGTGATCACTAATGTCTCATGATCGGTTATTTTCATATCAGAATCCGTTACTGAACAAATGGAACCCAAATTGGAATAAACATGATCAATCAAAGTTCTACTTCGCTGGGAAATACGTGTAAATTCATTAACGCTTTGTTTTAAATTGAAAGATTCTACTAAACGCTTCAAATGTTTCGAATTTGTATAATCTCGCCAGTTGATATTAAAATCGCCAGTCAATATATTCAGTTTACTATAATCGAGAAATTCATCAAGCCAATTTTCCAATATTTCAAGGAAACGGTGATCACTAGCATTGGGAGAATGATACAAAACACCAAAATTACCCACCTTCATACCACGTACTACTGTTATGCCCAAGAACCAATTGCCATCCTTCGCTTCGTTTCGGCAAAGCTCGAATTGAACTGATTCTCTGACATAAATAGCAACACCGCCAGTTTGTCTAGAATGTGATAAACAAGATAAACTTTTATATATCAAGCATTCTGAACTTAATGCGGCATGGTTGACGTCCAAATTCATGTTACGCTCTTTATTCGTCTTTAAACAATTAACGCATTTCAAAACAGTAGACGTGCATTCAGATGCTTTGTGTTTTAGGCTACACCTGGAACACGTATCACAATTTTTGCAATCCATGCTCTTGTGCCCAAATTCTCCACATTTGAAGCATCTCAAAACATTTACCGCGGGAAATACTAAGCACCGATCAAATTCTACATTTACTTGCTTAGCAGATAACAAGCTGTTATACGTTTCCAAATCAACCTCTATTACCGCGCTATACTTGTTATACCGAAAGCGTGGATTTTCATACGAGTTTATTACTTTTACATCATTAATTTTGATACCTTCATTTTGACTCTTTAAAAAGTCAATGAAAACATCAGGAGAAAGATTCTCGCTCATGCCCACTATTTTCAATCTCGGCACCGACGTGGGAACAACAGCTCTGTAGTTTTCACCCAGATTGCTTTCAATGCCATTTTTCAACTTATCAATATTTTCGCCAACAGCGCATTCAACAATAATGGAACCATCTTTACCGTTCCTAAAATTACTCACTTTGTGTGTTTTTGGATCTAATTTTGTTTTCAAAAACTTTCGAGTTTCCTCGCAAGCTTGTTTGGACTTTTTCGGTTTGATCACAATGACCGGACGAGTCTTATGTTTAACGGGCTTAAAACCATCATTTATATTATTATTATTACTAGTACTCGTTTAAATACTTTTACGGCGACCCTTCACGACTTGCGCAAAAGTCACGCCGTCATCAAAAACATCATCACTATTATCGTCATCAATTCTACGCTTCTTGCCGATTTGGTCCGATTCAGAAGGAACCGCCCCATTCCGCGCGCGGGTATCATTAATTGCAGCTTTATTTTGACGCATATTCAATTCCAAAACCGAATTGTTCAATTTATCAAATTTCTCACAAAATAATTTTTCAAGAGATTCATTTACATTTAATCTCAACTGTTCCATACCGAAATTCAACGCGCTGTTTATCTGGGCCGATATTTGATCCCGCATTTCAATGACCGAATCAGAGAGAGAAGATAATTTCTTCATCTCTTCTTCAATACGCTTGATGTCCGGTATCAAATGTTGCCCACCACAACACTGGTTTGATAAACATTCGTCACACTTGAAGCAAAGATTATCATTATCTGTAACTATCTTTGCCGTTGCCTTGGTGAGTCCAGTACACTTGTAGTGAAACAAACGTGCACAGTTGAAGCCCACACATTTCAACGGCAAATCCGATAGGACAATTGCCGTACCACAGCCAGAGCAAATCATCGCACACAACACACGTTAACACGGGACGCTATACCAATAGACATGCAGAGAAACAAGAGACAGAGGCAAAAAAAATGATCGCCACCACCGCTGCTTTGAAAGCGTCGGGAGGGATTTTATTTTAACAAACTTTAACGCGAACTTGCTGCTTAAAGCAACTGTTCTTGTACTTAGCCTTTTGTAGATTCACTACCGACACACGTTAGAATATATCTACCGTGAATCACTTCACTATTTCACACGTAAATTAACAATTATATATCACCACAAAATAACATCAACTACTCTGTTCGCCATCAAAAGAGATCTAAGTGTACAAAGACGTTTCATCCGACTGGCTCTGAAGATCTGCAACGAAGAATCTGAGAGCTCAACGCATTTGCTTTGCTTTTGTGTGGTTCTTACTTCATCAAGGTGCAACTTCTTCGGAAGTTACCTCTCAAGGTAACCTCATACCTACAAGGTATGAAATATCAATCCTAAATCGTCCCTGTTTTCATCAACCATATAGTCCTAGCACTAATTACGAATTAGAGCACAACTAGCTCAATTCCATCAATAAATTCGAGCACCTTTTAGCACCAGCCAAAAAAAACTACCATTCCTGTCACAGCAGTGGTATCAAGCTTCACAGGAATGGTTAAAAAGCTTTAATCTTTTTAATGCAACTTGTTTGAGCTTTGGGACAACTTGTTTTCGCTTTTGTCGACCGGTGTAGACCGGTATTTGAGTATTCATTTCAATTACGTGGCATGGAAGTTTTGTTTGAAAAAGTTTTTGCTGCTAACGTTTCGAAAAATATTAAAGATTTTGGGTCGTCATCTGGTAATAAATTTTCAGTTATTTGTCATCAGAAAACATAGAAAATATTACACTATTATTTTATTCTTCTGTTTTCGATAGTTTGATCACGATACTTTTCCGTAAAATCCTCCGCCAACCGAATGGTAAGCACCAAAGTAAAACATGTTAAAGTGGCCACCGAAGACCTCTGGAAGTCGCGACGGAACACCGCCTCATCCTGTTCTGTGGGTCGGTCATAGGTCCTTCACTCTGCCATGCACAGACACAAACACACACACACACTCATGTGACGTGAGCCCTCTAACCAATGTGCCACTTTTCCAAGTGGATGCTGTTCGCCTTTGCCACATTTTATTCCGCCACCGTTTGTTTGGCGCGGCGAGCTTCCACTCTAGGCAGGTTTACCAATGCGATAGTACATACCTAGAAGTACAGAGACATACACACATACATCCAGGGAGCTTTTGCCGTCCTGCGGCTAAGCCGCTGCTGTTCTCGGCTCGGTTGTTACCGGCTAGAATGTTGCAATGGGCATTATGTGTGAAACTGCTTGTGCTATGAAGAGGATAAACGGCGTGTGTTCTTGTGGAGTCTTGAATATGAATGGATGAAAGGATGGCGGGAATGACAGGGTTACGGCTTTCTGTGTGGCATCGTACTAATTTGGTCTTTGTGCAAATTTTTTAAATTCTTGTATTATCCTGCTCTCAGTCTAGGTGTCAGGCAAAAATAAAACTTTTTATTTTCTGAGAGGCTGTGTTTTATCGGTTTCTTCTAGTAAAGACGAAAAAACAATATTTTTCCACTGGTTTCAATACAAACCTAACCAAAGCTCTTGAAACGCAACACCCTGTAGAAACTCTTCAGCTAAGCGGCAGAGAAGCGACCAAAAGAGGCTTATTTTCTATTTTTAATGTCGCCGGTTGTTTCGGCTTCACGACTAGGATCCTGACAAAGTGAACCATTCTTCTGGCGTACCTTACGTTTTACATAGAGGAACAGGAAGAGAAGCAGTGTTACCCTCTCATACTCTACCACCCGTTTTTCTAAGCGGATGTTGTTAGCAGTTGAAATGGAAATCGAGCGAGAAAATGAGCCTCCGTTTGTAATTTGCATTTAAGTGAGCAAATGCGTCGCCGGCGACCGCTCTGGCAAGTTCTGCTCGCATATGCACAGTAATAATAATAGGTCCTGATTAAGGTGTGGGACGGCAGAAAGAGAAGGCCGAATGTAAACAGAGTAAAAAAAGTACAATTCCAAGGCCAGTTCCGGCAGCGCACCAGAAGCGCAACGAAATGCACATAATTTACATATATATTCCATGCATTTATAATGCAAATATCGCGTTATCATCGTATTATTTGTACATATGTAGAGTATTACTATCATTACTGGTAGCTTCATCGGGTGACGATCCACGGTCCATACCGTTTGTGGCGATGTAGGAGGTAAAAACTTCCACTGCTGGGTTCGTAGGTTTACTATGGAGCAACAATTTAATAAGTGCACTCGGGAACAACTCTTACGGTTGATAAAATTTCTAGCACTTTTGCTGCTGAAAACTGTCAGCTAACTCAATCTCAGCTCATAAAAAGCGCGACTCCACTCTCTGAATTATTTTGAAAACAAAAATTATATGGCCCCATTCTCATCATCGAAAAATATTTACCGCTCCGTAACATTGAACGAAAATATCCAGCGGAGTGTTTATCAGTAAACAGAAACATTTCGTTTTTTTTTCGTTGCCTCCATTCCCCAAATATGTTTCCAAGAAGCAGATGAAAATGGTCCTTGAAAAATTCATAACTGCGCTCACACGACACGACTGTGAAGGACATGGGGAAAAGAGCATCACCATTTGGCGATGTTTCCTTCGCGGTATTTTTTTTATTATTTCGATGGTTGGGTGGTGGAGGAGCGCCATCGATCGGTGTGGCGGCAGGACGGGCAGCGAAGTAATGTATCATCATCCAGAACCTTTGCCGACTTGCCGCCTCATCCCCCGCGCGCTCGACGCGGCATCGGTACAGCTATCTAATCTGCATAAATCAATAATCCATATCTCCAATTTCACTCTGTTTGCATTCACGGTATATTTATTTGTTTATTTATACAACTTCGGTTCCTTCCTTTCACCCAGGGTCAAAAGACCATCTCCTTTTTTCTTTCGCTAGAAGCGACCTGCAGACACGACATTCCGAGCCGTGAAGAAACTTGCTGCTCGATAAATTGCAAATATGTTAGCAGTATATATTTTTTGCGCTGGATGATGAATATTTCCTACGAAACCCTTATTATGGATGTCAACGCTCAACCTGAAGGTATTGAACTGACGTGTTCCCATCAGCCGTTCGACGTTCGCTGACGTTGGTGAAATGTAAAAATTTGCTTGTGCTTTTCGGATTACGAAATGACATTACCAGATGGCTTTTTTTTCTCTTCGGGAGGGAAATCTCACCCGGGGAAATTGTGGACGAATTTAAACGAACAACGAATTTTCCATTCCATAGAACTTTGTGTCAATACAGCTCATATAGGACTATAATCAAACCATTTACTGTTCGTTGTCATGCTGTTATTCTGTATGTTTTACGGCTCATACGTGACCTTTATGTTTTCCTCTCAGTAAAAAATAGCAAGGTAATCGATTGCTTCCTCAAGCGAAAACATCCATTCTGAATGGAAAAAAAATCGTGGACGCTTGGGGGTCGTTTCTAAGCCATGTGGTTATTAAAAGTAAGGTAGGAAGGGCCAAAATACTACGAAGGACCTTCACATTTTATTATTGTCATCAAATTCTATTTCATCAAGTCGAGAATTTTTTCTTTTATTATACCATGGTCGATTTATCGTGAAGCAGGAAATGTTTATGCGAAAAGTAAGATGAGTTTGAAATAACTTAGGACGAAGATTTTAAAAAATTTATGTGATTAAAATGGAGGAATTTCTGATATTTATTTAGGCTCCCAATTGACAACCAGGTTATGACATGATGAATTAGAAAATTTTTAGGGCGCGTAATCAACCGTGTGGACATGAACCGCGTAAAACTGTGTAAAAAATATCTAACTGTAGTATGTGACTTACTGTAACCCGCCGTATTTGAAAAAAAAAATTAAAAAATTAAAAAACATGATACGAACCACGCAGACGTGTTTCTGGCACCAGCAGCATTTTCTGTTGTTGGTTTGATCCGAATTCAGACTTCCAGACCCAAATTTACGTGTGGTCCGAACAAAAGATTGAGTGATTGTTTAATTCGGTCTAAATTATTACATACATACATACATACGTTACGTATTATCCCAAGTAACACGGTTAGTCTTTAATAAGTTTAAGTAATTGATTTATGACAAATCTCGTTACTGTTACAGGAACGTATAAACCTATATACAACTTATTAACAACTCAAAAAGCGCAAGGGGCGGAGCCAATATAACACATATATTCAACTTCAAACGAACTGTTCACACGACCTATATAAAACAACTTTATAACGACCAAAACCACCACTATTACATTTCCAGTGTCAAAAAATTGTGGCCTGTTATAAATAGGTCATAAATATATCGCACAAATGAATTGCAACTCCATTCGCTGATGATTGTTGCCAATACATACAAAACATATTACCCACGAAAATAGTCATGGTTCTTGGTCTAAAAATTATCATGACAATTTATTGATAGAATAAGGTGTTGGTATAGTGATTCAATGCAATGAATCTACGTGCGATTTCAGATTTGTCGTGAATATTTGCCTTCTACTTCGTTAAAATTTACGCGCTTCGCAAACACCACAATACGGTAGTAATTAAAACCATATTTTTTGCAAAATTTTCAAATAAAGGAAAACATAATAGATGAACTCTAAAGCATTGAGTCTCAGGTACATATTTTTGATTGATTTTTTTTATGAGACGTGCTTTTAGCACAGCAAAATGGTATAGAATATTATTTTTGCGCTTCATTTGGGCTAATGAGGCAACCATTTTGATTATTCGCATTCGTTGAATGGGTACACCAATTGCTCAAAAATTTTGTCTTATTATATAACAATCTATAAACTTTATTCGGGAAAAGTATCGCAAAATAATTTAAAAAAAAAAAATACAACATCACCCGCAAAAGTATAAGGTGACTACGCGGTCAGGCACTATGTACTAATCATTACCTTCTTAACTTTCTTTAACTTTCTTACGCTTCTAACAAACAAAAGAGTAAAATCTGGCGGAGTTTAGGGTAGGAAACGTAAAACCAATGTATAAGTGCTATACAAATCTATTGAAATTCATCCAACAATGAAAAATCACCGTTGTGAATAGAATTGCGTGAAGTACGAAACGATATTCTAACATTCTTTACTACTGTATTAAAAAAATAATGAAATCATGCTCCAAACTAAAATATGTATAAAGAAGTATATCTATGGATTTAACTAATTTATTATAGTTTTGAATATAAAACCGTACTTTCGGTCTGCACTGTACTTGATGAAGAAGAAATGGTTCACACCAATAAACCACATTTACAACTGATTTAAGCCTGAACTACAACCAACAATAATTTGTAAACAAAATCTATCGGCAATGATGCCACATGAACAGAATGTTTTGTGTTTTACAGTATTCTGCGCCGTTACTATAATTTCGCATCTAGTGTTTTATATAATCATGTAAACACATAAAATACAACTAAGGATGTAAGATATTTATCATCTTGTGGTTGAGTATGCTATAATTTTTGATACGAGAGAATTGTTAGTTCCTTTACAACAGAACCAGTTCAACCATTAAAAGATAAACCAGCAAATGTAATACAAAATAGAACATGGCAACTCTGGTCAAGACATTTCAACCAGGGGGGTTACATGTGTATTCTTTTCCATGCAAAATCTGCATCCATTTTTTGTGCTTCGGGAAGATACTCATTAGTGTGATAACTGCTTGAACTTTATGATAAACTTGTAAGAAAGATTTCAGTGGTTATTGTTAATACGTATATTAGTAAAACGTTGCCATTTACCAAATTACCATTTTGGGTTGAACGAGTAGAGGAAGTAACAGAATGTTGCTCACAAAGATAATAACGTTGTCATCTCCTTGCTTCTAACCAACAAGGAAGAGTGAAAACGAACTTGCTGTCATTGAACAGTGGTGAACACTTGTGTGCCTCGAAAATGAAGTTTTGTGTCGTGCAAACGAGAAAATCTAAAATGTCGAAACCAGTTCTATCTGTTGTGCCATCCAAATGGGTAGCAAGTAATAATGTTAATTGGCTTCCATCGAATCTACTTGCGTTGTCAGTCAAAAAAGATTCAGAACCCGAAAAATCGAAATGGCTTAAGCAAAATTGTAGACTTGTCGGTCTTGCAAATACATACAAATCTGCAGAAGAGATCGGACGGAAGTTGGAAAATGTTACTGATTCGGAAGACGCGGCTCAAACTAATCGTGGAATGCGTGCTCATCCAGCCAAAAAGAAGGCAAAGTTTGAATCAAAAACATATCAGTTGGCTGCCCAATCGGATGATTTATCAGAACTTATTATGATTATTAATTAATGACACGTCTGAATATTTGATTGTTTGAAGGAACTAACAAAGAGCAGGAATAATGATTATACCACGAAATCCACCGTTTGTGTACAGCAACCTGGCAATGAACATCAAGTTGAATCCCCAAATGGTTTCAAAAGATGAATCTCCAAGCAAAACGGATCAGGCAGTTGCCACAGAAGGCGTAAGTTGTTATCAATGAGAACGAGTGTAAAAATTTTATTAATAAATCTTCAATTCTTTTCGAATGTAGCTTGGCCTCCTTATATCAAGTCCATTACAATCTGTTGATGGTAAACAATATGCGCAGCTACAGAATGGGTGCTATATAGAAGTAATCACTGAACATTCGAACACCGATGAGATAATAAACTTAAATGAACCTAATAATAACGACGTCATTGAAGCTAAACATACTGTCACATTAGATGAAATAGATCAGCGAATTAAACGCATTGAAGCATGGCTTCCGAAAGTCGTCTCATTCATGGCAGATGTTTCCAAATTTATGGAATTGAAAGCGGAGTCCACACCAGCATTAGCAGCAAAGAAGAAAAAAGAAAACTTCGATCAAATGGAAATACTATTCCCCATAGAGGACGATGAGAAATTGAAACTAATCGAAAATAACCTCAATGAAAATTCTTTTTTCGAAAAACTATCACGATTTGTGTCGTCTCAATATGATTAAAATGGGAAAAGAGATGGAAAGGCATTTTTTAAAGTTCTGATTCGAAAAATGATTACGCCGAATGTGTTGATACCTTATTCGTGGGTAGGCAATTCTAGACAGAGAAGAACACAACACAGGCTGTTCATAAAGCGTTCAGTGATTATCTCCGGCAAAAACATACTGAAATGAAACGGTTTCTAGATGGTGGCGAGCGTAGGATTCCTTCATTCCGAACCAGGTCTCGAAAAATTGTGAGACAACCGGTGGAAGCTGGAAGAGAGGAAGACATGGATAGTTCTGTATAAGACACTAGTTATAGATCAAATAATATGAACTAATAATAATATCATACAATATCATATTCCGTTAATAAAAAACTGTAACGTTAGTTTTATTGTTATCTTTTTGATTTTTATCATTTGTATTGAACAGTTAACTGATTATCTACAATGTATTCAAAGTATGGATCAAAGGGAAAAATACTACCTCCGGTAATTTTGAACAATTGCAATTTAGTTTCAACATTTTACCCCGTATTTTGTTCGATTCTACGAGCTGGGTAGTCTTAAACTTTAAATTAGATGCGTATATAAATATGCAAATTTTTCTTCTGTTTGAAAAAATTACCATTTCTTCTAATTTTTCTCCACAATATTTTGTTGTTGTACTATGCGGTCATTTTTCAATTTTGCCTCCGCTATGTTTTGCTGTCAAACACATATTCAACTCTGTTGTTTCTCTTATATTTTCAAGGAAAAAATTGTTATAAACATGTCATAAATCCGTTTTAACAACATTCGTATTGTATATATAACTTCAACTTGTCACTCCGATTTAAAACATCAATACGAGTTGATTAAAACATCATGTTTTCTTAGTAACTTATTTATGACTTATTTATAACTTTTTCCTTCATTTTTTTCGAAAAAGATGTTGCAGGTGTTACTTGGGATGTATGATACGTACATCGCAATAAATTAGAACCACATCTTCTAGCATAGTATTCAACAGATCACTGAAATTTATCACTCACTGGGCGTGGCCCAAACAGCATCCGTTTGTTGGTTTAAATCGGTCCAAAATCGGGAGGTTGAGCAGTCTTGTACTCTCAGTGAAGTAAACCACACACACTCGCCCGTGGTCCATACAGCACTACTAATGTCTGCTAGTTTAAACCGGCACCGAATATAAACAAACCAAATGAGCATCTCTAATCAGCCGACTGAACGGAGAACAAACTGGTAATAGTCCGATGGCGATGAGTATTAAGTACATGTATGATCGTATCACTTATCAAGGTGAATCCTGATCTAGCAAAACCTCCTTCCTGTGACCTTTGTGGAGATGCAGAGGTTAACACGGTCTCCCTTTTCCAACCTGATTGCAAGGACGAGGCCGGCGTCGTTATTGATCCTTCAGAGTCTTGAGTCAAACTTGTACAATGAGAATGGTCTGTCACTCCCAGCCTCATTGTGTTGATTCAATGTGCAATTTTACTGATTCGGATCAATCACGGAGTGCACTAAAACGTCTGAGTGGAGCAGTCCGTGATTTTGTCGTGACGAGCTCGTTTTGGATTGACTATCCCTGACGATCGAACGCTGTGTAAATGCAGGCACCATACCCAACTCCAGACGCATCAGCGTAGATTCGTTCCCTTGGGTCTCGATATTCTTGAACACTCATCCAAGCGGGTCGTATAGTTTCCCAGTCGCTAAGAAGATCTTCCGTTTCGTCAAGCAACCGTCCGTCGTTGGTAACTGGCTGTAGTGCGATGTGAAGCTTCAAGTGTAGCGGGTTTCCAAGTCCTTCAATGGTTAAGTTCTTCAGAACTTCTGAGCAGTTTGAACACCACTTGCGTTAGGACTTCCACCCGTTAGCAGAGCTTGAACTTTATTCTGGCGCTGAAGTGCTTCTTTAATCGTGTTAGCCCCTGAAAATAAGTCATTCATATAGAAATGCTCTTCCACGGCCTTTGCTGCAAGATTCTACTTCCGACTAAAGTCTGTAGTCAATTGCTTCAAACGACGATGAGGCTAAGCTGTAGGGGACAATCAGTAGCTCGTATATTTGGATTGGACCTGAAGAGTTGGAACGCCAGAGGATTCGTTGAAGCGAAGTGTCATCTGAGTGAATCCTAATCTACCGATACATTTTCGCAGCAATAAGGCCAGATGGTTATCTTGAATAGCGGGCCAATCAGTAGAACCTCAAATAGGAATACGTTAGTGGGAGTTTTAGCAAACCCATTGTAGATGTACTTGCTAGTTTCGTTTCGTGTGAAAGTGTCTAGGAAATGTGTCTTGCAGTCCTCCTCTGGTAGCTCTTCCACTCCAAAACCAGATCGATTGATCCAGAAATATTAAAATCTGAATCGGTTCGATTGAAGTTTCCATTGGTGACCTACCCCAGATTTAAGAAATCCATTGACGTTGAAGATTTCTATACTCGAGAAGTAACTGTACTGGAAACTCGTTGCAGCACGGTTTCAAGATCGTCCAAATCCAGTAATTTCCACCTTCTTGCCTTGTTGTGATGATTGGAGTACCGTGGAATGTGGTGGAATTGATCAGTGGGGTGCAATTGATCACCTGAGAATTCGTGATAAAAAATACTAATCAAAAGATATTGCTCTTACAACACCAGGCAATGTTAACGTGTCCTTAAACGCAACTTTTGCATGATTCACATACCTGTCAAAGTTAACCCTTGCATGCCCGGTGCAATTTTTCATATTTTCGAAAAATTCTTCTAACTTAGTCAAATCTCAATCAAATTTTTGTTGTATTGAATTTACTTAAAGTAATCTTAGTAATCTTAGAGAAGTGAGTAAAGTTCGATAAAAGCTCAAAAAAAGGAATTTTCAACAATGATACAGATCATTGGGCAAGGCTAACCGAAAATTTAGCGACGCTAATCGCTAAGTCGCTAACCGGAAAATTTAGCTCGATAATCGCTAAACGCTAAACGCTAAACCCACATTAGCGGAACTTTCGCTAATCGCTAATCGCTAACTTTTGAATATGTAAATAGTTATATCGCTATATTTATTACTCGTGTTTTGTAAGTTTTGGACCACTTCGATCTGTTTTGGTTAAACAAACGAAAACAATTACTTTTTAAAGCTTTTTACAGTAAGAGGTTCACGAAACGGTATTCATATTTGATTTTGTTAAAACAAGAATAACAAAGGTTATTTAGCTTGCATAGAAAATAGATACTCTTAGGAATGTTTTCATAAAAATTCAATTATTATCTGAATCGAAAAAGTAGAACCAAAGTTTTCATAATTTCAAGCGCATTGCAATTTACCAAAGTTCTTGGTGTGCCGAAAATTCAATCTAGACCTTGTGCTCGTTTTTCAAAATGCTCCTGTGGCTTGTACGATAACTGGAACTCCATTTTAGGGTAAAAAACTGTCACAGATAACTTTCGCAGTAAAGTATGTTCATCTTTCGAAGCAATTTACGTACGCCATCAGCAATTCACGGTTTTTCTAAATATTTCTATTGTTGCTTCTCTACAAAATTTAGCGAATTAGCGATTAGCGTTTCGAAGGCTAAAATTTTAGCGACGCTAACAGTTTCGCTAACCAGCTCAAAAATTAGCGAAATCGCTAAATCGCTAACTGAATTTTAGCGTCGCTAATTAGCGAATTAGCGAATTAGCGGAATGGTGCCCACCACTGACAATGATCATTCCATACCATTACAGAAATACTGATGAATTCACAGGAAACCACAACGATTTTAATTTCAGAGCTAGTTTTTGAGCTTTTGCAACAAACCGAATGTAAATCCGACGATCAAATAGGAGCAAATTTAGCAACAAGCAGATCGTGAACCAAAATAAACAAATTTTAACCTGAAACATCATTATTTTCGTTTCCAAACTAGCTGTAAATGATATTTTTCAATACAGAAATCATCATTTATCTTTACCTTACCTTACCAAACAGTCCCAAGCCGTGGTGTGGCCTTTGCTGTACGTAAGAGTCGTCTCCATTCCACTCGGTCCATGGCAGCAGTTTGCCAGCTCTGCAGTCTGCGTAGGGTCCGCAGGTCGTCTTCCACCTGATCGATCCACCTTGCCCGCTGTGCACCTCTCCGTCTCGTCCCTGACGGATTGGTTTCAAGAACCATCTTTACCGGGCTGTCGTCTGACATCCTTACAACATGCCCAGCCCACCGCAGCCTGCCTATCTTAGCGGTGTGGACGATAGATGGCTCCCCAAGCAGCTCCTGCAGTTCGTGGTTCATTCGCCTTCTCCACACTCCGTTTTCCATCTGCAGTCCACCGAAAATGGTACGCAGTACCTTCCGCTCGAACACCGCAAGGGCGCGTTGGTCCTCCACAAGCATAGTCCATGTCTCATGCCCGTAGAGGGCTACCGGTCTGATCAGCGTCTTGTAGATGGTTAACTTGGTGCGGCGGCGAATTCTACTCGATCGAAGCGTCCTCCGGAGACCAAAGTATGCACGATTTCCTGCCATAATGTGCCGTTGAATTTCTCTGCTGGTATCGTTGTTCGCAGTTACCAGTGAGCCCAGGTACACGAACTCATCGACCACCTCGATTTCATCACCACCAATTTGAGCTCGAGGTGGGAGGTTACTGATACTGTTACTGTCTTCACGTGAACCCCTTCCTTTCATGTACTTCGTCTTCGATGCATTGATGACCAGTCCAATCCGTTTGGCTTCAGCCTTTAGTCCGATGTACGTATCCGCCATCTTCACAAAGGTCCGAGTCACAATGTCAATATCGTCGGCGAAACCAAACAGTTGAACCGACTTTTGGAAAATCGTGCCACTCGTGCTAATCCCCGCTCTTCGAATGACACCTTCCAGGGCAATGTTAAACAGTAGGCACAAGAGACCATCACCTTGCCTCAGCCCTCTTCGGGTTTCGAAGGGGCTCGAGAGTGCCCCCGAAACATGAACTACACACATCACTCGATCCATCGTCGCTTTGACCAACCGCGTCAGTTTGTCCGGAAAACCGTAGTCGTGCATAATTTGCCATAGCTTGTCCCGATCGATTGTGTCGTACGCCGATTTGAAATCGATGAACAAATGATGTGTGGGCACGTTATATTCGCGGCATTTCTGCATAACCTGCCGAACCGCGAATATCTGATCCGTGGTGGCGCGGGCACCCATAAATCCCGCCTGGTAATGCCCCACGAACTGCTTCGCAAATGGCGATAGTCGACGGCAAAGTATTTGGGAGAGTACCTTGTAGGCGGCGTTCAACAGAGTGATTGCCCAGTAATTGCAGCACTCCAGTTTATCGCCCTTTTTGTAGATGGGACACACAATACCCTCCATACACTCCTCCGGTACTCGTTCTTCCTCCCAAACCTTGACAATGACCCAGTGCACGGCTCTAGCCAGTGTTTCTCCACCGTATTTCACTAGCTCGCTGGGAAGTTGGTCCACTCCAGCAGCTTTGTTGTTTTTCAGCCGACCAATCTCCTCCTCCACTTCCAGAATATCGGGGGCTGGAATTCTTATGTCTTCTGCTCGTGCACCAAGATCAGTTGCCATACCGAACTCGCGCTCTACTGCATCGCCGTTTAGATGCTCGTCGAAGTGCTGCCTCCACCTTTCGATCACCTCACACTCGTCAGTGTGGAGGTTGCCGTCCAAGCTTCTGCACATATCGGCTTGCGGCACGAAGCCTTTACGGGAGCTGTTCAGCTTCTCGTAGAACTTCCGAGTGTCGATAGCTTGGTACTGCTTTTCTATCGCTACCCGATCTCGGTCCTCTTGCTGGCGCTTCTTCTTTCGGAGGACTGAGTTTTGGCTGTTCCGTGCCTGTCGGTATCGTTCCACGTTCGCTCTCGTGCGGTGTTGCAGCATTCTCGCCCGTGCTGCATTCTTCTCCTCGACTAACCGTTTGCATTCGCCGTCAAACCAGTCATTTCTATGATTCGGGGCCCTTGTACCTAGTAGCGCTACAGCAGTGCTACCTATGGCGGATCGGATGCTCCTCCAGCCATCTTCAAGGGTAGCTGCGCCAAACTGCTCTTCCGTGGGTAGCACTGCCTCCAGCTGCTGCGCGTATTCCTGTGCAGCCTCGGCGTCCCGCAGTTGCTCAATATTTGGTCGCGGCGTTCGACTTCGGCGGGTGTTATACATCGTCGATAGTTTTGAGTGCATGCACACAGCTACTAGGTAGTGGTCCGGATCTATATTCGCACTGCGGTAGGTGCGAACGTTGATGATGTCGGAGAAGAACCTGCCGTCGATTAGAACGTGGTCGATTTGGTTCTCTGTCTGTTGGTCGAGTGATCTCCAGGTGGATTTGTGGATATCTTTGCAGGGGAAGAAGGTACTTCGGACTACCATACCACGGGAGGCCGCAAAGTTTACGCACCGATAGCCGTTATCATTAGACACGGCATGCAGGCTATCTGGTCCGATTACCGGTCTGTACATTGCCTCCCGGCCTACCTTAGCATTCATGTCCCCAATAACGATTTTCACGTCCCGTCGCGGGCAGCTATCGTAGACCTGCTCCAGCTGCGCGTAGAACGCTTCCTTCTCATCGTCGGGTCTTCCTTCATGTAGGCAGTGCACGTTGATGATGCTGTAATTGAAGAACCGGCCCTTTATCCTCAACTTGCACATCCTTGCGTTGATCGGCTGCCACCCCATCACGCATTGGCGCATCTTACCCAGTACTGTGAAGCCGGTTCCCAGCTCGCAGGTTGTGCCACAGCTCTGGTAGAAAGTAGCCGCCCGGTGCCCGCTTCTACATAACTTCTGTCCTTTCCAACAAAGTTCCTGCAGCGCTACGACTTCGAAGTTGCGTGGATGTAGCTCGTCATAGATTATCCTGTCGTATCCTGGAAAGCAGAGCGATTTGCAGTTCCATGTCCCTAGTTTCCAATCGTAGTCCTTATTTCGTTGCCTAGGTCTATGCCGATTGTTCCGATCCGTATTATCTCTTCGCCGGGAGACCATCGTGTCAGCTCTGTTTAGAGTCCCACGCTGCCACCAGGACGTTGATCAGCCGCTCCTAGCATGGAGATCAGACGCTTTTCTGAGCCGCACCATCTTGGTGAACAGACGCTCAGGTTGGCGAAGCATTTCCTCTACCGCCGGAATATGGTTTACGCGCCAATGATCGCGTCGTGATCATTTATCTTTAGCATATTGAAAAAAAGCACATTGCCAAAAGAACGTATAGATTTCGATGGTGATTAATTTCACCCCAATTTACCTCATAGTACCTTATAGAATTATCGACTTTATTTCATGAAGTAGACAATAGAAATTTCACCAATAGCCATAGAGGTTTACTGGAGCACATACCAGTACTTGTTTCAAAACTATACTGTTTCGGTAAAAATGTACTTGAAGCTAGGTAATTGGAAATTGTTTTAAAAATTGATCAATTTCACCCCGTTCCATGGTAGTTCACAGAGATTTTCCGACATCAAGTTGTTGCAGAATCCAGGTGCTCCCTTGCTCAGTGAGGATTAGTGCCAACAAACTAAAAACCGATTAACCAGAGTACAAAGCACCGCCCAATAGGGCTAGAATAGAAAAAGGAACTGGAGTTTAACCAGGAATAGAAAAAATAACCAGTACCATGGGCGCCAAGATGCAGCAACAAATTATGTTCCTTCCAGCACGTTTTGACTTGATTTAAGGATTTAACCAAAAATTTCCACTAGAAAACATTGGAAACTGGGTAATCCAATGTTACTCACCGCAAGCGAAACAGTTTGAGGGAGTATTTTCGGTTGCCAAGTTAAACTGAAGCTTTATTGGGTGGAATTAAATACCACTAGACAACGTTGACGTAGCGATTTCCTCCAATAGCTTCTGAATAACGTCATTCACCATCTTCGTGTTGTACTAGAAACAGTCGATGAGGTCCTCTATGTTAGCAGCGGATTCTTTCTACACTCGGGAGTAGGCGAATATTCCGTGGAAAACCTTTCTACCGAGCTTTTCCTATCGCATGAAAAATTATCAACATTTTAACATTTGTATACCTTAAAAGTATTGCATGCTCTTCCGGTAAATTTTGCCCCAACCCTGCCATTAAAAATTTTCCTGGAATTCGGCCAAAGTGGCTGGTAGTCTGGCATGCTCTCCTTGCTGTCGTCAAGATTTTCTCGAATTCAGCCTTATTTTACGCCAGTTTACCGTGCAAACCATGACTGCTTGCTCTTTAAATTCCCCCGTAGGTATTTGTCTAATCGATCCAGACCAGGTTAATCTGAGCAAGAATCCATGAAGCAACTACATCTCCTGAGAGGACCTTAGCCAGAAAGATGGTCCCCAGGATTTTTCGCCTCTTTTGCGGCAACGGCTTCCGTAAGATGGAAGATCGCTAGTGTTTTGCCAGAGTGAAAATCGCGGGGCGTACCTTATGAACTTCGCTTGAATTCTCTCGATTCTGCTGAATCAGACGTTGTGAAATGGGCTCCAGACCATAGCAGCTGTTTCAAGTATGGTTCGCACTAAACTGAAGAACAGTGAGCGTAAACAATAGGGATCACGGAATTCAGAGGCTACTCGGAAAATAAAACCCAGATTTCTGCTGCTGGCTTTACTGATAATGTAGGCGTAGTGCTCACGAAAGTTCATCTCGGAATCCAACAAGACACCGAGATCCTTCACAATCTTAGCTCTTTCCAATGCCTCAGTTCCAAAGCGATAGTCCCAGTGAACAGGTGTTTTTTTTTTTCCTAGTGAACGATATTACCATACACTTCTTTACGCTTATGGCTAGAAAGTTTCGCTCACACCAGTCTGCGAAGATATCGTTGATCTGCTGCAGCTTTCGGCAATCGTCTAGTATCTTCACCAGCCAGTAAATTTTGAAGTCATCGGCGTAGACTAACCTGCAACCTTCAGGAACAGCATGATAGACGTCGTTGAAAAATAGTGAGAATAGTAATGGCCCCAGGTTGCTTCCTTGGGGGACACTGGAGTAATTGATGAACGGCGCAGATTCGGAAGTTAATAGTTTGATGCTCAGTTGTCGATTGGTCAAACATGGTTCTATCCATTTAGTGACCTTCGTAGCCATGCCTAGACGGGCCAGATTATAAGACTATTGAAATTCAATTCCACTAACGTTAACTACCGTTAGCCGGGGTGAGATTGTGCCATACAAACCTATTGACCGGCCGTGACATTCGCTATTGGGTTGAAGGTAACTGGAGGCAAGAAGTAATAAAGTATTCAACTGAGAGAGATATCGATCGTTTCGCATGTGCTCGGTTCGATTCCTGTCTTTACATAAACTTTCGACGAGAATTTGCAAATAATGAGTTTTGGCTAAACTACGCCTACCCTATAATAGCTATCATACCGACGCACAGTGGTCCACTAAGGCAAAAAGTGGAACTTAAATCCATAGCGCCTTTTACCTTCTTACTTACTTACTTAGATGGCCGTACGTCCTAAGACATGGCCTGCATAACGTGGTTCCGCCAATTCACTCGGTCCATGGCTGCCTGCCTCCAGTTCCGCGGGCACCCGGTACTGATCAATATGGACAATTTAAATGATGGAAACGAAAACTTTGATTGACTAGCATTCTTACTAATACTTAAAATTCCGTTCAACACGGAAAAAACTTTGAAAAAAACTCAAACGAAAAAGATTGCAACTATTCAGGCGCTATTCGGGTGCTCACTAATTTTGAAAGTATTGCGAGTCGTCTGTTTCATAAATCCACAAATCATCGTTCGTTAATCAGGTAGTTTGTGCATTTTTGCATAGAAAACTCCAGAAACATACATACCTAAAACATCACTCTACTCATTCATTTATGATTTGTCAAGTATCAAATTTCAACTAGCTTATAGTACAAGGTCTAAGCTTTAAAAAAAGTATTTTTTTTTTAAGGGGGGATTTGTTAGTAGCTTAAGTATTTATGATAAATATTAGTAAATAATGAGTATGTGTGTCCAATCACAAATGGTGACTTCTCAACACTGTTAGAAATTTGTAATTTTAATTGTTAGGATTTGTTTGCTTTCGCAATTAGGACTTATCATTCGTAGGGATTTAAACCTTCTTGTCAGAAAAGGGCAATTGAGGATTGCAACGATTTTTGTCGAAAATTGTTAATAATTTTATTTGACATAGCTTCTAATGGTTCAACACCAGTAAGTCTATGTAATTCGAGTGTACCAAACCAAGAAGGACGCTCCAAAATTATTTTCAGAATTTTATTCTGAATCCTTTGGAGCGTTTTCTTCCTTGTTGAACAGCAACTTGACCAGATCGGTACAGCATAAAGCATTGCTGGTCTAAAAATTTGTTTGTAAATCAAAAGTTTGTTCTTTAAACAAAGTTTAGAATTCCTGTTAATGAGAGGATATAAACATCTCGTATATTTGATGCACTTGGCTTGTATACTCTCAATGTGCTCTTTGAAAATAAGTTTTTCATCATATATTAGTCCCAAGTACTTAACCTTGTCGGACCAACTTAAAATAACCCCATTCATCTTGACAACGTGATTATTGTTTGGCTTGAGGAAAGAAGCCCTAGGCTTATGCGGAAAAATTATCATTTGAGTTTTAGAAGCATTGGGAGAGATTTTCCACTTTTGCAAGAAGGAAGAAAAAATATCTAAACTTTTCTGCAATCGACTGCATATGACACGAAGACTTTTTCCTTTTACGAAAATGCTTGTGTCATCGCAGAACAATGACTTTGTGCATCCTGGAGGCAAATCAGGAAGATCTGAAGTGAATATGTTGTACAGGACTGGACCCAAGACTGAACCTTGAGGTACACCTGCTCTGACAGGAAATCTATCAGATTTTGAATTCTGATAGACAACCTGCAGAGTTCGATCAGTAAGATAATTTTTTAAAATTTTGATTAGGAAATTGGAAAATTAAAAGTTTGCAATTTCGCAATCAAACCTTCATGCCAAACACTGTCGAATGCTTTTTCTATGTCTAAAAGAGCAGCTCCAGTGGAATAACCTTCAGATTTGTTAGCTCGTATCATATTAGTAACTCTGAGCAATTGATGAGTTGTGGAATGCCCATGGCGAAATCCAAACTGTTCATTTGCAAAAATTGAATTTTCGTTGATGTGTGACATCATTCTGTTAAGAATAATTCTCTCAAACAGTTTACTTATTGAAGAAAGCAAACTGATTGGTCGATAACTTGAAACTTCAGCTGGGTTCTTATCCGGTTTTAAAATGGGAGTAATTTTTGCATTTTTCCATAATTTGGGAAAATATGCAATTTTGAAGCAGCAATTGAAAATTTTCACTAAAAATTCCATTGTGCTCTCAGGGAGATGTTTGATTAGTATATTAAAGATTCCATCGTCACCAGGTGCTTTCATATTTTTGAAATTTTTAATAATTGATTTAATCTCATTCAAGTTAGTTTCAATTATTTCTGCAGGTAAAAAATTCTGGGAAGAAATTAAATCAAATTGACGTGTGACTTCATTTTCAATTGGACTCACAAAATTCAAATTTGAGTTATGAACACTCTCAAACTGCTGAGCAAGTCTTTGAGCCTTTTGTTCATTGGATACAAGAAAACGTTCACCATCTTTTAAAACTGGAATAGGCTTTGAAGGTTTCTTAAGAATCTTCGACAGCTTCCAAAATGGTTTTGAATATGGTTTCAATTTTTCAACTTTAGTCTCAAAATTTTGATTTCTCAGAAGAGTGAATCTATGTTTAATCTCTTTCTGTAAATCTTTATAAATAGTTTTAAAAACAGGGTCACGAGAACGTTGATATTGACGTCTGCGGACATTTTTCAAACGAATTAGAAGTTGAAGATTTTCGTCAATTATTGGTGACTCAAATTTCACTTGAGCCTTTGGAACAGAATAATTCCTGGCATCAACAATTGCACATTTTAATGCGTCCAAAGCGGAATCAATATTCACTTCGTTTTGCAAATCAAGCTCATTATTGAAATTTCTCTCAATATGAGTTTTGTATCTTTCCCAATTAGCCTTGTTATAATTAAAAACAGAGCTCATAGGGTTTAAAACTGATTCATGTGATAAAGAAAAAGTTATTGGAAGATGGTCAGAATCAAAGTCAGCATGTGTGATCAAATCATTACATACATGACTTTGATCTGTTAGCACCAAATCAATTGTTGAAGGGTTTCTAACAGAAGAAAAGCATGTAGGACTATTCGGAGACAAAATAGAATAGTATCCTGAAGAACAATCATTGAATAAAATTTTGCCATTGGAATTACTTTGAGAATTATTCCATGAACGATGTTTAGCGTTAAAATCGCCGATTATGAAAAATTTCGAACGATTTCTGGTGAGTTTTTGTAAATCACCTTTAAAATAATTTTTGAGCTCGCGTGTGCATTGAAATGGTAAATATGCTGCGGCAATAAATAAAATCCCAAGTTCAGTTTGAACTTCAATTCCCAAAGTTTCAATAACTTTCGTCTCAAGATGGGGAAGAGATGTTTGAGATGTTTGATTCGGCGATGAATAACAATTGCAACTCCACCGCCGGAACCCTGAATCCTATCATATCTATGAACCACGTAATTGGGATCATATTTTAATTTTATGTTAGGTTTCAAAATAGTTTCAGTAATAATTGCAATATGCACATTATTTACTGTTAAAAAATTAAAAAGCTCATTCTCATTGGCCTTCAATGAGCGAGCATTCCAATTTAATATTTTAATTGTTTTATTTAAAATCATTGCTAAATTTTAAATTAGAAACAATTTTAATAGTAAATTTTGTGCCTATTTGAATGGCTTCAAACATTGATTTTGCCTGCAACATGGCGTTCATAAGATCGAACATTGCCTGTTGCAAAAAAGAAAGTTTACCTGCCGTAATAGGCCCCAGGCAGTTGACATTAGAAAAAATATTTTCGGCAGCAATATTAGCTGGAGTAATAGGTGTACAATTATTTTCTAGCGTGTTTTGCTTACCCATATTAACGGTCATTTTCGAACTACCAACACTAGGCGGTATAATGTTCGAACTACCTGTAACCTGTGCATAAGTTAAACGGGTATGCAAAGGAGTAGGTAAACTATGCGTCACTGCTACGCTTGGAGAATTTTGTTTTGAAGTTGGTTTTAATTGAGAAATTGAATTTTGTTTACCTTGCCTTGCCTTAACAATTGCTAAACGGACTGGGCATTGATAAAAATTCGACATATGGTTGCCGTTACAATTCGCACAGCGAAAATTTTTACTCTCTTTCACAGGACATGTGTCCTTTTTGTGAGCAGAGTCTCCACAATTCAGACATTTTTGGTCCATGTTACAGAATTTGGAACCATGGCCATAACGTTGGCAAGTACGGCATTAGGTGATATGCTTTTCACCTCCGCCATACTTCCTATAAATTTCCCACTTTACACGCACATTATACAAAGCATGTGCTTTTTCAAAAAATTTTAAGTTGTTAACCTCATTGCGGTTAAAATGAATTAAATAATTAACAAGGGAAATTCCAGTTCTCTGACTGTTATCGCCTCGTGATTTTTGTTTCATTAGAATTACTTGGGTAGGGGCTATGCCAAGTAATTCTGTAAGTTTGATCTCATCACCGGTTTGATCGTTGGTGAGACCTTTCAAGACAACCTTGAACGGCTTGGTGTTCTTGGTGTCATATGTAAAAAATTTATACATCTTGTCAGTTAAATACTGAACAAGACGATCACGACCCTTTACTGAGTCGGCTAATAAGCGGCATTCACCTCTATGGCCAATTTGATAGGTAACTTTAACGTCAGAAACAAACGTTGAAAGTTCCTTTTTGAATATATTAAATTCAGAAGAAATAGTTACCACAATAGGTGGAACTTTCTCCTTTTTTAAAGATTTTATATTTTGTATAGTTTCATTATTAATAACTTCCATTTCACCAGCTTCTTGCTCAGGCAAAATATCAAAAGGATTGTCACTACAGACACTCGATGTGTCAGAAAGAGATGCCTCTCTTTTCCTCCCCGCAGCGATGCGAGGTTTCTTTTTCCGTCCAGCCATTTCAGGTGATACGAAAAAAGTTAAAACAAATGTTAAATTTAAAAGTAGGTAGTCTTGAGGAAGACTGATGGGAAATAACTTTCAGGTAGTCTTTAAAAGACACACTGACAAAACACAAACTTTGAAGCTATAGGCAGTCAAAGACCAGTCCACAAGCAACCGAAAAAACGTCTGATCTTTAGGACAGTTCAAGACGCACGTAAAAAAAGAGTATTTGATGATGTGCACCGGTTTGCCTTTTTCTCCCCTATACGCATTTAAATCTGGGAAATAATTTAATGAAAAAACGCCCTAGCTCAGTATAGAACTATTGTAGCAACATGTTGTCTTCGAAAGAAACCTGTGTTTTTATGTTGGTCATATTTGTCTAGAACATTATGTTCTTGAAAAAACAATATTTGAAAAGTTATGCTAGAAAAACTAAATTTGAGGAGGTTGACAGCGAAAATGCTTTGTATTTCAGTAAATAAACGTCATAGAAATTTAATATTTTCTACAAAGTTTCATATTTTGAAAAGTTCTACAACTTTGCGAAAGAAACTTTTTTAACTATTGCTGCATCGAAAGTTAGATTTTTTATTTTTATGATAGTAGGCCATGATCAAAAAATTTTCTTATCAACATATCCGTTATATTTTTGTGAACAATTCTTATGAACATTGTCTTTGGCTAACATCAACCGTTTAAGCACAAAAGAGTTAAGTTCGTCATATTGCCTTTTCCGACCACTGTGGGCTGGTATCGTTGTTCCCAGTAACCAGAGAACCGAGGTACACAAACTCGTCGACCACCTCGAACTCATCCCCGTCGATTGTTACCGTATTGCCTAGGCGTGCCTTGTCGTGCTCGGACCCACCTGCAAGCATATACTTAGTTTTTGACGTATTAATCTTCAGTCCGATCCTATCTGCTTCACGTTTCAGTCGGGTATACTGGTCTGCCACCGTCTCAAATTTCTTGCCAACAATGTCCACGTCATCCGCAAAGCAAATAAATTGACCTGATCTGTTGAAAATCGTGCCCCGCATGTCAAACACCGCTCGTCTCATAACACCCCCTAACGCGACGTTAAACAATAAGCAGGAGAGACCATCACCTTGTCGGAGCCCCCTGTGAGACTCGAATGGGTCCGACGTTCCACCCGAAATTCTCACACAACACTTCACATCCTCCATCGTAGCCTTAATCAGTCTTGTCAGCTTCCCCGGGAAGCCGTTTTCGTCGAGAATTTTCCATTGCGCTTGTCGGTTTATTGTATCGTATGCGGCTTTAAAATCGACGAAAAGATGGTGTGCAGGGACTCTAAACTCACGGCACTTTTGGAGAATCTGCCGCAGTGTAAAGATTTGGTCAGTCGTAGACCGTCCGTCCTTCCAAACCTGCTGGCTAATGGTGACAGGCGCTGGAAGATGACCTGGGAAAACACTTTGTAGGCGGCATTCAGGACTGTGATCGCTCGATAGTTCTCGCAGTCTAGTTTGTCGCCCTTTTTGTATATGGGGCAGATAACCCCTTCTTTCCACTCCTCCGGTAGCTGTTCTGTTTCCCAGATCTCGACGATCAGCCGATGCAGCGAGCTAGCCAGTTTGTCGGGGCCCATCTTAATATGCTCAGCTCCGATGCCGTCTTTTCCGGCCGCTTTGTTGTTCTTGAGCTGCCGGATCGCATCCTTAACTTCGCTTATTGTTGGGGGTGGCACATGTTCGTCGTTCGTTGCACCGACCACGTCTTCTCCGTTCCTGTTGTGGTCTCTGTGTGTGGTCTCTGTGTTGTGGTTCATCGTAGTGCTGCTTCCACCTTTCGATCACCTCACGATCATCCATCAAAATGCCTCCATTCTTATCCCGGGATCCGTTGAGTTTTTGGTAAAACTTTCGTGTTTCGTGTGTGCGGTGCAGCTGCTCGAGTTCTTCACATTCCTCCTCTTCCTGGCGACGCTTTTTTCCTTGAAGAGTTGGACTTGCTGCCTCCGTTTCAGTTTATATCGCTCCATATTCTGACGGGTGGCTCTACGCAGCATTGTTGCCCGCGCTGCGTTCTTCTCATCCAAAATCTGCTGACATTCTTCGTCAAACCACTCGTTACGTCGATTCGGTTGAACGTGTCCCAGGACTTCCTCCGCAGCACTGCTGATAGCTGTTTTCACGGCATTCCAGCGATCCCCTAGAGGGGCTTCTTCAAGCTCTCCCTCTTCTGGCAGTGCAGCTTCGAGCGATGACGCGTACTGTGTTGCGATGTCGTGTTGCTTCAGTCGCGCGAGATTATACCTTTTTTTTATAGGGGGTGGGGGGGGGGGGTGGGGAATGTTTGTAATGATTTATTTATGTACTAATATCTATTCAGAATTAATATTGTGTGTTCTGCCACAAATGGTGACATTTCAACACTATTATAAATATATATATTTGTACGCTTTTTATATTATTGAATGTTATTAGCTTTCGCAGTTAAGTTAATATAATTGTAGGAAAATTATTAAACCTACTTGTCAAGGAAAAAAAAGGAATAAAACAAAACTTAAAATAAACTTAAAACTATCTTACTGACTATAAAGTGAGCTAATCGTTGCAATTGAGGATTGCAACGATTTTTGTCGAAATTTGTTGATAATTTGGCTTGACATATTTTCTAATGTTTCTACATTAGTGAGCTTATGTAGTTCGTTCGTGCTAAACCAGGGAGGACGCTTCAAAATCATTCTGAATCCTTTGAAGTGTCTTCTTCCTGGTTGCACAACAACTTGTCCAGATGAGAACTGCATATAACATTGCTGGCCTAAAAATTTGTTTGTAAATTAACAGTTTATTCTTAAGACAAAGTCTAGAATTCCTGTTGATAAGAGGATATAAACATTTGATATACTTATTGCACTTTGACTGGATATTTTCAATGTGCTTCTTGAAAGTAAGATTCTTATCATATATTAGCCCTAAGTATTTAACTTGATCAGACCAATTAAAGACCACACCGTTCATCTTAATAACGTGGTTATGGTTGGGTTTGAGAAATGAAACTCTTGGCTTATGAGGAAAAATAATTAACTGTGTTTTAGAAGTATTAGGGGAAATCTTCCATTTCTGCAGGTATGAAGAAAATATATCTAAACTTTTTTGTAGCCGACTGCATATAACACGAAGGCTTTTTCCTGTTGCGGAAATGCTTGTATCGTCACAAAACAGAGATTTCTCACAACCTGGTGGTAAATTAGGAAGATCAGAAGTAAAAATGTTATATAAGATTGGGCCCAAGATACTCCCCTGAGGCACACCAGCTCTAACAGGCAATCTATTAGATTTACCATTTAGATAGTTAACCTTAAGAGTGCGGTCAGTTAAATAACTTTGTATCATTTTTGTAAGGTAAAGCGGAAAACTGAAATTTGACATTCTAGCTATTAAACCTCTATGCCAAACACTGTCGAATGCCTTTTATATATCTAGTAGAGCTGCTCCAGTCGAATAGCCATTCTATTGAGAATTATTCTTTCAAAAAGTTTGCTAATAGAGGAAAGTAAACTAATTGGTCGATAACTTGATGCCTCAGCTGGATTCTTTTCGGGTTTTAAAATTGGAGTGACTTTGGCATTTTTCCATTTCGTAGGAAAATGTGCTAGTGCAATGCATCTGTTGAAAATTTTTACCAAGAAATTTAAAGAGTTTTCGGGAAGTCTTTTAACAAGGATATAGAAAATTTCATCATCTCCTGGTGCTTTCATGTTTTGACGTTGACTAACGTCTATATCGAAGTTAGGCCCCTGAATTTAAAAATCTAGTAATTCAACCAGGGAAAACCAGAGAAAAGTGGTCAGGTTTTGAGCGCATATTTTGCAGTCATCTATAATCAGTTTTTCGAGGTTTTGGCATCAATCGATCAGAAATTCTTTTACGGTTAAATTTATGTAACAAAAACAAACTATTGTTTGAGATACACTATTGAAAAATTGGAAATTAATATCGATTGTCTAAATCATACCGCGCAGCCAATCACTACCTCTCTTCCCAAGCACAGTCGACACTAACGGATACAATCGATCTGACTTTGTTGTTATTGTTGTTGTCACTTTCTGTGTCCGATGTTTATGCTGCTGCTAGCGGAAAAAACCTTGCAAATATGCATCTTTTTGTTGGTGTTAATTTTACGATAGCGGCCGGCGCCCCATCATTCTGATTCCAAAACCGCACCAGTGACATGCGGACGCTAGGTGATAGCAGCTGAAAGGAGGAAATACAAAATAGTACCGGTCATCTCGTGCCGGTTTCACCCGTAATGCTGGTGGCTTTAGTAGTAAATGGCTACTGCAAAACACTTAAATGGCTGGAATTCTGGACGGACTAACCAGGAAACTATAATCGGCAACTGGCACCTTTTGGTGCCTCGAAATTTTGGTACAGAAGCGGCTAATTGAATTTTCTGTTTTACCAAATGCTGCTGCTAGCGGAAAAAACCTTGCAAAAATGCATGTTTGTGTTGGTGTTAATATTATGACAGCGGCCGGCGCAGCTTTCAAGAAACATTTGTCTCTACCATTCCATCATCTATGTAGCCCATCCCTCTTTCTAATTATCTGACGAAGCCTTGGTATAAAACGTATCGTTCGAACATTTCACCCCATCAGTTTCATTATTAAACCGTACCGGGTACATACGGACGCTCGGTGTTAGCAGCTAAAAGGAGGAAAAACAAAATAGTACCGGTTATCTCGTGCCGGTTTGACCCGTGATGCTGGTGGCTACTGCAAAATACTAAAATGGCGGAATTCTGGACGGAAACCAGTAAACAAGAAATCGGCAACTGGCACCTTTTGGTGCCTAGCAGTTTTATAATAGAAGCGGTTAGTTGAATTTTATGTTTTACAATTGCTGTTGCTAGCGGAAAAAACCTTGCAAAAATGCATGTTTATGTTGATGTTAATTTCACGACAGCGCTAGGTGTTAGCAGCTGAAAGGAGGAAAGACAAAATAGTACCGGCCATCTCGTGCCGGTTTCACCCGTTATGCTGGTGGCTGTTAGTAATAAATGGCTACTGCAAAATACTAAAATGGCTGGAATTCTGGACGAGAATAATCGGAAACTGGTACCTTTTGGAGCCTCGAAATTTTGTTACAGAAGTTTTGTAAAAGAAGCGTTGCAATTCCCTCTACTATTTGCTTCAATGGAATATTTTTTTTTTAAGAATACGGTAGTCAACGTCATGCGGTCGTGTCTTGAATACCACCCTCCTACTTTTTTAATTTTGATTTTTCTCATAGTAATTCATATAATAATTTAAAAGTTAGTCATACATATAAAAAAAGCTTGCAGTGAAAAAATAGACTTTAGTGTTTTTTGAATTTTTTGAGAATAATTCGCACCTCATTCAAGTTTGTTTCCAATACCTCTTCAGAAAGGAATTTTTGGGTGGTGATCTGATCATACTTTTGGTTAACTTCATTTTCAATAGGACTTACTACGTTCAAATTGGAGTTATGAACACTCTCAAACTGCTGAGCAAGTCTTTGAGATTTTTGTTCATTCGTTAGAAAAATGCAATCACCATCTTTAGGGACTGGAATGGGCTTTGAAGGTTTCTTAAGAACCTTCGAAAGCTTCCAAAAAGGTTTCGAATAAGGTTTTAGTTGTTCAACTTCTCTCATGAAATTCTCATTTCGCAAGAGAGTGAAGCTATGTTTAATTTCCTTTTGTAATTCTTGAAAAATAATTTTCAAAGCAGGATCACGAGATCTTTGGTATTGACGTCTTCGTATGTTCTTCAAACGTATAAGAAGTTGAAGTTCACTGTCAATAATTGGTGCATTAAATTTCACTCGAGCCTTAGGAACTGATAAATTCCGGGCATTGAGTATTAAGCTGCTAAAATTATCTAATGCTCTGTCAATGTCAGCACTATTTTGTAAAATAATATCATCATTCAAATTTTCTTCGATCGTAGAACGATATCCATCCCAATTAGTCTTGTGATAATTTAACACAGTTCTAGTGGGATTTAAAATAGTTTCATGCGAAATAGAAAATGTTATGGGAAGATGATCAGAATCAAAGTCAGCATGTGTTAATAAATCACTGCATGAATGGCTTTGATTTGTTAGTACCAAATCAATTGTAGATGGATTCCTAATAGAAGAATAACATGTAGGACCATTTGGAAATAAAACTGAATAAAATCCAGCCGAGCAATCATTAAACAATATTTTTCCATTGGAATTGTTTTGAGCATTATTCCAAGATCGATGTTTCGCATTAAAATCACCTATGATTAAAAATTCAGATTTATTTCTTGTGAGTTTTTGCAAATCTCCCTTGAAATAATTTTTTCGCTCACCAGTGCATTGAAAAGGCAAATACACTGCGGCTATAAATAAAATGCCAATACTTGTTTCAATTTCAGTTCCCAAACTCTCGATAACTTTGGTTTCAAGATGGGGTAAAACACGATGTTTTATTCGACGGTGGATAACTATTGCAACTCCACCACCGGCAACATCAATTCTATCAAACCTATGAACCAAGTAATTTGGGTTCTTTTTTAGTTCAATATTTGGCTTTAAAAGCGTTTCAGTCACAACTGCAATATGCACATCGTGGACTGTTAAAAAATTGAAAAATTCATCCTCTTTCGCTTTTAAAGAGCGAGCATTCCAATTTAGAAAATTTACAGCATTATTTAAAATCATTGCTGAATTTCAATTTCATAGCAATATTAGTTGTAAATTTTATACCTTCTTGAACAGCCTCGTACATCGAGTTACAGTTCAACGAAACGGACATTAGCTGCAGCATGGATTGTTGTAGGTATTCAATCTTTTCTGGAGTTGGACTACCTAAATCAATACTGGCTGACTTTTCAGCACCAAACACGAATGGTTTGTTACTGTTTGAATTTGAAATATTACCTCAAAGGACACTGGCATATGAACAGGTGTTGAACAGGATTATTTTTCTGAAATTTGATATCTGAATTCAAATTATTACCTACAGACACACCTGCTAATGAAAGTGCTGGTGATGCCTGAACAGTATTGAAAGTCTTTTGTATACGCACATTGACAACAGGTTGCTTAGAATTTCTACGTTGTCTGGAAGCAATAATTTTTGACCTTACAGGACAATTAAAGAAATTAGTTTTGTGATTTCCCCCACAATTTACACATTTGAAACTATTAGTGGTCTCTTTCACGGGGCAGATATCTTTCGTGTGACCAGTGTCACCACAAATCATACATTTTGCTGCCATATGGCAGTTTCGAGTTCCATGACCATAGGCTTGACAATTCCGACATTAAGTAAGATTATGGATTTCTCCATGTCTCTTGAAATTCTCCCACTTTATTCGCACGTTGAATAAAACACGTGCTTTTTCCAAACATTTCAAATTATTTACTTTGGTACGATCAAAATGTACTAAGTAAATAAAAAATTTTCCTGGTGTATTCCAGTTTGATTAATTTTGGCATTTGCCTTTCGTTTCATCAAAATTACTTGGTTGGGAGAAAAACCAAGTGATTCTGACAAACATTTTTTTAATTTCCTCAATAGTTTGGTCATTTGAAAGACCTTTTAAAACAGCCTTAAACGGTCTCTCGTTTTTGGCATCAAAAGAATAAAATTTATACATCTTTTCAGTCAAATACTGTAAAAGATGTTTATGGTCATCAAGAGATTCGGCCAAAATACGAATTTCGCCTTGGCGGCCAATTTGAAAATTAACTTTCACATTCGACAGAAACGATGAAAGCTCTGATCGAAATGCTTCGGAATTTGCTACAAATACCACAATAGGTGGAACTTTAACCTTCTTCATAACGGCTTATGCTCAGTATGAGAAGTTTGAATTTCTTGATCCCCAACGAAAAAAGAATATCATACCTGTTAGTCGAAATTTCAGTGTCACTTGGAGGAGATGCCTCACGTTTCCTTGAAGCCGCATCAAAGCGAGCTTTTTTATTTTTTCCAGGCATAACTGGAAAACTTCACTACACTTTCACTTCACTATAGAATTTAAGTAGAAATATCTCGAACCAAATTTACTCACTAAACACTCGTTAAAGTTAAAAACAAAATTATTACTTTGCGTTTCAACAGGTAGTCTTTTAAAAAGATTGCCTGTTGAAAGCGAGAAGCAAAATTTCAATATCTCTCGGTAGTCTAAGACTTAGCCTCAAGCTGTTGGTAAAATGCGACCGTACTGTAGGACAGTTCAAGTCGATCTGCGCGAGATTATACCGTGGCGGGCGACTTAACCATCACTAGGTAGTGATCCGAATCGATGTTAGCGCCTCGATGTGATCTTACATCGATAATGTCCGATAAGCGCCGACCATCTATCAAAACGTGGTCGATTTGTGTTTCTGTTCTATTCGATGATCTCCAGGTGAGTCTATGGTGGAGGCTATGCTGAAAGAAGGTACTACGTATGGCCATGTTTTTGGAGGTGGTGAAGTCGATTAGTCTGAGGCCATTTTCATTCGTCAGCTGGTGTGCACTGAATCGTCCAATCACCGGTCTGTACTCCTCCTCCTGGCCAACCTGAGCGTTGTAATCACCGATGATGATCTTGACATCATGTTTTGGGCAGCGGACATAGTCACTCTCCAACTGCGCGGAGAATTCGTCATTGTCGTCATCGGTACTTCCGAGGTGTGGGCTATGCACGTTGATAATACCAATGTTGAAGAGACGGCCTTTGATTCTCAACCTGCACATTCTAGGGCTGATTGGCCATCACCCGCTTCTGCATCTCTCCCATCACTATAAAAGCTGTTCCCAACTCATGTGTGCTTCCACAGCTCTGGTAGATGGTGTGACCATCCCTGTACGTACGCACCATCGTCCCCTTCCAGCATACCTCCTGCAGCGCTACGATGTTGAACTTGCGGGTCTTCCATTCCTCGGAAAGCACGCGGGTACTTCCTAGGAAGTTGAAAGATCGGCAGTTCCATGTTCCGAGAATCCAATCGTTAGTCCGTTTTCGTTGCCTAGGTCCTAGTCGATTGTTCCGGTCCGTACTTAACGTTATTGCGTTCGTTACTGTTGTTTTTGCAAGGCCAGCGACCAACCCCACCATGTCGCAGGAGGGCCATCGTAGTGCCATTGTTTAGAGTCCCGGGCACAACCAGGACTTGAAAAGGACACTGCGTTACTTAGAACGCTTCTGCTGGTGTCGATCCCAGGAAACTCCCTTCCGAGGAAGGAAATCCCGCCCCCTGTCAGCATGCGACCAGCAGTCCCACCAGGGTTGGTTACCCCATCTTTCCACTAGTTACTCGCACATTAGTTGGTACCACGAGGAGGTAAGGGTACGGTAGCTGGAAGGCTGAGGTTCACTAGTGGGAACTGTTATGCGCCTTTGTGTGGGGAATGGGAAAACGGACTATTGGATAACCCCTCGGTTAGCTCTCGCTTGCTATAAAACATGAGCCACAGGGCTGATAACATCATCAGCTTGGGTGAAGATCGGTTCCTCTTCGGCTGTTCATGCTTCGGCCCGTTGACTCGGGTTGTGCGGTCGGTTTGGGCCTCGATTGTGCTGCGAGCCCAAACTCGACCTCTTTCACTGTCGATCGTCGAACGGGTAAGTCCTATCTGCGGGTTCTGGGCTGATTCTCACGTGGCGCAGCGGGTTTCCACAATGGCGAACGTGACAGGTTTGTTTCTGTTCTATAAGGAAACAAATAATTTCCGAGTGCCTTCTTGTTTTTTTTAGCCACAGCGGGAAATCAGCCGTAGAGCCCACAGTCAGGAACTTCGAGTGCATTGAGCGACTGTGAGAATATTGTGAGACAATTTTTTGTTCGTTTTTTTTTAGATTGTGTAGTGATTTTCAAGGTACTGCTACGAAAAGTGCTTAGATTAGCGAAAAATAATAATTGTGTGGTATTGTGAAGACTGTTGGATTCTGGAGGTAAGATCAAATTGAAGCGGCTTTACCGAAATAAGAGGGAGAATGTATATTTCAGTGTGGCTTGTGTGGAGTTTGATTTGCTACTTTATTTTTCCTTCCATCTTGCAAATTTAGTTTTTTCATGCTTTTTGCAAATGGCGTACATCCTATCCAAAAAAATTAAGCCAGGAAGTTGATTTCATTATTGATGTTTACAGTGCAGTCATTTGGTTGTTTCGAATGATAGCTAAATCAAGCTGAATATTAGTGGTTCGGTACGACCATTGGAAAATGAAACGAATTGATGACGCGGTGTGAACATTTTGAAGTAGAGTAATGGTTCGGTACGACCATTGAATAAAAAATCTGGAAATGGTGCGGTACGACCATTAGTAGATCGAAAAGAATGGCTAGGTACGACCATTAGTGGATCGAAAGGAATGGTTTGGTACGACTATTTTAAAGAAATGGCTTGGTGGTACCATCATTATAAAGAAAACTGTTTCGGTACGACCATTGAGAGGCTCGATTGCTTGTTTAGTTCGATATAGAAAAATAATAATAAAGGAAGAAAATATTAGGTTTTTTTTTTTTTACACAACATGACATAACTTCAAATAACGACGAGTTTGTTTTGTATTAATATACCTAACATGAATGTTAACAAAACTACTGCAACTCTACACAAGTAAGCCAATTGCAAGTTTTTTTTATTGTCAGACAAACATAACTCGGAGCACTAGCAAAATTTTGCTGAGATCGTATGTTTTTTTCTCTTCCTCTGGCATTTTTGCAGCATACAGTATGCCAGGGGGAAAATATGTACGGGCGATCGTCCGATGAAAACTGCAGTGTCAGAGGGGATTTCTCAGAAGAGGAATATATTGATTCGGAAGAAGAGACGCAAGAACCTCAGCCTGGCCCCTCGAAACTGTCATCAAAGTACGATGAAAATTTTGGTAGTCGGAGTACTCAGCAAACAGTAGCAGAGCACTCCCACCGAAATCTGCTTGATAGGCTGGAGCGCATGGAACAGACAGTTTATCGAATGTCTGATCAACGACACGAGCATCAGTCAGAGGTAACTGCAGCACAGCGGTGGCTCGGCGAAAGAGGCATACAAGGTCAACAGCCGAACGATTCGGAAGCTCATTTACCAAGTACGAAGACAGACAATACCGGAGGAGTACGCTGGGACATTCGCCCGTTTCCCCAAGGAATACCTACAAGCAAGTTGTGGGTAGAATGGTGCCGATTCAAATCAAATTTTGAAATCGCTGTGGATATGAATAACGTCAGTGACGGTAACCGAGCAAAACTACTATATTTGATGATGGGTGACCAGCTGCAGGGCCTAGTCACTGCGGCCAAACTGTGTCCAAGTTTCAAAGATCCCCGTTGCTATTCGGCTCTCATGCAAAATGTTGGCACATATCTGCGATCGTTGGTTGATACTACAGCCGAGCATGAAGAGTTTACCCGCCTCAAGCAGGAATCTAACGAATCGGTAGTGGCATTTGATGCTCGAATCGTTGAAAAGGCTAGTATTTGCGGGTATGGAAACGACGAATTCGCTCGCAGATTCTTCAGGGAATGAGTAACCGAGATGTTGCTAACACAGCTAGAACCTACAACCATGATACTCAACTGATTGTTCAGGCTGCCACACGCGCTGAGGCTTTTGGCATTTACGCGGGTCCTCCCACGGTTGAAGATGGAAGAATGGAAGTCAGGACTGCTTCAAGTCAACAGCGCTCAACCCCGAAGAGATCTTCAAGTGAATGGAACACACAGCAACGAGGACGCGGCTATGATCGATACAAGCGCTCAAACCGTGGTGGTACGCAGGTTGGACGTCGCAATCGCTGTTTCAGATGCAATCGGCTGAAGCATGACGGAAGAGAGTGTCCAGCTCTATACAAGAACTGCAACACCTGTAACCAACGCGGCCACTTCTCCGTCACCTGTCGCAAGAAGAATTTGAATAATCTCGATTTCCCAGAGTGTGCTGACGAGCACGTTAACGCCGTAAAGGTATGACTGTTTCCTTTTTCTTTTTAAATAAAGGCGAAGACGCGATGAAGATTCCAACATGTTTTGAGAGTATTGATTTTACATTCGCACCTTGTTTCTCATTTGCAGTCAATCAACTCACTATCGTTAACTGATGTATTATTCGATTGTCGCGTGGGTTTATCGGAACCAATATCATTCCTCATAGATTCGGGAGCGGATGCAAATGTAATTGGTGGTAATGACTGGAAGTGTCTGGAACCGCAGTGGGATGATCGCTCTGTAAACTTAGAATTTGTTGATTTTTTGAGCACCCTGATTTGAGAGCGTATGCAGCCGATCAACCAATGGTTGTTTCAAAGGGGGCAAATGTGGAAGTCAGTGGGCTCTGCAAACCAGTAGTGCGTGCTAAATTTTTGGTGGTTCCAAAAGGTCGCAGATCACTGCTGGGTCGAGAAACCGCCAGTGATCTCAAGCTGCTGCAAGTTGGAGAAGCCGTAAACAGTTCTGAGCTTGATGACACAGTCAGAACGTTTCCCAAGATCCCCGGAATAAAGATTAAATTTAGCATCGATAGGTCCGTCCCACCGGTGCGAAACGCCTACTTCAATGTTCCCGCTGCATTCAGAGAAGCAGCAAGGCTAAGACTCGATGACATGGAGGCCCAGGGAATTATCGAAAAAGTCACGATAGCTCCCGAATGGGTCAGCGGAATGTCGGCTGTTCCGAAAGGGCGGGATGACTTCCGTTTGGTCGTCAATATGCGGGCCCCGAAAAAAAATGCGGGCCCATTAAAAGGGAATATTTCCGAATGCCAATGTTAAACGAAATGAAAAGTAAACTACACGGAGCCAAGTACTTTTCTAAACTGGACCTCTCGAGCGCCTACTACCACCTGAAGCTGAGTCAGGAATCCAGAGAACTAACCACATTCCTGTCTGAAACCGGGATGTATCGCTTCACAAGGTTGATATTCGGAGTCAACTGTGCTCCGGAGATTTTCCAAAGAGAGATGTCCCGGATTTTGGAAGGAATCGAAAACGTCATTGTGTATATCGATGACAGCTTGGTGTTTGCTGACACTTTGGAAAACCTCAGGAAAACCGTGGCTCGAGTACTCAAGGTGCTAAGAGAAAACAGCCTTACGTTGAATACAGCCAAGTGCCAATTCGACCAAGAACGAATCAAATTCTTGGATCACGAGTTGGACAAGGATGGCTTCCACGTGGACGAAGTCAAAGTGGCTCACATTCGAAACTTTCGAGAGCCCTCTACTACATCAGAACTACATAGTTTCCTGGGGCTGGCATCCTTCGTCAGCCCATACATAAAAAACTTCGCGGACCTAACCAACCCATTATGGCAAGTGGCGACAGCTCACACATGGCAATGGGGCCCAGATCAAGCTAAGGCATTCGAGAAGACCAAAGGCAAGATAGCAAGTTGTACTGTTGCACTGGGTTATTTTTCGGAGGACGATACAACCGTTCTCTACACTGACGCTCCCCCTAATGCGCTGGGAGCAGTGCTAACCCAAGAAGGCAGAGATGGGACACGTCGAGTGATAAGTTTCGCCTCAAAAGCACTAACTCTCACAGAAAAAAAGTATGCTCAGAACCAAAGAGAAGCGCTTGGCGCCGTATGGGCTGTTGAGCATTTTAGCTTCTTCCTTCTTGGAAGACATTTTGTACTACGGAGAGACGCTCGCGGCGTGAGCTTCATTTTAAACAGATACAGAGAAAACTCCAAACGAGCGTTAACCAGGGCAGATGGATGGGCGTTAAGATTAAGCCCGTACAACTACAAGGTTGAATTTATCCGTGGTAGAGAGAATATCGCAGACCCTTCATCTCGTCTCTGCCACGTCATGCCAGATGAGCCATTCGATGAATTCTAGCCCGTGGGAACTTGCGGCTCTTGAAGCAAACAGTGTGGATTTTGTAACAGAGGGTGAAATCCGTGAGGCGACAAATCAAGACGCAACCCTAACCGAAGTCTCCGTTGCCATAGAGTCAGGAGAATGGCTAGGTCATCTGAACAGGTTTCGTTCAGTGAAAGACGAACTGTATCTGAAGAATGGGATTGTTCTGAAGGGAGGTTGAGTGGTAATCCCCGAATCGCTGCGAGAGAAAACGCTGAGAGCAGGTCACGAAGGTCATCCATTGACAGCTAAACTGAAGGCCATACTACAGGAGCGCGTATGGTGGCCCGGAATGCCAGGAGATGCCGAAAAGTGGGTCAAATCCTGCCAACATTGCGCAGTCAACGGTAGACTAGAGAAACCTACTCCGATGAAGCGTACCGTAGTCCCAAGGACTGCCTGGGAGACCATCGCTCTGGATTTTAATGGCCCTTACGCCAAGTTCGGAGGAATATATATCCTCGTTATCGTCGATTACCGTTCACGATACCTTATCGCCCGGCCCGTCAAGTCGACTAGCTTCGAGGTGACGAAACAAGTGCTAGAAGAAATCTTTGATAAAGAAGGTTTTCCGGAGAGCATGAAAAGTGATAACGGGCCCCCATTTAACGGGGAAGACTATAAACAATATTGTCACGAGCGGGGGATTAAAACCATTTTTTCAACACCTTTCTTCCCGCAACAAAACGGTTTGGTTGAAAATTACATGAAAGTAATCAACAAATCCATGGCCATAGCGGTCTCCACTGGCTCAGATTATAATGAAGAACTACAAGCTGCTATTCGAGCGCACAATTCCGCATCTCACACCGTAACAAAAGTTCCTCCCGAGGAAATCATGCGAGGTAGAAGAATCAAACGTGGATTGCCTCTCTTTGATCGTGGTCAAACAAATCACGACGACGACGCTCTCAACAAGAGGGATCGTGAAATGAAACTGAAAGCCAAGGAACGGGAGGACATTCGACGTGGTGCCCGGAAATGCCAACTGAAACCTGGAGATACGGTGATCATAGAACGGCAGTTGCGGTCAAAAGGCATTTCGCGATTTGGCACACAACGATATACAGTGATGGAAGAAAGGAATGGAAACTTGTTGCTTACAGATGATGATGGGCGCACATTAAAACGACACGTCTCCCAGACAAAGAAGGTGTCTGAATGGCGTGATCAACCGAGATCTACGGGCAGATCCCATCAAGAGGACAAAAATAACAAACCGCTTGAACGAGCTGTTAGGGACAGAAGAAGTCCCAAGTATTTGCAAGATTTTGTTCGCAATTTTGATACCATCAAACACTGGCATAAGTAAAACAAATGATGATTTCTGGTTTTCGATTATATATACTTATGCTTTAACAATTTGTTGTGGTTTGCTTGTTTCGGGTTATTTGAATGTTCCTTTTTCCATTTTTCTTTCTTGTAAGAAGAGGAGAGATGTGGGGAATGGGAAAACGGACTATTGGATAATCCCTCGGTTAGCTCTCGCTTGCTATAAAACATGAGCCACAGGGCTGATAACATCATCTGCTCGGGTGAAGATCGGTTCCTCTTCGGCTGTCCATGCTTCGGCCCGTTGACTCGGGTTGTGCGGTCGGTTTGGGCCTCGATTGTGCTGCGAGCCCAAACTCGACCTCTTTCACTGTCGATCGTCGAACGGGTAAGTTCTATCTGCGGGTTCTGGGCTGATTCTCACGTGGCGCAGCGGGTTTCCACACTTTGGTCCAGTCATTAACCAACCATGTACATTGGTGAGATAAAATCATCGATTTCGCAAAGAAACTGTTAATTTTATGTATCCCAATGTTAAACCACTTCATAACCATTATATTAGAACATTTTGTTTAAAAGAATCCGTTGAACAGAATTTCATTCAGAGATGTTTCGAAAATTGCTTTTCCTGAACAATTTGCTCGATGGCAGATAGACCACTCTGTTCCGCAACGGCTCATATGGCAAGTGTTCCACGAAAGAACCCCAAACGATTGCACTTGAGCGCTCGCAACGATTTTTTCAAATGTTAGTTGAAAGATTCTTGATGATTTCAAATATTACATGCTAATGCACCATGCTACAATTCCTGTGAGCATTGATGGTAACTACTTGCTCCAGTGAGCAAACAGTTGACCGCAAGCTAACGTTCATTTGGATTCATGATTTTGTATCTCTGGCGATAATCTCTCAAAGATTCTCGCAATACTGTTGAATGCAAGCGAACTTGGATACAATGAACGTTATCGTGTTTGAATCATTCAGTGTCCTTTTATGATATTCGTAACAAAATTTCATCCAACATTTCGAGCATTTCGTTATAGATACTCGAATCAAACTAAGTTGATCATGGATATACGACGTCCTCTGGCATAGATAATTTACCACTAAAACTAGAAATTGTTGGCACCAAACCGAACCGCATACTAGCGGTGGCGTCCCATCAGAGGGAGTCCGACACTCAAAAGCAACCCGCACGACACCCTCATTGACGGGATTCGCCGCAAAGCCGTAGACTACTAATCTCCCAGCGTTTTCCGCCCCTGCCCCAATCCACCTCCCAACAGCCCACCCAATCACAACGGCGAGCAACTTATTTTTCCAGCCGACACTCGTCAGCTTCCACGTTAATAGTAGAAGATTATACAGATTACCGTCGAGTTTGATTCATGCCCATCTCACGCCGACGTTCGCTGGAAGATTAGAAATTCATGGCCACAAAGTGCCACCAAAGTTGCAAACAGCTCTTAGCCCTCGCGTTTCCCCCTTCTCCCCCTAGCGCGCCCCGTCACCAATTTGGAACTTGTCTTCATCATTACCATAATGAAAACCTGTAATATTTTCGGCTCTTATTGGGGAAAACGGCCCAGCAACTGGCTGACAGCTGGAGTGTGTTTTCGGCGCTGGTCTCGCTGCGTCTGACGGGTCTGCGTCGATTTCAAGCTCGATCTGACATAATCCCGATTTTATCCGCAAATATAACGATTACTTTTTCTCATCTTTTCGTTCGTCTCCCGGGTGCGCTGCTTTTTCACGGTAACCTGCTGCGATGAATGCAACGGCCGACGGACCGACGGTGTGTGCCACGGTCCTTCACTTGTCTGTTGGTCCAAAGCGGTGCGGAATATTCTGTCGATTTCTTATGGATTCTTTTTACACAGTTTTTTTTTTCTGTTTGTTTGGGAATGGCTAGCTGGAGCTAGCAGGCTGACTGACTACTAGCCAGCATCGGCCGGGGGATTCTCTTTTCATATTTATTTGGATATCTTTTATGGTTTCAGTTTTAATAAAATCGAAAAGCTCTGCAATTTGTGTTTGCAATTCGGAATGCAAACGAAGCCATTGCTTTTCATTGGGATTGCCGTTCCACACTAAATCCTTGTAGCTGTGATTGCGTTTTCTGGTGCTCAAAAAGAAACAAGGTAGCATCAGAATGTCTTTATAAAACTCGAGTGCCGTTGTTTGGGAAGCATTCCAGGGGAAACAAATGGTTTCAATTTCACTGGTGATACACGAGCAAGCTTAAAATTATGATCGACCGTGCGGCTCCACCGAATCTGTGCAGTTATTAAATTCCTCCCGAAACTTCCCGCGAGGAGAAAGCAAATCAAGATAAATCTAGAACTCGGTAGAAACACATTTTCATTGGTGTTAGTAAATTTACTCGCCACCAGCATCAGAAGAGAACATCGCTATTGCTGCTGCTCTACAACTAACAGCAACAACACAAAAACCCCATCAGATCCGCTTCCGCGCAATGAAAATTAATGAATGCTGAAATCGAAAACTTTCCAAAAAGTTGAACTCATTATTTCTTCCCCCATCGCTAGTTGCTCTACTACCATTGCCTCAGAGCGCATCGAAACCCCGACCGACTGGAAGCATAAGATGCAACCTTTATCCGGTGGCAGTAGCAGCTTCTGAATAGTAAAAGTTTCGTGATCTTGCAGTTTTCGACTGGCATCCTTTTACTTTTTTCTGCCTCCACTTTCAGCTCGTTGTCTTCGCCTTGTACCGAGAGCAGCAGCCTTCCCGTGTCGCGGTTTGCAGCAGACTTCAAGCTGACTGTGTGCCACTGTTCCTGTGGATCGTCCTGACCGTATCCGCCGTACACAACGACAACTGCATAACTGAGCGGCACAACTACAGACCGTGTCGGAGAAACACGGTGCGAGTACGGAGCGAATGTTTTGAATAAATTAAACGTTGGACTAGGAAAAATGCAAACCCACCGTGTGCATCCGAATGGGCCGAAAGCGACGACGGACGGCTGTTTCTTGGTTTTGATTTAATTTAATGCAAACACCGTGTCATCCGGGGATGATGGAGCTCAGTTATCCGCAGCGGTAAGTGCGGTGCAGTGCGGTGCGCTGCGCTGCGGTGAAAAAGTTTGCGATGATCGACGATGATGCGACAACGATGACACTGCTGATGGATTTCACTTATTGCAGCATTCTTCTAGAAGTGAAGAGTTTTGTTTTTTTCGTGGTTGCTGCCACTTCGTATGTGAGAACGCAGACAGTGTCATATTGTTGATCGATCTGATTTTGTTTTTCAGGTTCGGTCTCTTCTGCAGATGCGGAGACAGTAACACTGGGAGGATTACAAACACCGAGTCATTAGTGGTTCTTTGAGTGGCGAAGTACCAACCGTGAAACGTTCACCTACTCTGCTGCTACTGACTGCAAAGACTGAATACTTTCAAGAGTTCTTCTGGGGTTGAAATGGCCCTACAGGGCGGTGTCGTCATCGTCGTGATTCAAGAGCTGCTCGAGCTTTATACACAAGTTTTATACACGCGACTTGGTGTGTTGATGATTTTTTTTTGTCTGCGGTTAAAGTGTGGTGTTAGGGAGGTACTGCAGTAAAGGCCAAAACTTTGTTCTATTTTATTTTGAGTAATCTCAACCAAACACCAATAAGCTGTAATAAATCGAATTCATGTCTTGCTGCAGTAATCCATTTTCCTTTTCATTCTATGATGCAGCATCCCTAAATCTTCACCGTAGGTAGAATTGATGTGACGAGGCACCGAGGGAGTCGTAGATGAATCACAAGGATGCTAGTAAGTCTTTCAAAGTGCAAATGAGCGCAGTATTTTTTCTTCTTGCTTTCTGTGGATAAAAGTGTGTAGCATAAAAGATTATAATAAGTTCACTTACAGGTTGAAGTACAGTAGTTTAAAAAAAACGGAACAAGTGCTTAATCATTTTGTTATGCATTCTAATAGTGAATTAAATTCAAGAGAAAATGTGTTGTATATTTCGATAATATCATGTTGAAAAGAGAAGCTATCAATGCACAGGGTCTCAAGCAGGTATTAGACTAAGCAAACATTTGCTATTTTTGGTACGAATTTGAGTTACCTTTCGGTACAGATTTTATGTACTGAAAATATCAAATATTTGCTTCGTCCATTACCTGCTTTAGTTTGAGAGACTATTTAGTCAAATCAACTACATCGCACTGTCAGCATGTGAGCTCATGTGTATCTCGCATCTCGAAATGATTTTTGTGTAAGACTTCAATCATATCATATATAGGTTTCCGTCACTTTGACATAGCTAGAACCCGGATGAGAACAAATCACCTACCGGGTGATGAAATTCAAGCAGATATTAAGCTAACTATTACACAGCCTTATGCTGTGTTTGACTAGGGCGGAAACGAAGAACCGCGAAAGCCGGATCATTCTTGTCGAGGTGAAATAACAAACATTTAAAAGTAGGACAGAGATCGAGAGCACTAATCAACAGCCTCTCTTAGCTGTCCTAGTCACTGGAGCTTCCGCTATGTTAGAATGGAATGGCCATAGAATGGCTTAAGTAGGCAACGGTCACTGGACCGCGTGTACAAGATTACTTGTGGTATTTTACCGAAGAATATCACAAATTCCTGGTGAGGCAACAACAGGAGTTGCCCTATAAGAAAACTTATAGAACAGATTCTCTAATACACCTGACAACTGTAAATCGTATTGGTGTTATTTGAAATATTTCCTATCTTAGTAGTTTACCTTTGTATATTGTTATCGTCGGTAGTTTTCTTCATAAGAACAGAATGAACATTGTACTCTTTTTATTAAAAAAATAAAATTTCAGTCAGTTAATGCCATGGCAGATATTTTGCTAACGAACTAGTTCCGTCTTAAACTTTCAATAACTCTAGAGAGTTGCCTACTTGAAGATTGTTGCAGGAGATGGGTAGGTTCGCTGCCTACCATTCTCCTGCAATGGCTTGCTTGGTGCAGTAGGCTACGATGATGGTAATGGGACAGACCGGAGTGGCCACGAATTCGGAGAGGTTCACCTCAGGTAATGCCAGCAATAACTATTTGGTGTTCGTTGAGGAAGTCAACAAGCTCGTAATTTTTGTTCCTATTAGCTATCTCTATAAATTCACAATTCATATTTCGAGGCGATTATCACCACGTTTGTCCACGATTATCAAACGATTGCAGTGCATAAGCTTGACTTTTGCAGGTGCGAAGAGTGTCGAGGTATTCCACGACCAGTGAACGTATTGCTTAATGGTGCACGACTCGTTGTCACCTGCACCAGCTTGGGAGGAAATTGTTAATGGTTGGTGGAGGCCCGCGAAGCTCGTTGATTTGAGCATATTTTGGGTATGCTTTACAGATTGCTTTGTGGGCAGCTCCACAGTTGGCGCACACCGAATCAGCAATCTCTCTCGGTTGGTAGGCATCTGGAGCATACGTTTGGTCACATTAAATGCAGTTGTAGACCATGTAGCAGTTTTTAGTCTCGTGTCCAAATATCGGACAATTGTACGTCACGATGCATTGGCTTATAGCGCTTCCAGACTATAATTATATGGAAAAGAACTCGACTAGACGCCAAACTGCCAGGCATCATCGGGCCTAGGCATTTCCCCGTACTTAAATTCGGCTTCTGATACAAAAACGAAAAAAAAAAATGTTCCGCTCAACACGCCGGTAGAGAATCTGAAGTAGAATTACTGTGTAGGTACCAGCTCCTATACAAGGTTTTTAGACAAATTTGGTTTTTAGACACACCATTAGATGTGTGAATTCGAAGGCGATGGAATGACATAAAAATATAGAACACAAGTTCTTAGCACTCGTCAAGGCCTTCGCATTGTGGATTTTTTACTTTGCTTGTGTGATTCGATTACGGGACAGCGCGGTATTACCATTACGTGAATTAGAGTTCCTTAAATTTCGGTAGAATAAGGCAATTCGGTGTCAATGACTTAAGCATGGATTTATTCTCAGGCTCTTCCACACGAAAACTTTCTCTCTAGGCTAGAAAACTCTTAACTAAACCTTCGGTAATTTCTTCGACCGCACGTTATACTACCCAATAACTTGCTTCAGGCAAAGATAAGTAAAAAAAAAAACAAAAAGTGCGAACAGCACGAAACGTTCAGGTAATGCCGCAAAAGATCAAAATTATTGGTCGTATTGGGGTTCATTTTAGAAAGAAAAACACGTGGTAGCGATGAAGATGCAAGGTGGATAGACTATATTTAGTATAATTTTATGATATCTGCATCCATTCATGCATTCGTGATTGATTGATTGTGATCTTGAATTAAGCAAAAATTTTTTTTTTTTTTTTTTTTAATATACTAGCTAATACCCGGCCCGCGCTGCTGCGCCATTAAGTTAACGACGATAACCCCAGATCTTACGAATGTACATAATTTCAAACAAATATTAACATTACCATATATAACACCGTACCAATGAACCATCTATAAGGCTCTATATATTCTGCCCAACAATATGTTTGCCTGAATCATGTTTCTTCAATGTTTTATTTTCTATTAAACTCCAACGAATACATTCGGGAAAATAACAATTGGCAAAAATGTTAGAAACATGACGGAATGTTCTGATACTAAGTTTATTATTGTGGCTAGGAATAGCTGAAGTATTTTCTTAATCTTCCATCAAACTTGAACATAAGCAAATATAAATATGTTATTTTGGTTCAAAATAATTTAAGAAAAGTATTTCTTTAACCAAAAAAGTGTATCCATTCATTTTGATAACTACCTCAACATAATGCTGTTTGTAGCATCCCGACAGGCGAAAATATCATCATAATATCACAAACAGATATAAAATATTGGTAACGTACATATCTTTTTGATCTTAATATGGTTTACATAGTTGGTAAAATAACAAAAATATAATAGAAAAATATTATTCCTCCAAGACTATATGAATGGCAATGCTTGATATTTCAATAACAAATCAATAATTTGCATAAAAATCACAAAAATGACCGATTCAGATATTTTCAAATTATTGAACACTAAATGCATAAATGAATATATTACAAATAATCAATAACGAACAATTTTCACTTAAAAACTTACTTTTAATGAGAAATTTTGAAAGCAACTCAAATATCTTATAGCATAGCGAGATATAATATCAATATTTTATAATCTTTTAATATCCATATACGAACAGTGAATATCTTTCGAATAACACGATAAGTCCTCAGAGCTAAATTCGTTATTGATGAGTTATGTTCTTCTGCCCAGGATTGCTTGCATTATTGCATTCGAGAATGATTGCTAAGAATAAGTTCAAAGCAAACTTCTCACTCCAAAAACTTATAAAAAAACTCTTTAAAAATGGTGTGGTTGCCCTGAAAAGATATCTCCCCGGTTTTGGAAATATTCATATTAGGTGGTATTCGATCATATCTGGCTGTTCCTCAGAAACTGGAAGTTGCTACCTTGGATTTGAGGAATGAGACCAATTTCTAAACACTGACCATTATTTTGATTCCGGAAATGATCATGTTGGCTGAATTTTTGGAAATATCGTTTTGAGCGTAATAGTAGAATAATATCAAATATCGAAAGAATGGAAAATTCTCGTTAAATTCTACTATCAACTTTGATTGTAGAATTTAATGGATTTTTTGACGTAGGACTACGTCTAACCGCACTATATCGAGATACATTCCGCGAAAACTAAAACCAAGATGTAACGACGGAATGAAAGATTTCAAACGGTTATACTGATGTAACCACATGATGGACCACAATAATCGATATGTCGTTGGATTGATAAAATGATGGACAATTTTGTGATTCTTCAATTTTCATTATCACTTCATTGTTAAACAGTGAAAATTGAATAAAAGTTTCAAGGTCGAATTTTTACCAACAATATACCAATCATATGCGAGCACGCCTAGCACAGACTTCATGAATAGACACCAACTGCCTGAAGTGATATCCTGTATAGCAGGGGCAAAAAAAAATGACAGAATCTCCCCGTCCTAATAGGTCAACTAATGTTAGCTTCCATCAGCCTAGACTAAATTGATGTCTTGAAGGTAAAGCTTTTTCGGAAAGTTCGTAACCACCGCCACTATCAGACAGTTTTACGTTCTGCTGGTAACAAATATGTTAATGTTAATAAAACTGATGTCTTGAAGGAGAATATGATGGCACAGGCAACAGTACTGCACCAAGTAATGTATGAACAGAGCGCTGGTTACTCGTCGTCTATCAGTGCAGGAAAACTTGATATTCATTTTTGTGCAGTCAAGCCAAGTGAAAACTACATTGTCGCTGTTGACACACAGTTGGGCGAGGAACATAATCGAATTGCCGTCTGAATTGTCTTCTTCTTCTTCTTGTTTCGTATAGCAGCAAATATCAGAATTCAATATGATTTTCCGGGTGCCGCAAAATAGGCTGCTCCGCCGGGAACAACAAAATGCGTTGTTTATTTTTGAACTCTACACTCTGCTTTTTTCAGATTTATTTAAATAACTGAATATAGGGTATTTAAAAGACAATAGGAAACCAAAATGCTCCGTACAGATCTTTGAACAGGTAGTCAAACGAGCTGTACTGATGATTATATTTTACTAGCTAAATGAATTTAGTCCAATATGACTATAATAGTTGCATCCCGCGGTGGCGGTTTAGAGGAAAACCAAATTCATTTCATCTTGGTATTAGAGTTCCGACATTAGTGTTTGTATTTTTCAATTGAAATTTTTTTGAATTAGCATTTGCAAGAAAATATTACTTCCCATAACCTTATAGGTAATTGAACAACGCTATGCAAACATTAATTGCTGAGGCTAATGTTGTGCATCACTCTAGCCCAGTTTTTTTTTTCGAAGATAACGGACATATAACTTTCAAATATGGTATCTTCGTTGTTCTTTGGTATCTTGAAACTGATCAAATTTTTTTCTGATTGATTTTGTATACTGATAAAATGTTTAAATTGACCTGAATTGAATGTTAATATGTTCATAAAATTCTATGTCAATTTCAAATTTTCTGTGAATATACATTTTCTACTAAAACTGTAATTCGTTATCGATATTTTTTTCACGAGCTTGTAACTGCAGGAAAAAAATTTATGTGACATCTTTGCCGCTTTGTGACCGGTGAGTGAGCCAACTTCAACAAGACAAATAGATATAGAAGGAAGTTTAATTTCTACTAAATCATACTCAATTAAATATTTTATAGAAGGTTGCCTTTTCGCGCAATAAAGAAAATTCGCTGTATTAGAATGAAAGGTATTCATCAATGGTCCAGAAACCAAATTTAGGGGGAAATCAAGTATCTAACTTTTTTATTTTTGTAGATAGAAAACCTTGTTTTACAATTTTATAGTTCCAATAATTTTAAGTAACTTTGTAAAAAAAAGTTTTTCTTTAAAACATTGCTATAGAGCTCTAGACCCAAATTTCCACCTAAATTTGGTTTCTGGACCATTGTGAATGTTAAAGAGAATATTTCTTCTTATAAGATAGAGTGCAGCAAAGAAATAATCCAAATACAGACCCCGTTCGATTTTGGCGACACCTCAGAATTTTTTCTGTTGCCAAAATCGAACCATGCCAATAATGAACGGTTTTTTTTCATGACTTTTTTGAGTTTTCAAATGGCCAAAGACGACCCAAACAGTGGAAATGGCCACCAATGAACTAGTTTTAGTTCCAAGTCGTTTGAGGTGTCGCTTGATGAATTTGGGCTGACGACCTAGATACTTGATATTACCACCAGAACCAAAATACCTTCCTTTTGGAAGATGCTGAGCTTAAATTGGTTAAAATAAATCAAGCAAACTACAAAAGTAAAACGAGCTCAAATCAAAGATAGCTTCAAAATAAAATTATAAAATTATTGTAGTCCTACGTCAACTATGCGGTCGTGTCTTGGATACCACCTTCCTACTATTTTTTTAATTTTTTAGATATTTCATTTTGGCTGGTATTTCGTTAATTTGGCTATATTCCAGAAACCGGAAGCCACCATCTTGGATTACAAAATGGAATCTGGATTTGATTTGCGGTCTCTGGGTATCATCTCGATTCTGGAATGGCCATTTTTGGCTGATTTTCAGCAACCGAAATTTGTCAATTCGAATTTCACAATGGCAATTGGTGTCGAATTTCGGCTTCTGTGTATCATCCCGATTACGGAAGGGCCCATATTGGGTGGTAATTGGTGTTTTCCTGAAACCAAAAGTCGCCATATTGGATTTTGAAATGGTGGCTAGATTTTATTGACGGTCTCTGGGCACCATGTTGGTTTCCCAGATACGATATTGGATGGTGTTTCGCAATTGCAGGCTGTTTTTCGAAAAACAGAAGTCGCCACCTTGAATCTCAAATTAACATTTGGATTTGTTCTCCGGTTTCCGGGCATCATCTCATTTCCGAAATGAATATTTTTGGCCTTTTGCCCATGACCGGAAGTTATCACTTCGGATGGTGTCAGGAGTCGATTTTCAGCCAATTTGCATCATATCGATTTCGGAAATATTCATTTTGGGTGGAATTTGGTGATTTCTGGAAACCGTAAGTCATGATCTTGGTTTTTGAGTTGATTTCAGGTTTCTGGGAATTATTCCGATTCCAAAAATACCCCTATTAGGTGGTATTCGGACATTTCAGGCTGTTTCCTCGAAACCGGAAATGTTTATGGATTTCAAAATTGTGTCTGATAGATAATAGATTTTCGGGCTTTAGGTATTATTTTCCAAAATAACCATAATAATATTTGATAATTTTCTGAAACTGGATGTCGTCATATTGGATTTTAAAATGGCGTCTGAATTTGATTTTTGATCTCGGTACTCGGTTTAAGGAATATTTATATTGAGTAGTATTGGTTTATTTAGGAATGTTTTCCAGAAACCGGAGAGTGTCATTTTTATATCTAGGGTTGATTTCCAGATTCTAGATATAACCTCGGTTCCAAAAATACTCATTTTGACTTATTTTCAGCTCTAATTAATCGAAATCTAAGCTCAAAACATGACTCGACAGTTTTCAATAGTTTAGTAGTTCTTGTCATAAGATTACAATTTTGCCGCATGTTGATGGAGGTGTAACTAATGTTCCAATCAATTGTTGTAAAATCGAAGAAAATCCGTTGGAAACCAATAACATGAAAACACCCTTAGGCTTAAAACCCCTTACAACTAAATTGAAATGATGATAGGAATAAACAATCTCTACTTTGAAGTACGAAGATTTAAGCCCCCCTCCCTCCCTCTCGGTAGGGGAAGTCCTCTTGCACACGCTAGTAGAATAAAATGACACAAATATCTTAGAAACATGTCCGATACGAAAAAACTCCTAGATACAAATTTTCAAGATGAGCTTTTTGACGGTTAAAAAATGATGCAGGTTGTTGTAACTCCCCTTTCCATAGGCGTAGCGAGGGGGGCCGCGCCCCCCCCCCCCCAATTGTTGACGCTGGTGCAGAATTCTGTTTTCAATAACTCTACTAGCACAGAACGACATCTTTAGCCCATAAAAACATCTGTGTAAATTATCAGCTAGATCAAAAATAATTGATTGAAATGCTTGCGCTATGTTGTGTGGAATTGCACAGGTTTTTCAGTTGATCCACCAAGGATATTGCAGCGGCAAAAGTACTGGGCAAATCCGCCTGCATCAACTATCTTGGAGTATTGGAACCGAGCTGTGACAATTCCTTACCTTGATTCTCTTGTAACCTCACTGGAAACACAGTTCGGTGAAGATAGTGCACCTACCTACGCGTTGTCCTTGCTGCATCCCGCTAACGTAATACGCATGTCGTTGGAAGAATTCAAGCGCAAAACCGAAGCTTTCGTAATTTTTTACGAAGTTGACATTTTTGTTGGAGTGGCGGAAGTCTGGTATCAACATTGTAGCAGCATGAGACCAGGCCGTAAGAAATTGGAAGAGCTGGATCTTATAGAACTGTTTGTTGAAGTCCGTTCTTTCTCCTCTGCAACTGAGAAAGCAATTAAAATTGCACTTGCTCTACTATGTACAACATGCACGATTGAACGCTGGTTCAGCACATTACGTCCGCTCCAGAAGCGATTTGTTTTAAATCGTTCCCAATCTGATATGATAGAATCTGAATAATATGTTGAAAAACGTATCCCATTGCTTTAACATGTTTATTAATGTAAATGCATTGAGTTCTAACACCAACGTCACTTCGTCTGCAAGATGACACCCCCTTAAGCATACAGACGCGAGGCATACGGATGCGAGGTATAGTACGCTAGGCATACTGGACGGCAGGCATACGGACACGAGGCATATGGACGCGAGGCCGAATGGACGCGAGGCCGAATGGACATAAGGCCAAGGAGAAGTGATGCGGAATATGTTATTATCGTCATCATCATCACAGCCCTCTTTCAATAACATGTGTTTCGCTTCAAAGTGTCATTCGGAAAGCAATACACTCGCGGCATGCCACCACGGGTCGGCGTGTGGCGATCGTCGAGGGCGCACAATACAGGTGTGACCACTGACAGTACCGAACAGTCCCGGACCAGCAGCGGGAGGTCGCCTAGGGGTGGTGAGCGTCGGACCAGGGACAGTCGACTCCTCGCAAAAGCCACAATCACCCGGAAGCACCTCTGACGGAGCGAATAGACTGATGCCAGTAAGGTCCCGATTATGGTAACTGGCAGCGTAGTGAACGGATATGAGCTGGATTTCGGAATGGTACCGCATCCTCGGGCTGGCACCTGCATCGAGCTCCCTTAGTAAAGTCGTGTGACAACGGCTTGAAATGGCGAGGTGGTACCCGGTGCAGGGGTCTCAGTCCCATAAAACCTGGCAGGCCTTCCAGTACGTTCCGAGTCTTTTGCCTGGTGGAAATCAGGCAGGAGTAGGATCAGATGGTTGTTCCTGACTTGCGCCGGTCGGTGGAGTCATAGTTGCCCATAAGGCGCTAGGACTGTTTACCATAGCCATGACCTCACTGCTTCGGCATAGACCACCATGGAACCACATAGGCGACTACTCCACCATGGACAAGGATAGCAACTGGAAAGGGGACCCATTTAACATCAAGATGAACACATTCAAAATGGAAGAGACGAGTGCGGAGGGATTACAAAATCCCTTCGTAAGAGGTGGCATCCAGCGGTCTCCGCAGAAGAAGGCGGAGACGGATGCGGCGAAGTCTGGAGGTGGAAAAACGGCGGATCCGTCGGTGTCCACACCAGACATCTCGGTAGACGGTCCCTTGCTAGTCAAGGCCGTCGAAAGGTGTATGGACATGCGGCCAAGAGTGGCGGCGCTGTCTGAACAACTCGATGCCATAATCGAGTTCTTGGCGAACAGGCGAAACAGCGCTGGCGACCTGAAGCAGAGCCTCCTCCTGCTTCGGAGCACCATTGATGAAGCCAGAAAGGAGCACGAAGAACTCGTAGCTCGGGTGAAGGCGGCCGAGAAAGCGGCCAGGACCGGGAGGGCGACTGCATCTAAAGAGGTGCAGACAGACGCCCCCTCGTTCGCGTCGGTCTGCCACGGGGCAGGTCGCTAAGCGAACGAGGCAGTCCCCGGGGGAAACGGCCCCCGGGAACACCAAGAAACGATTGGTCGTGCTACTCCCACGGGATCACATGCCAACCGGTTCAAGGTCCACCGCGGAAAAGGCACAGGTGGAGGCTACGGGCAACCCTTGGACTACCGAAGAGGGTAGGAAGCGTCGGGAAGGTGCGACGCGACATGATGGCGGAGCGTCCAGAGGACCAAAAAAGGTCAAAAAGGCGCGGCGTAGGGGTGATGCCCTCATACTCAAGACGGATGGGTCGAAGTACTCAGAAGTCTTGAAGAAGATGAGGGGGGAAACCCAGCTCAAGGATCTGGGGGCGGATGTGCGGAGTATCCGCCGATCTCGCACTGGCGAGATGATGCTTGAGCTCCGGAAGGACGCCATGAACAAGGGGGCTACCAACAAAACGGTAGCTGAAAAGGTCCTAGGGAAGGAGGTGCAAGTGCGGGCACTCACCTCAGAAGTGACTCTCCAGCTTAAAAACCTGGACGAAATCACTGAGGGGTGCGACATTGCACAAGCCCTAAAAGCGAAGTGCGGGGTGGAGGTGGCTAAGGAGTCAATCCGCCTCCGCAAAGGTCCGGCAGGGACCCAGATAGCTACCTTCCGACTACCGTCGGCGGACGCTAACCTGGCCCTGAAAGAGGGCAAGTTGAAGGTCGGCTGGTCTGTATGTCCTCTGGGCATACTACAGCAACCAGACATTTGCTTCCGGTGCTTCGAGGGCGGACATAAGTCCTGGACCTGCAAGGGGCCCGATAGGAGCCAGCTGTGCAGACGATGTGGAGATGCAGGCCATAAAGCAAAGGACTGTGGGGAGTCTCCCAAGTGCATGGTATGTTCCGGGAAACGGGACGCCAAACACTTTATGGGAGGCCCCAGGTGCCCAGCCGGTAAGCCGGCTGCGAAACCACGGGCGTAAGGGTGACGCAACTGAACCTGAACCATTGCTTCGCGGCTCAGCAGCTGCTACACCAAGCAGCGACTGAGTCGTTGTCGGACATCGCCGTCATATCGGATCCCTACCGCATCCCTCCCGGAAACGGTAACTGGGTTGCGGATAGGACCAGTTTGGCGGCCATATGTACGACGAGCAAGTTCCCGGTTCAGGAGGTTGTCTCAACCTCAGAAGAAGGGTACGTAGTTGCTAAGGTAAACGGAGTGTTCTACTGCAGTTGCTATGCTCCGCCACGTTGGTCTACCGAAAGGTTCACCCAGATGGTCGACCTCCTATCCATGGAGCTAACGGGCCTAACGCCGTCGATCATCGACGTGACGTTCTCCAGCCCAGGACTGATCAAGAACTGGAGGGTAGACGATGGCTACACCAATAGCGACCACCAGGCGGTCTGTTATAGTGTAGACAACAACGAGAGGCGGCAAGCGACGGGTAGAGCTAACACTTCGACCGTTCGCGGGTGGAAGACATCGCACTTTGATGCCGAGGTATTCGAAGAGGCAATGAGAAGGGAGCGCGAGGGGGGCAGTTGGCTCCGCCCGACTGCTGACCAACTTGTTGCTATGCTATCGCGGGCGTGCGACGCCACCATGCCTAGGACTCGCCAACCTAGGAATGGAAAGCCACCGGTTTACTGGTGGACGGACGCGTTAGCCGACCTTCGCAGTGCGTGCCTCCGTGCAAGACGGAGGATGCAGCGTGCGCGAAACGAAAAAGAGAAGACAGAGCGTCGCGCAGCATTCAGTTCGGCAAGATCGATGCTAAAGAGTGCGATAAAGGCCAGCAAGAGGGCCTGCTTCGATAGGCTATGTGCAAGTGCCACTACAAATCCGTAGGGTGACGCCTACAGGATCGTAATGGCCAAGACTAAAGGCGCGCTGGCGCCTGCAGAGCGATCACCAGCGATGCTGGAGCGTATCATCGAGGGACTCTTTCCACGCCACGAGCCTAGTCCTTGGCCTCCGGCGGTCGAGTCTCACGTCCGACGTTCCAGTATCTCAGACATAGACCAGAGATGGTCGGCCAACCTGCCGAGCATCCAATCCGTGAGCGACGACAGCCGTGTCGAGGCAGGGGAGGAGGCAAGGGTTACGAATGAGGAACTCATCGTGATCGCCAAATCCCTAAAGGTGAGCAAGGCACCGGGACCGGATGGTATCCCTAACCTGGCGATCAGGCTGGCGATAAAAACGGCCCCCGGGCTGTTCAGGGCAGTCATGCAGAGGTGCCTGGATGACTGTCTCTTTCCGGACAGGTGGAAGCGGCAGAGACTGGTCTTATTGCCGAAGGCTAGGAAACCGCCAGGGGACCCATCGGCATATAGGCCTTTCTGCCTGCTGGACACCGCGGGCAAGGTGCTTGAGAGGATCATCCTCAACAGACTGGTGAGGTACACGGAGGGTGTACACGGTCTGGCAAGTAACCAGTTCGGCTTCCGGAAGGGCAGGTCCACGCTAGACGCAATCTCTTCCGTCATCAAGACGGCGGAGGTAGCAATCCAGCGCAAGAGAAGGGGAATACGCTACTGCGCAATCGTCACGCTCGACGTGAAGAATGCGTTCAATAGTGCCAGTTGGGACTCCATAGCGCTCGCGCTCAGGAGCATCCATGTACCGGTGTCGCTGTACAAGATTCTGGAAAATTATTTCCAGAATCGAGTACTTGTTTACGACACGGAGGAGGGTCAGAAGTGCGTCCCAATCACCGCAGGAGTTCCGCAAGGTTCTATCCTGGGCCCGGTATTGTGGAATGTCATGTATGACGTAGTGTTGAAACTAAAGTTCCCTGTAGGGGTTGTAATCGTCGGCTCTGCAGACGACATAACGCTGGAGGTTTACGGCGAGTCTATCGAGGAGATCGAGTTGACGGCCGCACACTGTATACGCAAGGTCGGGGACTGGATGCGCTCCAGGAAACTGGAGCTCGCGCATCATAAGACGGAGGTCACGGTTGTGAACAACCGTAAATCGGAGCAACAGGCGGTGGTCAGAGTCGGAGACTGCACCATCACCTCGAAGCGATCCCTGAAGCTCTTGGGGGTTATGGTGGACGACAAGCTCACGTTTGGGAGTCACGTCGACTATGCCTGTAAGAGGGCCTCATCGGCTATTGCAGCACTATCTCGTATGATGCCCAATAGCTCAGCGGTTTATGGCAGCAAGCAAAGACTTCTTGCCAGCGTGGTTTCGTCCATACTTAGGTATGGTGGGCCAGTGTGGTCCAGAGCGCTAGGTACTAACAGTCACCGTGGTAAACTGGAAAGTACCTACAGGCTCATGTGCCTGAGAGTTGCGAGTGCGTATCGTACGGTGTCATACGATGCAATCTGTGTCTTGTCCGACATGATGCCTATCAGCATCGCCATCAAGGAGAACAGAGAGTGTTTCGACCAACGTGACACAAGGGGCATACGAGGTACCAGAAGGTCATTCTCGATGCTCCGCTGGCAGCAGGAATGGTCCAACTCCACAAAGGGCAGATGGACGCACCGACTCATACCGGAGATATCCGGCTGGGTCGGGAGACGACATGGTGAAGTGAACTTCCACCTGACACAAATCCTGTCAGGCCATGGTTGTTTCAGGCAATATCTGCACAGGTTCGGACACGCGGTGTCCCCCATGTGTCCCGAGTGCGTGGAGGAAGAGGAGACTGCTGAGCATGTCTTCTTCGTATGCCCCCGTTTCGTAAGAGCCAGGAGTAACATGATGGCTGTGAGCGGGCCTGGCACTACTCCGGACAATCTAGTCCGGAGGATGTGCGACGACCCGGGCATCTGGAACGCGGTCTGTGCGGCCGCCTCTCAGATTGTCCTGGAGCTGCAACGTGTGTGGCGGGTCAACCACCAACACGCCAGTGGTAGCTAATTACCAGTCTCCAGGTAGTTAGCTAGGAGGTTATAAGAGTAAAGAGGGTGCATCACGCACAAAAGCCACTCCCCGACGTAATACTTAACCGTCGTTCCGGGAAGACCAGGGATGGAGACTGGAGGGGTTTTAGTGGGTCGGGACAGGGATCAGTAGGTCAGGGCGAGTGTAACTACCCCAGCATCTCTCCCCTAGTATCATCCCCACACCCTGAGTTCTCTTCTCAGGTGTCTGTTTGCAGATTTCCCCGCCACCTTAAAAAAAAAAAAAAAAAAAAAAAAACACTCGCGGCCTTCGTTCGAATCGCTGTTCGAGCGAATGCTGTCCTTACTCGCTACCGCTCGTTCTGACCTATCTAAGGGAAGAAAACTCTGTTTGAGTAGACTTAGCAAACCAGTAGATCAGTCGTTTGGGTGCGACTGCGGACTGCGGAAACCACGGCGGCTTAGTGCCGCCTCGTTTCCTTGCCCTCGATTGTGCGTCTTCGCCGCATGATTTCAAAAAAAGTATTATTCCCAGCTTAAACTCTTTAGGAATATATTTACACCTTAACTACATAATTGGATCTCATGCGACCGTACAACATCGCATTCGGCCTCGCGTCTATTCGGCCTCGTGTCCATTCGGCCTTGTGTCCGTTATACCTTGTGGCAGTATGCCTAGTATCCATTATGCCTCACATCCATTATGCCTCGCGTCTGTATGCCTACCATACTATGCCTAACATCGATATGCCTAGCGTCCATATGCTTCGTGTCCCGTCCCCCTTCTGCAAAATAGCAAAACCTTTTCCACTTTTTGCAAGAAAAGTGACGTTGGTACGCCTGAATAGTCTAGTTTGCCATGCGTACTGTAGTCAGCAGCCAGAAGTTGGCATTGCAGCACCATGCTTGGTTTCACTATTTGGCTATTTGAATGCTCATTAAGCTATATATTGTCCAAGAGGCAGAATACGAACAAGTCATATATGAAGCACTTGTAGAAACACTCTATCTTTGTCTGAACATTGTATGTTTAGTGTAAATCAATACACGCAAATATCTGTATCTTCTCCGGCAGTCAGGCAGCACTCAAAACGCTTAAAGCACCTATTTTCAAATCAATACTAGTGTGGGAATGCATTCTTTCACTTCGGCAGCTAGCACAAAAAAAACAGGTTTTACTGGGTACCAGGACACTGCGGAATCGAAGACAATGAAAAAGCCGACTCACTAGCAAGACAAGGTTCTTCTGAAAATTTAGGACCAGATCCAGGACCAGAACTTTATAGGACCAGAACCCTTCTGTGACGTCTCATCAAGAGCTTTAAAAACAGAACTTGATGAGTGGGAAAGGATGGTCATAAGTAGAAATTTGAATGCTGTATCTGGTTTACGGCAATCGAAAAAATTTATAAACCCAAACTACGCAAAAACCATGACGCTACTTAGGCTCAATAAAAAAGACCTTAGCACGATAACAGGACTTCTCACTGGTCACTATCCGAGTAATCTGAAGAAGAAAGGCAAACTCAATGACGAGAAATTGTAGTTTTTGTGGAGTTTTTGTATTACATACGCTACTATACGACCGGAATTTACCGAATTAAATAATAATCGTTTAAGCGGTTTTAGAATCAATGAAGGTTGACAGCGTTCATCAATCCCCCCTTCCTTTTCCTAGCTGATATACTGAGATATATAAAAGTCTCAAATGACAGAGTTATGTCGCAAAACCTCCTCTCATACTCGAAAACACCTGAATAAAATTTTTTACGATGAGCTTTTTGATAATTTACAAATAATGAATTTCACAAATCCCTCTCCTTACTACGCCACTGAGATACTATGTTATAGAAACATACCTGAGAACCCACCTATCGTAATTGGCACGGTGATTAAATTAGATGTTGAGGAGTTAGTAGCTTTCGAATATGGAAACCTTTGATGATGCTCTGATGACGGTGACAATTCTGCAGTGAGTTGTTGATAGTCATTTCACCGCCTTAACGCCTTGATGCAGCACATGCAGCATTTTGTTGATCAATACCAACAGGGGTGTGCTAGCTGCTCCCCAATATGTGTAAAGAGATGTCACTGATTAGTATCATTCTAGATTAACGTAAAGTTTGAAATTTCGTGTTATGAAAATTTTGAACCAGAGTATTTGAGCACATAACGCTAGTTTGTTTAATCTGATGAGCCGATATTGCCAACTTGCACTTTACGTGACTCCTGACGGCTGTGTTAAGTCAATGCAAGGCCCCTGCTCGCGTAACACATGTCATCCAATAAATTCCATTGCCCTGCTCGGTCTTCTCGGTTTGGTCTCAAATCGCAGCATCAAGTGAAAGGAGTGCCAACAGCGACAGACTTAAGCCAGCATAGAAAATGTAGATGATATCATTACGCAAAACATTACCACAGAGCAAAGATAGTCACCCTAAACGAGCTTTACCTTAACGATTGCCATTATGCAGCCTTGAACTGAGCAGTGAGGATGTGCACTCGGAGATAAATTGATCGTGGTTTATGTCACATTTTACCAACATTTTTGTTCAGTGTATGTTATCAATCACAGCGGCAGCATATAGTTGCGTTACCTCACATAAAATAACATTGTCGCTTATTGTCGCAAGTACCTACACCAACTTCCTTTTTTTGGACTCACACACTTTCACACATCTTCGTGGAAAAGTGAGTGTAAATCCATCTCCTAATACCATAATCCGTTTCTTTCAACGTGTCCTTCTGGTTACGAAACGTGCAACTCGTCGTCCTTGTCGTATTTCCCCAAGCGCAACATAAACGGATAATGTTCCGCATATCAAAACAGGACCATCTCTAAGGGATTCACGCGCACACATTGCATCGTAGCGTCGTCGTAGGGCAGCTCTAGAAGCGAGAAAGTGACCGACTTCCGCTCGGTCGGGGACCCTTTGTCTTGGCTTGAGGAGCGCGCAGTTAAGATAAAGGCTCTAGGATCAGTTTCCGGTCGATTCGTTTTCGGAAGCCAGCAGTAACCGAAGAAAAAAGACGGCTCCACGCGTTATCGCGCCCGGAAATTGGATTGCATAAAATAGAATGCCTGGTAAACGGATAAGACCAATAGCGGAAAGTCAAGAATCGGCAATTTTTGAAATCTGCTAACAAAATACCAAACTCGTTGAGAATTATTGAAGTGATTTCTTCGCCGTTCTCTTTATTAGCTGCTGACTGCTTTGGTCGGGATCGTGTGAAGGATTTTGTGTTGGGGAGTCGATGATTTTTTTTTAGTTTTTATTGTATATTAGTACTCTGTAACTGTCGAATAAATTGTTATAATTTTCTTACATAACTAAAACTCGCACCAGCAGGTCAGCACGTCCTTGGTTTTGGTGTAACAACACTTGGGTTAGTGGGTCGATTTTATCGACCGTTCGGTTCTCCCCCCTTTAAGCAGCAATTTATTGGACTAACCGCCGGAGAATGTTCATGCCACTTGCGGCAGCAGAAACCTACAGCGCGCTACAGCGACCAGCAACGATGATGATAATGATGCTGAGGATGATGACGACGACGACGACGCACTGATGAAGATATCAGAGAGCATTAACACTTGTCGGTGTGGACGTGTCGCAGTTGTCTCTGCCGCCCGCGTGTATGTCCTCTGAAGTGAAGTTATAGCCGGTTCCAGTGGATGAGATAAAGACCAAATTTACCACATCTCCGTCTCCGGTCGTGTTGTGGTGCTTGTCTCGAGCCATGGCATGCAGTTCTGAGCAGAAGACGGCTTGCACACTTTAAGCAATATGAAGTCACCGGAGCGTGACGAAAGTCATCCAGACCGTGAGCCGGGGAAGGAACCAGAAGTTGAGATGAATTATTTATGACGAAAACTTGGTTATAACTTTAATCAAATCTTTTTCGACAGCTTCCAGACCACATGCAACTGGAGACTGCAACTTGCCGACTCGTAGACTGAGACTGAGGGAGAGATCCCGGGATGGAATCCGAGTGCATGATGATGATGAAAACGGCTGATCTGAGACCAGTTCATTGTCAAGCAGTTCAGCTTTCGCTGGCACAGTGTAGATCTCGTACGTGAGCTCGATTTAGGGTGGACCGCATTATGAATCATCCCAAGAAGACGTATTCGACAATCTGATCAGTAAGATTGAAATTCAATCCACACTAGTTCCGAACATGTTCCGGCTTGTGGTCGGAGAAAGTTTCGCTCGTTTCGACCGAAAATTGTGATGCGACAGATAGCGGAAATTGCAGTTTGGTATAGTTCAGAATTGCAGAAGAAATCATGAAGCTATCATTGGAGGAAATTTGAAAAGTCGAAAGGTTACTGTCGAAAGTTTGTTTCCAGTTTCCGCGCGTACCACACAGCTTGGAAAACTTTAAATTTCCGATACTTTAAATTGGGCAAAAGCACCATGCTGCTCCATTCTTTGTAGCAGCCCGTAAACATACCAACCCAGCCAAGAAGATTGCGATTCTAGCTCAAAGCTGTACCAGCAATCTCAACCAACCACAGCTGAAGCCATTATTCCGGAGTCCGGAACAAATTGCGTGGATGGTACAGTTGACGGGTAAAATGTGTGCAATTCGTTGAATTCGAAAAACAAGACACGATAAATATTCACGTCATTCCCCCTCACCTCGCGCGTCGTCAGTATCCGTATCAACCCTCCTCCCTGGGGAGAGATTCAACAGGATAGCAAGTCAACCGGTTGCAATGAGAATTCCCCTGGGCGATGCAAACCGATTCTACCGCCAAAGTGTGGTGCGAATACCTCAAACAAGCCGGCTGCTCAGCTTGACTCTATTACTCTTCCCGAAATGGTTTCATGCAGCAGGGGTGGGAAAAACTAGGGAACTGGTTGTGGCCTGTTGCAGGATAAATATATTTACACATGAAGTACAGCGTGAGTACAGAGAGGAGGCACCGAAGGTAAGCGTGGCTGTCTTTCATGTGAGCTTTGCGAAAATGGTAAGAACGAATGTGTATGCATAAAAAGGTCGACGCTTGTCTGGCCTGTCCTAGGAGCTGGGTTTTTAAAACTACATTGAGGCAACATGTTGCATTTTTCTGCAGCTGCATTGGGGTGGGCCAAATGTTTGCGATTGTTTAGAAATATAATTATTTAGGCAACGTTGAATAGTTTTTTAATCTATTGAAGTTACGGCGAACAACTGATAATTCTAATAATTTATTTCTGAAAGGTTCAAAACTCCTTGACTCTTTAACACAAGATCTACAGTGCCTCCACAATCATGGGTCAGCTACAATTATGGGTCACTTTTACGCAAATACGTCTATTCTCACGAAACTGAACAATTTTCATTGGCAGTGGTTTTTTTTTTATAACTCAATTGTAACCCTATTCATACGATTGAAATGATTTGATGTTGAAAATGTTACTAAAACAATAATTCTGCTTGGTGCAATAAGTGAAGTTACCCATAATTGTAGTAATGTCACGTTTAGCGGTGCACAATTGTGGGTCAGTCCATATTCTGGCTAATTTATTACTTTTGCATAAAAATACATCACGACCTAATAAAATAACTTGTTATCACGCTTTTACAACAATAAAATAACTTTTGTGATAGATTTTGATGGTTTTATAAACTAAATGATCTTGAAGGCCAAAGGTGACCCATAATTGTGTCTTTTGCTATGCAAGTACTATTTTTCTTCAAGACCGATTTATACACATCAGCCGCAGTGAAACTAATTGTTGATCGAAAGTATACATCAGAACACAGAAATTGATAGTAAAACATTCGTAGTTGATAACTTTTCCGATTTTACATTCATTTTTCAACATTTAGGCAACACGTTGACTGATCCATAATTGTAGAGGGACTGTATGTCCTAATATAATTTATTTATTTTTTTTTATTTTATTTATTTTTTTTTTTATTTGACCATCTAGCCATTAAGGTCATGATGGTTTTTCTAGGGTGGGGAAAAGCCCACTTGAGATAACCAAGAGTCAGTCTCAAACGGGCGTAAAAACCCCACCAGAATTTCGTAAAATAACATTTAACGATAAACATCTAACATTTAGCATTTAACAATTAGCACTCAACATACCACATTTAACATTAAACATTAGACAATTAACATTAGCATTAAGAATTTGTCAAGAGCTTGTCTTAGCCTATTCTTAAAACTATCACTAGAACTACAAAAGTCAAAATGGACATACAAACTATTAAATAAACTACATATAGCTCTAATTGGTTCATTACAGTACGCTGGAAGTCAAGTCTAAGAATATCTGCTGATCTGAAGTTTCTAGCAGGCGCGTAGATGTTTATTTGCGACAAGATACAAGGGGCATCTATAAGGCCGGTCAACAGTTTACCAACCATAACAGCTCCAAATATTTTCCGTCTTTTAGCCAGGGTATCCATCCCTAGTAGACGGCATCTCTCTTCGTAAGGAGGCAACTCCTTCCTGTTACGCCAAGGTAAGAACCGAAGGGCAAAACGTATGAACCTAGACTGCACAGACTCAATTCTTCTGATCCATATTTCTGCGTACGGGCTCCACACAATGACACATGATTCCAGTACAGAACGCACGAGCGAGAAGTATAGGGCTCGTAGTCAATATGGGTTTCTGAACTCTCTGGCGATTCGCATAATAAAACCCAAGTTTTTGTTCGCTTTAGAAACGATATGTGAGTGGTGTGCATGGAATGACATTTGATAGTCTAACAGTACATCAAGATCTTTAATTTCAATTGTACGATTAAGTAATTCACCGTTGATCGTGTAGTTCCAGATTATTGGGTTTTTCTTCCGGGTGAATGAAATCACGGAACATTTTGTTACACTTACACAGCTCCCGGCAGTCAGCAATAGATCTGATTGCCAAATATAATTTAAGATCATCGGCATAAATCACCCTGCATCCTAGTGGCAAAACCAGACAAATATCGTTGAAAAACAGTAAGAAAAGCAGTGGACCAAGGTTGCTTCCTTGAGGCACACCCGAAAAATTCACAAAACTGTAGGACTCAGCGTTTCCCAATTTAACCGATAAAGATCGATCTATAAGATAAGACTTCATCCAATTAACAAGAGGAGATGCGACTCCAAGTCTTTCAATTTTCGCTAATAGAATAGCATGATCAACGCGGTCAAATGCTGCCTTCAAATCTGTGTATATTGTATCCACTTGCAATCCAAGCTCCATGCGCGTAATACAGTGTGAGGTAAACTGCAGCAAGTTTGTTGTTGTCGATCGTCCGGGATAGAAGCCATGCTGATCCACAGAAATGTACGGTTTAGTAGCGCGTGATAGAAGATTTCCGAATAAAATTTCAAGCAACTTGGAACTTGCACATAACGAGGTTATACCACGATAATTTACAATGTTTTGCTTGTCGCCGTGCTTGAAAACAGGAAACAGAAAGGTTTTACCTTTGTTGTACTAAACAAAGGTTATAAAATCGGTCGAAAAACGCAAAATAGAGCCAAGGCCCGGAGGGCCGAACCGTATATACCATTCGACTCAGCTCGATGAACTGAGCAATGTCTGTTCGTGTGTATGTGTGTGTGTATGTGTGTGTGTGTATGTATGTTGTCTGTATGTATGTGTCGCAAAATACTAACGCACCTTTCTTATAGAACGCAATATCCGATTTTAATGATCTTATACGCAAATGAAAGCTACTGTGCTCTCCCAGAATGCTACCGAGTGGATTTTTGATCAGTGGCTTAGTTCTCGAAATATTGATCAAAGAGTATTTTTTACATAAGAAATTTAATTTTTAAGGCAAAATGAATGGCATGGAGAGCCATGTGTTATACACCAATCGACTCAGATCGACGAACTGAACAATTTCTGTATGTATGTGTGTGTGTGTGCTTGTATGTATGTATCTGTAAATTTGTTGTTTATATGTATAGTATATCAGAATCGAAACAAAAAAAACTACAAAATAAACGCTCATTTTACAGAACGCATATTCCGATTTTGATATTCGCATGCTCAAATGAACGCCCTAGAGCTCTTTAAAAATCATACCAAGTGCGAATTTTTATTGGCAGCTTGAACTGTAGAAATTTGACCAAAGTATATTTCAGACATGGGATATTTTACTTTTTTTATTCGTTGTTTTGCTTTCGTCTCGATTAGAGGCAAATTGTTTATCTCCGTTTGAGTTCGCAAAATAACAATACACGAGTTATCGTACGGGTGTTTTTTGTCGATTAGTTCTTGTGTTGCGCGATAACAATAGCCTGTTGTATATCGGCAGAAACATCTGCACACTGGTAGGGGCAGGCTACCCCGCCAGTGATTCGATACGCAGCTGATATATATATTCTCCCGCACCGCTGTTACCCCGCTAGCAGCACGGACCACCATACGATTGAGCGAGTGGAAGTCAACTACAAGTGGCATCTACAAGGTCGCGTGTAAGATACGGCCACTGTGTCACAACACGAAGCTAGATCGTCATTGTTTGTTCTGCGGAAACACTCGATTAATCCAACTATCAGCCGTGAGGTCGTGACTTAGACGTTCGGTGAAGTATTACATTTCGAATTTTTACTATAATTATCAATATTATTACTATGTTATAATATTATTATTAATATTATTATTGATATTATTATTATTGTTATTATTATTATTATTACTACAATTATTATTATTATTATTATTATTATTACTATTGTTATTAGTATTAGTATTACTGTCTATTTTTTTTATTTGATCCATTGTAGATTGAAAAATTGTTTTTAAAATTTAATATCAACTACTTGAACCCCCCCCCCCCCATATTCGAATATTTATCGTTTGTGTGCGGTAGAGCGTAACGCTCCCGCAAAATGGACGACATGCAGGTGCAACTTTTCCTGGATGTGGAAACAAACGAGGAAGAAATTGAAATTTCTCCCATCAGCTCACCCCTACCTTCCCCTGTGCCCTCCCCTTTGCCAAGTCCTGTACCAAGAGTACCGGAAGTACGGGTAAAAGCTTACCCAGATGCCGCTGGCGGTCCCTACGTTGTTTTTTTCCGGCCCATAAAGAAGCCATTGAATTTTATTCAAATTGGCAAAGACCTGGCAAAACATTTTTCGGCCGTAACCGAGATTACGAAGGTGAGGCCGAACAAACTGCGAGTTGTCGTGAGTAGCTTGAAGCAAGCAAACGAAATTGCTGGCTACGAGCTCTTCACGAGAGAGTATCGCGTGTACATCCCTGCCAAGGATGTAGAAATCGACGGTGTGGTTACCGAGAGGAATCTCACTGTCGAAGACATTTTGCGTCATGGAGTTGGCTGTTTTAAAAACCCCTTGATGCAAAGTGTAAAGATACTATATTGCAAGCAATTGCATTCAGTATCCATCGAAGAAGGGAAGAAGAAATTCCTCCCTTCGGATTCCTTCCGAGTAACATTCGCCGGATCCGCGCTGCCGAACTACGTCCGCTTGGACAGGGTTCGTCTACCTGTACGCCTGTTCGTACCGCGGGTCATGCATTGCCAAAACTGTAAGCAGCTAGGTCACACAGCCACCTACTGCTGCAACAAGGCACGCTGTAGCAAGTGCGGAGGCAATCATGCTGAGAACGCTTGCAGTGGGGATACTGAAAAGTGTCTTTATTGCGAGGGAGCTCGGCATGACCTTCCGGCATGTCCCGCGTACAAACAGCGCGAGGAAAAAATTAATCGTTCCCTTAAGGAACGATCAAAGCGCTCTTTTGCAGAAATGCTTAAGAGGGCTGAGCCACCCTTGACAGGAAACATCTTTTTCTTCTTGCCAACTGATGAGGGTACATCTGACGATCCCGTCGAAGGGTGTTCCTATGCCTTGCCAGAGGGATCTAGGAAGAGGAGAATGCTCAACTCTCCTAATCTTTCTCGCAAAGGTCGTAAGATAACCCCTAGCGGAATGACCAATAAGACAACACAAAAAGGAAGCGGTGAAGAAAAACCGAAGCAAGTACCTCCCGGTTTTAATTTCAAATCAAACCAGGAGTACCCACCGCTTCCTGGGGCACCAAAAACCCCTCGTGCACCCATTTCTCGATCAGAAGATAAAAAAGAAACAGGGTTCATAAAATTTTCTGATATTGTGGACTGGATATTTAAAACATTCAACATACCAGATCCCCTACAAAATATTCTTCTTGCCCTTCTTCCTACAGTGAAAACCTTTTTGAAGCAACTAGCAGCAACTTGGCCCCTCATTTCAGCTATTATATCTTTCGATGACTAATACGGCGAAAGAGGTTAGGAATTTTTTCACTGTATTACAGTGGAATTGCAGAAGTATCATCCCCAAATTCGATTTATTTTCTCATTTGATGAATACATACAATTGTGACGCATTCGCGCTCTGTGAAACCTTCTCAATTCGAACGATCAACTCAATTTCCACGATTTTAATATTATTCGTCGAGATCGAGACTCACACGGTGGAGGGGTACTTTTAGGGATCAAAAAGTGCTATTCTTTTTTCAGAATCGACCTCCCCTCGATCTCGAATATTGAAGTTGTTGCCATTCAAACGAATTTGAATGGAAAAGACCTTTGCCTTGTTTCGTTATATATTCCCCCATCCGCGCGGATTGAACAGAAGCAACTCCTTGATATAGCAGAATTGCTTCCCTCACCTTTTTTGATTTTGGGAGATTTTAACTCTCACTGTTCGCTATGGGGGTCGCTGTACGACGACAACCGATCTTCTTTAATTTGTAACTTGATCGACGACTTCAATATGACACTTTTGAATACTGGGGAAGCGACACGTGTACCTAATCCTCCAGCACGTGAAAGCGTGCTTGACCTATCCCTCTGCTCGACATCACTTGCGTTAGATTGCCAGTGGAAAGTAATCAACGATCCCCACGGTAGTGATCATCTTCCAATCGTTATATCAATTGCTAATGGTTCAACTCCCCCGAACCCAATCAATATTTCCTACGACCTTACACGTAATATTGATTGGAAGCGTTATGAGTCTATTATAGCGGAATCTATCGAGACTCACGAGGAACTTCCTCCGGAGGAAGAATACGCGTTCTTAGCTGGCTTGATAATCAACGCCGCGACTCAAGCTCAGACGAAACCGATACCCGGGGTAACGATTAGACAGCGCCCTCCCAACAAATGGTGGGACAAAGAGTGCTCTGAGCTGTACGTGCGAAGGTCCGCGGCGTATAAGGACTACCGGGAGTACGGCACTGTCAACCTGCTTCGAAAGTACGAGGCACTGGGCAGGCAGATGAAGAGCTTAGTAAAGGCGAAAAAACGCGGGTACTGGCGGCGGTTCGTAAACGCGTTGTCCAGGGAAACAGCGATGAGCACTCTTTGGGATACCGCCAGGCGCATGCGGAACCGTGACGTTTCGAATGAGAGTGAGGAGTATTCAGATCGCTGGATACTCGATTTTGCCAAAAAGGTCTGTCCGGACTCTGTACCGGAACAGAAAACCTTTCGCGACGCGTTTATAGTAACTACGGAAGAGCCTCCATTTTCGATGTTGGAATTTTCAATGGCTCTCCTGTCGTGCAACAATAAGGCTCCAGGGTTAGATAGAATAAAATTCAACCTGTTGAAGAATCTACCCGACTCTGCAAAAAGACGCTTGTTGAATTTGTTCAACAAGTTTCTTGAGCTAAATATTGTTCCGCATGACTGGAGGGAGGTAAAAGTCATTGCTATTGGGAAACCCGGAAAACCTGCCTCTGATCACAATTCATATAGGCCGATTGCGATGCTCTCTTGCCTCCGGAAATTAATGGAGAAAATGATCCTCTTACGGTTAGACAAATGGGTCGAAACAAACGGTTTACTTTCAGATACTCAATTTGGCTTTCGCCGGGGCAAAGGGACGAACGATTGCCTAGCGTTGCTTTCTACTGAATTTCAACTCGCATTTGCTCGAAAAGAGCAAATGGCTTCTGCGTTCTTGGATATTAAGGGGGCTTTTGACTCTGTCTCTGTAGAAGTTTTAAGCGCGAAACTTCATTCGCAGGGACTTTCACCAAATTTGAATAACTTTTTGCTCAACTTGTTGTCAGAAAAGCATATGTATTTCTCACATGGCGATTCGACAACTTCCCGAATTAGTTACATGGGCCTTCCCCAGGGCTCATGTTTAAGTCCTCTCTTATATAATTTTTACGTCAATGACATCGATGAATGTCTTGCAAATTCATGCACGCTAAGGCAACTTGCAGACGATAGCGTTGTATCCATTACTGGTGGCAAGGCTAGCGACCTGCAAGGACCATTGCAAGATACCTTAGACAATTTGTCTGAATGGGCTCTTAAGCTGGGTATCGAATTCTCTCCGGAGAAAACTGAGCTGGTCGTTTTTTCTAGGAAGCATAACCCAGCTCAGCTGCAGCTCCTACTAACGGGTAAAACGATCTCTCAGGTTTTAGTCGCTAAATATCTCGGGGTCTGGTTCGACTCTAAATGCACCTGGGCTTGTCATATTAGGTATCTGACACGAAAATGTCAACAGAGGATTAATTTTCTTCGTACGATTACCGGAACCTGGTGGGGAGCCCACCCAGGAGACCTTCTGAGGTTATACCAAACAACAATACTGTCAGTTCTTGAGTACGGTTGTTTCTGCTTTCGCTCCGCTGCGAACACGCATATTTTGAAACTAGAAAGAATACAATATCGTTGTTTGCGTATTGCCTTGGGTTGCATGCAGTCGACCCATACGATGAGTCTTGAAGTGTTAGCGGGTATTCTCCATTGAAACATCGTTTTTGGAATCTCTTTTTTTGGAAAGGCTCTTACCGGTTGCTTATTCGATGCACAGTTATGAACCCATTAGTAATTGAAAATTTCGAGAGGTTGGTCGACCTTCAATCTCAGTCCAGATTTATGACTTTATATTTTGACTATATGGCTCAAGATATTAATCCATACGATTCCTCCAATGTCACACTTTTAGCTACTTCTAATAATGCTATATTCTTCGACACCACCATGAAACAAGACATTTCTGGTATCCCGGATCAATTGCGACCCCAAGAGATCCCTAAAATTTTTTCCAATAAGTTTAAACATGTTAGTTATGATAAAAGGTTTTACACTGACGGATCTATTCTAGATGAGTCCACTGGCTTCGGTGTTTTCCACGAAAATTTTACCGCCTCCTACAAACTCGATGCTCCTGCTTCCGTGTACGTCGCAGAACTTGCTGCTATTCAGTACTCTCTTGGAATCATCGAAACCCTACCCATAGACCACTACTTCATCTTCACAGATAGTCTCAGTGCCATAGAGGCTCTGCGATCGATGAAGCCTGTGAAGCACACCCCGTATTTCCTGGGGAAAATACGGCGGTTTTTAAGTGGTTTAACAGATAAAAATTACCGGGTTACCTTAGCGTGGGTCCCTTCTCATTGCTCGATTCCGGGTAACGAAAAGGCTGACTCTTTAGCTAAGGTGGGTGCTGTTGGCGGCGATATTGATGAAAGACCAATTGCTTATGATGAATTTTATAGCATTTTGCGTCAGAGAACACTCAACAGTTGGCAATCATCATGGAACTCAGATGAACTGGGACGGTGGCTACATTCCATTTTTCCTAAGGTATCGACGAAAGCATGGTTCAAGGGGTTGGATGTAGGTCGGGACTTCATTCGCGTGATGTCCAGACTTATGTCCAATCACTACACGTTAAACACGCATCTCTTTCGTATAGGGCTTGTAGACAGTAATCACTGCGTTTGTGGCGATGGCTACCATGACATCGAGCATGTTGTTTGGTCGTGTACCGAATACTGTGGTGTTAGGTCTGAGCTTATAGATTCCCTTCGGGCCCGAGGAAAACAACCGAACGTACCCGTTAGAGACATTCTGGGAAGCGGTGATCTCTAGTACATGACACAACTGTACTGTTATTTGGAAAAGACTGACATTAAAATTTAATATTCTTTTGTCTATTTGTCAGAATACCCGTATACGACGCTGGAGACACGAACACGAAGAGCCTAAATCTATGTTTAAAAAACAAAAAAGAACACCAGTCGAAACACAAATAGATCGTATATCTTAATTAGTTTTAAGCAAGAATTGTATTTCCCTCCTCTCACCTTAAATCCCCACTAGCTCGTAGTCGGCCGCGAGAATAAATAAAAGGCCTCCCTCTTTTCCCTGCTAACGTAGAATTAATACGAATTGTACTTGGCTCAGTAAAACAGAAAATGTATCGTGCCGTGTCAAATAAACTAATTTTAAACCTTAAAAAAAAACCTAAATTAATCCACCTAGCGGTCAGACTCAGCCTTTCTCATTCAAACTTATTATTTGTAAAAATAGATTTACATGAATGCTTAAATCCAATAAATGTTTATCCACTCTTTGGGTTCTAAAATATTGATGTTGTAATTAAAGTATAAAATATGAAATTTGACGTAATGTTAATACTTAAGAAATAGCGAAATAAAAGCAATGACTCTTAATTTCGAACAATTTAATCACGAGCGATGCCGGGAACGTTCAGATAGTACGATACCACATTTAAATAATGTTGAGGCCATATATATTGATCGAAGCAGGTAAAGTGTTGAATAGTCTTTGAATTTCGGTTCTTTCTAAAACTTTTAAACAGCATATCAAATTGTTATGAAGTTTGTTATTTGAAGTTTGAGAGATGACTCGTTTGTATGACACTAGTTATGTTCAAATAAGTCGTGTAGTACTTGAGATAATAGACTTTCGTTGTTTTACAAATTAAAACATAGAGCTTGCTTAAGCTTGATTACAATCAAATGAAAAGGTAACGTATGGGGCAGCCAAACTTTGAAACCACGTGTTCAATCATAATTCATCAGTTAACTCTTAACTAGCCCGTTCATCTGATATCAATATTGTTCAAATCGGTTGTGTAGTTTCTAAGATAATGAAGTTTCGTGATTTTCACATTTCGATACATTACAGACGAAGTTACAGTCCGATTACTGCAAAATTCAATAGGGAGTTATGAGGTAGGTAGACCTTTCATTTGATACTAATTCTGTGGAAATCGGGTCAACCATCTCTGAGAAATATGAGTGAGTCCAAGTAAGTTGTCTTGGAATATGTTTCTTTTCATAGCTGGATTTCACATTTTTAAACATAACAGGCAAAGTAATAATCCGTTTGAAAAAAAAAATCATTTGGGTCTTATGGGGCAGCAAGAACTTTCATATGACACTAATTTTATAAAAATCGGGCCAGCCATCTCTGAGAAACATGAGTGAGATTAAATAGTCTCCAGAACACGTTTCTTTTCATAACGCCTGAACCACATGTTCAATCTTCATAAAATTCAAAAGTTAAGGGTTTTTATGGTAGCCCGTTCATTTGAAACTAATTTTAATCAAATTAGATGTGTGGTTTCTGAGATATTGATGTTTCGTGATTTTTACACTTTGATACATAACCTCTAAACTAGAAATCAGATTACAATAAAATTCAATAGGGTCTTATAGGGCAACTAGACCTTTTATTTGCAATTAATTTCATTGAAATCTGTTCGGTCAGACCATCTCTGTGAATAGTGAGTGCGAAAAAAGATGCACATACACACGTACACTCACACACAAACATATACACCTATACATGCTTATATGCAGAAAATGCTCGATTCATCTAACTGAGTCGAGTAATGTATGACATTCGGCCATTTGGATCACTTTTCTACCTTTTAATTAGCCAGTGATCGTTAGGAGGAAGTCAATATGTTAACTTTCATTATGTGATTTCACATTTTCATGAAAAACGGACAAAGTTACAATCCGATTGCAATGAAATTCAATAGCAACCTATAGGGCAACTAGACCTTTCATTTGACAATAATTTTGTGAAAATCGGTTCAGCCATCTCTGAGAAAAATGAGTGAGTTTAAACAACCTCAGGATAACTTTTCTTTACATAACTTTTGAACCATATGTTCAATCATTACGAAATTCGAAAGTTAAGGGTTCTGGAGACAGCCCGATCATTTGAAACCAATTTTATTAAAATCGGTTGTGTGGTTTCTGAGATATTGATGTTTCGTGATTTTTACATTTTGATACATAACCTCTAAACTAAAAATCCGATTACAATGAAATTCAATAGCAACCTATGGCGCAACTAGACCTTTCATTTGCAATTAATTTAATGAAAATCGGTCCAGCCATCTCTAAGAAAAGTGAGTGAGAAAATAAAGTTGCACATACATACACACACACATACACACATACATACATACATACAGAAAATGCTCAGTTCGTCGAAAGAAGTCGAGTGGTATATGACATTCGGTCATTGGGACCAATTTCATACCTTTGGTTTTTCCAGTGATTGCTATACCTTTCTAGGAGAAAGGCAAAACGTTGCACTGTGCATCGCTGCCAGTAAACTGCACATTGGACAGACTAATCAAGTTAGTTGGAACATCTTGGATAGCTCTTTGGACTTGCTCTGCAGTGGCTGAATTTGGCTTGAAAACGCTCGAGAAATGTTTGGCAAATAAATCACAGATTCCATCGGGTGAGCTGGCAGATTCGATCTCAAGAAACATGGTAGATGGGAGTCCGGTTTTTTCCCGGTTTTTGTTTACAATTTTCCAAAACCGCTTTGGATTTCGTTCAAGGTCTGTTTGCGTTTTTATCACATATTGCTTGTAGAGAAAGCGCTTGTAATTTCTATCGTTGCTACTGGCGCAATTGAACTCGCGTTTGGATACTGGGTTGCGGTGCTTAGTATTGCGCCTAAGCGCAGCTGCTCTAATACGTTTGAGTGTTCGAAGTCGCCGATTCGACCAAAGGGGGTCGACCGAGGACGCGAAACAGGAACGTGAATAGTGAACAGCTCATTCAAAGTTAAAGAGAAACTATCAACAGCAGCATTCACATCAGCATTTAGTAAAAGGTGCCAATTTAAATTTCTAAGGGAGCAATTCAGTCCTTCAAAATCGGTTTTAGAAAAATTTAGCCACCTGTGGTCCGCTACTTCTGCGAAACGAATGTTTTTCCTACAGGTAAATGTTGCGAGCAATACAATAATAATATTGTAACTAATTTAATAATCATCTATTATACATATATTCTTAAAAAAATGTATTTCATTCCAATACTTCAATGTTAAATAAAAGGTGGATACTCTACTCCAAAAAAACTTTTCATAATGAAAAATTGGAACAAAATTTTACTGAGAAAATATCTATAACCAGAAATAGTCATGTGAAAAATACACAAAACCTGATTCGTAAGAGTCGAAAATTGGAAATGTGATTCGATTTCAAAATGACATTGAAAATTGATCAGACGATAATGTGAATTAATATTCGGAATCCGGGAAAGCTGACTTTTCGACGGAACTGGAACTACCGGTTCCAGCCATTCATCACTCGAAACCTGACTGTGCAAATCTATCAGATCAATCGCCAATTCCGTCAAATTCACCCGGATTGCCAAATCTAACCAATCAAGCGTCTATTTTTTAGGCGACGTCTGCACTACCATCAACTCTGCCTCTGCCTAGAGTTACCGATACCGTTGGGACCATCACCGATTCCAAAAGGCCTATCGCCGATACAACACGGGGCCTTCGAGGCTAATTAGATAGCAACAGGTCTTCAGAAGTTCCAACTCCAACAGTTCCGACGTGCTATCCATTTTTTTACGACGATAGATTCATTCAAATGTTCCAAATCCATTAGAACTGCCAAGATTTTCGCAACTGCCGCAATTTCACAAATGGTATCCGTCTTACTTACCTCACCAATCAGACGAAAAGTTGTCACCATGTGACTTGGTTTTGAGTTGTGTTTCGACAGTTTACCAGGAAACTCATCACCCGTCAAGTTTTCTATGATCTGTTAGAGTCGTCGTGCACGCAGCGCCCTTCTATTTCTGGTGCTGGTGAAGTTGCTGAAAAGAACCGATTTCACTAGGAAGTCGCCCGGCATCCACGCGACGTGTCCGGTCCATCGCAGCCTATTGACTTTCGCAAAGTGTTCAATGGGGTTCTCACCAAGTAGCGCGTGCACCACATGGTTCTCCGTAGTTAATCTGTACTCTATCGAAGATAGTCCACAGCACCTTCCGTTCGAAAATTACCAGAGCGTTCAGGTCCTCCGCGAGAAGCGTTGTTGTCTCGATTCCGTAAAGGACTGTTGCTCTTATCAGGGTTTATAAACAGCGTCAACGCTCTCAATTCGATCGAACTGCCTTGCAAACTGGTAGTCATGATTCATGGATCTCTTTGTCGGTGGTCACCAGTGATCTCGAATACACGAGTGACCACCTCAAGCTCATCGCCGTTTACAGAGACTGATGGTAATTTTCCGTGGAGCCTTCGCAAGCATGTATTTTGTTTTCGACCCATTTATCCGAAGTGTTTCGTCGCAGAGTTACGTGTAATAAATAAATAATTAAATAAATAAATAAATAAATAAATAAATAAATAAATGAATAAATAAATAAATAAATAAGTAAATAAATAAATAAATAAATAAATAAATAAATAAGTAAATAAATAAATAAATAAATAAATAAATAAATAAATAAATAATAATTAGATTAACATTTCAATAGGACCCTGCTTTCATCGTTTTTCCTCCGCTCTTGTCCAAAATGAAACCATCGCCAATCAATTTGTTGACCAATTTTACATAAGAAATGCTATATTTAAGGTATCCAGCCCAGCGGCTTTTAATTAGTGGGAATTTGGATTCATTTTTGCCAGTGCACGTTGGTCGAAAATTGACATCGCCAACCAGCGTTGCCGGTGCTATTAATGTTTTGACTGGCTGTCGTGTGTGTCAAAAAGAGAAGCACACATTTTTATTCGATAAGTCTCTATACGTGACTTTGTGTAGGTGTGAAGAGGCACGTTTGCCTTCGCCATGTCAATGACAGCAGTGGCCAACCATTGGGAACGGTTGGCGGCAAAAATAGAAATAATTCTAATTTTCACAACAACAACAAGCGACGGTCGACCGCTGTGCGCTGATTGGTCGAAAAAGAACGGAACGGTAGCGGTTGACCGCTACAACGGTTAGTCTGATACAGGCTTTAGCCCTTTGCGCGTTTCAAAGGGGATAGAGAGTATCCACGAAACAAGCACGTAGCACATCACTTGCATCATGATGGCCTTGATCAATCGCATCAGTTTTTACGTAGGACTACGTCTAACCGCACTATATCGAGATACATTCTGCGGAAACTAAAACCAAGGTGTAACGTTGGAATGAAAGATTTCAAACGGTGATACGGATGTAATCACATGATGGAATACAATCATCAATATGTCGTTGGATTGATAAAATTATGGACAATTTTGTGATTCCTCAGTTATCGTTATCATTTTAATGTTAAACAGTGAAAATTTCATAAAAGTTTCAGGGTCGAATTTTCACGAACAATGTACCAATTACATGCAAGCACGCCTGGCACAGACTTCATGTGTAGACACCAACTGCCTGCTGTGATATACTGTATATCAATGGCAAAGAAATTGACAGAATCTCCCCGTCCCAATAGGTCAACTAATGTTTGCTTTAATGAACCTAGACTATTTTGATGTCTTGAAGGTGAAGCTTTTTCATAAAGTTCGTAACCACCTCCACTATCTCCACTATCAGACAGTTTTACGTTCTGCTGTTAGAATGATATTAAAACTGATGTCTTGAAGGAAAACATGCTGGCACAGGTAATAGTACTGCACCGAGCAACGTATGAACTGAGCGCTGGTCACTCGTCGTCTATCAGTGCAGAAGGACTCGATATCCATTTGTGTGCAGTCAAGCCAAGTGAAAACTACATAGCCGCTGTCGACACACAGTGTGGCGTGTTGGGTTATCGCGACCTGGAAAGCATTCGAATTACCGTTTAAATTGCCTTCTTCTTCTTCTTGTTTCGTATAGTAGCAAATATCAAAATTCAATATGATTATTCGAGTGCCGCAAAATACGCTGCGCCACCGGGGACAATGAAATCCTGTACATGTCGGTAGAGGCAGATAGCAGGATATATACATTTAGTGCATTGTGCAGATAACTTGCTTTGTTTATTTTTGAATTCTACACTTCGTTTTTCTCAGATTTATTAAAAAACTAAATATGGGGTATTTAAAAGACAATAGAAAACCAAAATGTTCCATACAGATCTTCGAACCGGAATACGAGTAACCTTAGCGAAGATCGGGTAACCAACCCCGGTGGAAACTATGGTCGTATGCTGACTGGGAAGGGGGTCGTACGCGGCTGTATCCCCATAGGGGCGGCGTACAACAGCGTCTGACCCGGAGCGGGCGGCTGAATTATGGAATGCTGTATCCCGCCAGCTACACCTAAGATGGCAGCCCCATCAGCAGGATGTAGGTATCGCGACCCTGGTATGGTAGCATACCGAAACCTTTCATCAACCACGAACAACGATTTTAGAAATACGGAACGGATCAATCGGCAAAGACCTAGGCTACGAACACGGAAAAAGATTAAGGTAAACGATTGGAAATTGGGTACTTGGAACGTCCGATCTCTCAATGAACCGGCGCGGGCTGGCTTGCTTGCTCGAGAACTACAGCGGCAGGGAGTCGAAATCGCAGCGATTCAGGAGGTTCGGTGGCCAAATTCCGGAGAAAGGGAATTCCGTGCAGTAGACCCTATTGCATGCACTTCTTTCAAGTACCACATCTACTACAGTGGCGGCAAAGCAGCGGAACGGGGCGTCGGTTTCGTAGTGCTGGGAAATCAGAAAACAAGAGTCATCCGGTGGAGGCCCGTAGATGACCGTATATGCGTGTTGAGGATTAAGGGCAAATTCTTCAACTACAGTTTAATCAACACCTACGCACCGACAAACGACAAATCCGATGAAGTCAAAGATGAGTTCTATGACAAGCTTGAGCGAATCTATGACGAGTGCCCAAAACACGACATAAAAGTCGTCATCGGAGACGCAAACGCACAGGTTGGGAGGGAGGAATTCTTCCGTCCGGTCATTGGAAGACATAGCCTCCACTCGTCAACCAATGAAAACGGCCTGAGGCTGATAAACTTTGCCGCGGCCAGAGGAATGACCATATGTAGCTCCTATTTTCCACGTTTGAATATTCGGAAACACACCTGGAGGCATCCAAATGAAGAAGCCTGCTCCCAGATCGATCACGTACTGATTGACGGTCGGCACTTTTCGGATGTTACTGATGTTAGGTCTTTTCGGGGACCAAACATTGACTCTGACCATTATCTCGTCGTTTGTAAGATCCGCGCACGGTTGTCGAACGTGCTGAAATCTCGCACAGAGAGGACGACGCTTTTCAACATTCAGCGGTTGAAAGCTGATGGCGTGGCAGCAGAATACGCCAGAGAGCTGGATCAACGGATCGCAGAACAGCAGGAGGAAGGAGTGGAAGACAAAAATGGGCTGTGGAGCAGTATTCACGGCGCCATCGAAACGACTGCGAGAGAGGTGGTAGGTACGACGCGTGGAAGGCAGCCTAACGGCTGGTTCGATGCCGAGTGCCAGAGAGCGACAGATGAGAAGAACCGTGCCAGGAGCCGCATGCTCACTGAATCTTTTGTTGGGGAATACCAGGCTGGTTTCCGACAAGGGCGTTCCACGACGGATCAAATTTTCACCCTGCGACAGATCCTCGATAAGTTCCGGGAGTACAACTTATCGACTCACCATCTTTTTGTGGATTTCAGGGCGGCATACGACTCAGTGAAAAGAAACGAGCTGTGGCAGATCATGCTGGAACACGGTTTCCCTACGAAACTAATAAAGCTGAGTCGTATGACACTGGAGGGATCAAAATCGTGCGTGCGGATAGCTGGCGAGACATCAGCCGCGTTCGTAACGTTGGATGGACTGAAGCAGGGGGATGCGCTCTCCAACCTACTATTTAACATCGCTCTTGAGGGTGCAGTACGAAGAGCAAACGTCGAAAGAAACGGTACGATCATCACAAAATCTCACATGCTTCTTGGCTTTGCGGACGACGTCGATATCATCGGTATCAACCGTAAGGCCGTGGAGGAGGCCTTCGTACCTTTTAAGAGAGAAGCAGCGAGATTGGGACTTGTCATTAACTCTGCCAAAACGAAGTACATGGTAGCTGGCAGAGAGCGTGGAAGTCCCTGTGGTGTTGGTGCTGAGGTGGAGATAGATGGGGCACGATTTGAAGTGGTTGACGAATTCGTTTATCTTGGTACGCTTGTGACATGTGACAACGATATGAGCCGTGAAGTGAAACGACGAGTTGCAGCTGCGAACAGGGCTTTCTACGGTCTGCGTAACCAGCTAAGGTCCCGTAGTTTGCAAACTCGCACAAAACTAGCGCTGTGTAGGACGCTGATACTCCCGGTGGCCCTTTACGGACATGAAGCATGGACGCTGAAGGAAGCTGATCGACGAGTGCTCGGAGTTTTTGAGCGTAAAGTTCTGCGATCGATACTTGGCGGTAAACTGGAAGACGGAGTGTGGCGCAGACGCATGAATCACGAGTTGTACCAGGTATACAAACATGCTGATATAGTGAAGGTAATACAGCGGGGCAGGCTGCAGTGGGCTGGACATGTAGCCAGGATGCCTGACGAGAGAGCCGCCAAAACTATCTTCAGTAGAGAACCAGGAAGAGGCCGGCGACTCCGTGGTAGGCCTCGCACGCGGTGGATGTGCGCGGTGGAAGAAGATGCACGATCTGCTGGTGTACGGGGAGACTGGAGAACGGCTGCTCAAGACAGAAGAAGATGGACATCTCTAATTCGTTCGGCCCTGGACCGGTGAACGGTCCGTTAGCCAAAAAAAGTAAAGTAAGTAAGTAACAGAAATATTATTTCTTTCAAATATGGTATCTTCGTTGTTCTTTGGTATCTTGAAACGGATTAAATTTTTTTCTGATTGATTTTGTATACTGATGGAATGTTTAAATTGACCTGAATTGAATGTCACATGTTCAGAAAATTCCATGTCAATTTTAAATTTTCTGTGAATATACATTTTCAATAAAAACTGTAATTCGTTATCGATATTTTTTCCACGAGCTTGTAACTGCAGGGAAAAAAACTATGTGACATCTTTGCCGCCTCGTGATCGGTGAGTGAGCCATCTTTCGCAGGACAAATAGATATACAAAGACGTTTAATTTCTACCAAATCGTTCTCAATTTATTATTTCATAGAAGGTTGCCTTTTCGCGTATTAAAGAAAGTTGACTGTATTAGAATGAAAGGTATTCTTCAATGTTAAAGAGAATATTTTTTCTTCTAAAATAAAGTGCTGCAAATAGATAACCAAAATACAGACCCCGTTTTGGCAACACGCCAGAGTTTTTTCTGGTGCCAAAATCGAACCATGCCAAAAATTAACGGTTCTATTTTCATGACTTTTTTATTTTTTAAGTGACCAAAGACGACCTTTACAGTAACAATGGCCACCAATGAACTACTTTTAGTTCCAAGTCGTTTGCAGTGTCGCTTGATGAATTTAGGCTGACGACCTAGATACTTGATATTACCACCCGAGTAATTAAAAACATAGTACCGTCTGCCGGGGTGAGATTAAGCCACGGGGGTGAGATTGAGCCAAAACGGGAAATGTTTGTATGTTAAATTACTTGAGATTTCTAGAACCTTATACCTCAAATTCAATACTTATGACACATGACATATTTATTCACAACTTAAAATGGAATATAGATAATATCAGTGAACTCCATAACTTAAATAATGTTTCAAAGTACAGGGTGAAAAACATGCGTTAATAACTTTATCCAAAAATGTCCCAACCAATCCGATCAAGAAATCACATCAACTTACTACTCAGTTGGTACGTTAGGATGTCGTCTCTAATGTGTTGAGGAAATATTATGCATTAAACCTGTATTGGCTCAGAAAAAAATGTTTTTTCCAAACTGTACACTTTTCGAGCCCTTTTGGGGTGAGATTGTGCCAAGCTATAATGAATGGTAAAGTGTGCGGAATTCACATTTACGACAAATTTATATCAGTGTACACCAAAACACTTGCATTGCTTACATAGGGTGTGTTGTCTAGCTATGGTATTATTTGAAATAATGACTAGAAGCTTGAGAACAGTAAGCTAACAACTGTTAGAAGGAAGTTCACAATGATTGATATCACTTATGGAATGTAACAAAATTTTGTACACTTATTGTATATAAACTGATGACTTGAAAAGCGAGGAATGAGGGTTGTGGGTACGTTTACAGCGGTTTTGAGATCAGATTTGAGAATATACAGTGGTCAACGACACACAATAATTGAAACGAAAAGTATTCTCAGGCTTTATGTTCTAATGTTTTCCCTTTCTAAGCTACCTGGAGACGCCACTATGTATATAGAGACTGTCTATAAGCCACGTTCTTATAACTGGTTACTCCAGATATCGATTTGATCCAGTCATACATTTTTCTATAATTCATATAAAACGTAGTTTCTGGTCTACTCCCTACAGCCGCCTAATAGTCCACGTGGTTTATGGTCGTCCCTATTCTAACTGTTTTATCATGTTATTCATGTGAATTATTTGTAGATACACTACTGTTCATTTAACAGGTGTTAAATTCAACTTTTTGTTTTTGGCACAATCTCACCCCATAGATGGGGTCATTCCAGGCATCATTTTGACGATTCATTGTGCAATTTCAGCTGACACGACGTCATATGATACAATAGACTACCAGACTACCGACAATAGCTAAGTGAGAAGGTGCGACGCGATCGTTGGCGCGGTAACCATATCTCGTCTTCGCACCATAGAGGAAATGCTTCGCCAACCCGAGCGTCTGTCCACCAAGATGGTGCGGCTCAAAACAGCGTCTGATCTCCATGTTAGGAGCGGCTGATCAACGTCCTGGTGTCAGCGTGGGACTCTAATCAGAGCTGACACGATGGCCCTCCGACGAGACAGGGGGTTGGGGAAGGCCCAACAAGCCGCCCCGAAAAACACCAAATGTTGCAAATATCGAAGAAGTTTATACGGATCGGAACAATCGGCACAGACCTAGGCGACGAAATAAGGACCACGATTGGAAACTCGGTACATGGAACTGCAGATCGTTAGGCTTTCACGGCTGCGACAGGATCATATATGATGAACTAAATCCACGCAACTTCGAAATCGTAGCACTGCAGGAACTTTGCTGGTCGGGACAGAAGGTATGAAAAAGCGGACATCGAGAGGCTACCTTTTATCAGAGCTGTGGCACTACCAACGAGCTTGGAACGGGCTTTATAGTGCTGGGTAGGATGCGCCAACGCGTGATCGGGTGGCAGCCGATCAGTGCGAGGATGTGTAAGTTGAGAATTAAGGGCCGGTTCTTCAACTACAGCATCATCAACGTGCACTGCCCACAAAGGAAGAGCCGACGATGAGAACAAAGCGCTCTATGCGCAGCTGGAGCAGGTGTATGATATCTGTCCGCAACGGGACGTTAAGATCTTCATCGGTGATATGAACTCTCAGATAGGAATGGAGGCAATGTACAGACCGGTGATAGGGCCGAATAGCCTGCACGCCGCATCAAATGATAACGGCCAACGATGTGTGAACTTTGCAGCCTCCCGCGGTATGGTAGTCAGAAGTACCTTCTTCCCCCGCAAAGACATCCACAAAGCCACCTGGAGATCACCTGACTTACAAGTGGAGAACCAAATCGACCACGTTCTAATCGATGGTAAATTCTTCTCTGACGTCATCAACGTTCGCACCTACCGCAGTGCGAATATTGATTCGGACCATTACCTTGTTGCAGTATGCATGCGCTCAAAACTTTCGACGGTGCGAAATACGCGTCAAAGTCGCCCACCGCGACCAAACATCGGGCAATTACGGGACGCCGAGGTTGCACGGGAGTACGCGCAGCAGCTGGAAGCAGCATTACCAACGGAAGAGCAGCTTGGAGCAGCTACTCTCGAAGATGGCTGGAGGGACATTCGATCAGCCATAGGTAGTACTGCGAAAGAAACGACTGGTTTGACGACGAGTGCAAACAGTTAGTGGAAGAGAAGAATGCAGCACGAGCGAGAATGCTGCAACACCAAACGAGGGCGAACGTGGAGCGCTACCGACGCGCACGGAACAGGCAAAACTCGGTCTTTCGGAAGAAGAAGCGCCAGGAGGAAGATCGAGTTCGCGAGGCGATGGAGGAACTGTACCGTGCGAATGACACACGAAAGTTCTACGAGAAGCTGAACTGTTCCCGCAAAGGCTATGTGCCACAAGCCGACATGTGCAAGGACCTGGGCGGCAACCTTCTCACGAACAAGTGTGAGGTGATTGACAGGTGGAAGCAGTACTACGATGAGCACCTTTATGGCGATGTAGCAGAGGACGACGACGGAGTGGTAGTAGATCTCGGTGTACGCGCAGATGACGACAGAATCCCAGCCCCTGACCTCCAGGAGGTAAGAGAGGAGATCGGCCGGCTGAAAAACAATAAAGCCGCTGGAGCTGACCAACTCCCCAGCGAGCTGTTAAAACACGGTGGTGAATCACTGGCTAGGGCGCTACACTGGGTTATTGCCAAGATTTGGAAGGAGGAGGTAGTACCGGAGGAGTGGATGGAGGGTACAGTGTGCCCCATCTACAAAAAAGGCGACAAGTTGGATTGCTGCAACTACCGCGCAATCACGTTGCTGAACGCCGCCTACAAGGTACACTCTCAAATTCTGTGCCGTCGACAATCACCGTTTGCAAGGGAATTCGTGGGGCAATACCAATCGGGATTTATGGGTGCACGCGCCACCCAAATATGCGGACCAAATATTCGCGGTACGGCAGGTCCTACAGAAGTGTCGTGAGTATAACGTGCCCACACATCACTCTTGTTCATCGATTTTAAATCGGCATACGACACAATCGTTCGAGACCAGCTATGGCAGATTATGCACGATTACGGCTTTCCGGATAAACTGACATGGTTGGTCAAGTCGACGATGGATCGGGTGATGTGCGTAGTTCGAGTTTCGGGGACACTCTCGAGTCCCTTCGAATCTCGAAGAGGGTTACGGCAAGGTGATGGATTATCGTGCTTGCTATTCAACATCGCTTTGGAAGGTGTGATACGTAGGGCTGGTATCGACACGAGTGGCACGATTTTTAGAAGGTCTGTTCAGCTCTTTGGCTTCGCCGATGACATTGATATTGTAGCACGAACCCTTGAAAAGATGACGGAGACGTACATCAGACTGAAGGCTGCATCGAAGACCAAGTACATGAGAGGAAGAGGTTCCAGAGAAGACAGTGTCAACCTCCCGCCACGAATTCATATTCGCGGTGATGAAATCGAGGTGGTAGACGAGTTCGTGTACCTGGGCTCACTGGTGACTGCTGACAACGATACTAGCAGAGAAATTCGTCGACGCCTTATGGCAGGAAATCGTGCCTACTTTGGACTCCGGAGGACACTCCGCTCGAATAAAATCCGCCGCCGCACGAAGTTAACCATCTACGAAACACTGATCAGACCGGTAGTCCTCTACTGCCACGAAACCTGGACTATGCTCGTGGAGGACCAACGCGCCCTTGGGGTTTTCGAACGAAAGGTGTTGCGTTCCATCTGTGGTGGAGTGCAGATGGAAGATGGATCATGGCGGAGGCGGATGAACCACGAGTTGCATCAGCTGCTGGGAGAACCACTCACCGTTCAAACGGTGAAAATCGGGAGACTACGGTGGATTGGGCATGTCGTTAGGATGTCGGACGACAACCCGATGAAAATGGTTCTTGATAACAACCCGACTGGAACAAGGCGACGGGGCGCGCAGCGAGCAAGGTGGCTCGATCAAGTGAAAAACGACCTGCGGGGCCTCCGCAGACGACATGGCTGGCGAGCTGCAGCCATGGGCCGAGTTGAATGGAGACGACTTCTTCGAACAGCAAGGGACACTTCGGCCTGGAGCTGACTGGTAAGGTAAGTAAGTGTTAGTGAGAGATCATTGATCTATATCCACTGCGGGGGAGGAGGGGGTTCTGTATAACGTCCACGGTCCATACAAAATTTTTAGAATGTATAATGGGCAATCGTCCACGGAGGGGAAGGGGGGTCAAAATCGTCAAAAATCTGTCCACGTGGAATGTGGATGGCCCCTTAAGCGTTTTTCGCGGGTTGAAAAACTTTTAGAATCTAGAGTAATAGTCTAAAACGGCGACTACATCTTGGCATTAACTTTAACCAAGGTAACAGAAAATTTTCAGTTCAATACGTCAAATTTTTGTGGAAAGTTTCATGAGGATCAAAAATGGTTGATATATAGACCGTTCCGATAATTATAAATACACTTACGATCAACCGTCATTTCAAATAACGTGCAGTATTCAACCAAACGTTGGCTGCGTCCTGTTGTTTACATCCAAAAGAAACGGATGCTGTCATTTTTTCTAACATCTAGTGCGAAATTTTGAAAATGCGTGGCCTTTCTCCCGAGCAAAGAAAGCGAATTGTGCACAAATGGGGCACCGTGAGTGGTCTTTCTATAAGAAAATTAGCCAGAGAAGAAGGTATAAGTGTCGGAGCAGTTCAAACCGCATTGCGGAAGTATTGTGAAGAGTGCACATTTACTGATGCCCCAAGACGTGGTAGAAAACCCGGGCCTGTTGATCCCACAATGGACCCAAAAGGTTAAGGAATACTACAAGCGGCATTCTTCGAAGGTGGAAACACTGGTCCAAGTGAAAAAAGTGCTCTTTTAGAGCTCGTATAGTTTTCTTTATTTATGGAGTGATTGCAGAAATAAAATTACTGGTGAAGTGTTCAAAGTTTTGTGTAGTGTATGGACCAAGCTGGTAGGGTGGAGAATTGAAGAAGAATTGTGAATAATATGTGTAATTTGTGAATTTCGAATATTGCTCTTGGCCGCACGGAAGGTTCAAGAAAAGCTTCTGGTTGAGAGAATTGGTTACTACGGTGATAGTGAATTTCTAATAAGAATTTTGATGGCTATACCTCTTGCATACTGAAAGAAAAACGGTTGAAAGGAGGTAAAATGAATTTCAGAGATCCGAAATATAGTTTGAAAATTGTGGACAGCGAAAAAGATAAGTATAACAACATAAATATGCATTAGGATGGTGTATGAGTGAAAATACGAGATACCTGGAATGTTACTGGTCGAGTGGCAATTATTGAGCGTTTGAAGGCAGCATTCAAATAGAAAACTGTCTGGCCTGTGTAAAAGTTTTGCTGCTGGAAACTTGAACTAGTAATGTCAATGGTATATGATTCAATCGTGCTGTTTGTGTTAATTAAATGAATGATTGTGAGTAACAAACCAATTTTGAAGCTCTCGAAAGGAGCGAAAGACAGGCAGGCATGGTAGAGTGAGCGAGGTTGTGGTCAACACGTTTTAATATAACGAAAATACATTCATATCATAGCTGCGTGGGTAAGCCGGCAGCGAAACCACGGGCATAAGGGTGACGCAACTGAACCTGAACCATTGCTTCGCGGCTCAGCAGCTGCTACACCAAGCAGCCACTGAGTCGTTGTCGGACATCGCCGTCATATCGGATCCCTACCGCATCCCTCCCGGAAACGGTAACTGGGTTGCGGATAGGTCCAGTTTGGCGGCCATATGTACGACGAGCAATTCCCGGTTCAGAAGGTTGTCTCAACCTCAGAAGAAGGGTACGTAGTTGCTAAGGTGAACGGAGTGTTCTACTGCTGTTGCTATGCTCCGTCACGTTGGTCTACCGAAAGGTTCACCCAGATGGTCGACCTCCTATCCATGGAGCTAACGGGCCTAACGCCGTTGGTGGTGGCGGGCGACTTCAACGCTTGGGCTGTTGAGTGGGGAAGTCGCTTCACGAACCAGAGGGGCCAGATCCTGTTGGAGGCTTTTGCAAAGCTCAACCTAGATCTAGCCAACGTTGGGAACAAAAGTACATTTAGCAGAAATGGTGCGGAGTCGATCATCGACGTGACGTTCTCCAGCCCAGGACTGATCAAGAACTGGAGGGTAGACGATGGCTACACCAATAGCGACCACCAGGCGGTCTGTTATAGTGTAGACAACAACGAGAGGCGGCAAGCGACGGGTAGAGCCAACACTCCGACCGTTCGCGGGTGGAAGACATCGCACTTTGATGCCGAGGTATTCGAAGAGGCAATGAGAAGGGAGCACGAGGGGGGCAGTTGGCTCAGCCCGACTGCTGACCAACTAGTTGCTATGCTATCGCGGGCGTGCGACGCCACCATGCCTAGGACTCGCCAACCTAGGAATGGAAAGCCACCGGTTTACTGGTGGACGGACGCGATAGCCGACCTTCGCAGTGCGTGCCTCCGTGCAAGACGGAGGATGCAGCGTGCGCGAAACGAAGAAGAGAAGACAGAGTGTCGCGCAGCATTCATTTCGGCAAGATCGATGCTAAAGAGTGCGATAAAGGCCAGCAAGAGGGCCTGCTTCGATAGGCTATGTGCGAGTGCCAATACAAATCCGTGGGGTGACGCCTACAGGATCGTAATGGCCAAGACTAAAGGCGCGCTGGCGCCTGCAGAGCGATCACCAGCGATGCTGGAGCGTATCATCGAGGGACTCTTTCCACGCCACGAGCCAGGTCCTTGGCCTCCGGCGGTCGAGTCTCACGTCCGACGTTCCAGTATCTCAGACGTAGACCAGAGATGGTCGGCCAACCTGCCGAGCATCCAATCCGTGAGCGACGACAGCCGTGTCGAGGCAGGGGAGGAGGCAAGGGTTACGAATGAGGAACTCATCGTGATCGCCAAATCCCTAAAGATGAGCAAGGCACCGGGACCGGATGGTATCCCTAACCTGGCGATCAGGCTGGCGATAAAAACGGCCCCCGGGCTGTTCAGGGCAGTCATGCAGAGGTGCCTGGATGACTGTCTCTTTCCGGACAGGTGGAAGCGGCAGAGACTGGTTTTATTGCCGAAGGCTGGGAAACCGCCAGGGGACCCATCGGCATATAGGCCTATCTGCCTGCTGGACACCGCGGGCAAGGTGCTTGAGAGGATCATCCTCAACAGACTGGTGAGGTACACGGAGGGTGTACACGGTCTGGAAAGTAACTGGTTCGGCTTCCGGAAGGGCAGGCCCACGCTGGACGCAATCTCTTCCGTCATCAAGACGGCGGAGGTAGCAATCCAGCGCAAGAGAAGGGGAATACGCTACTGCGCAATCGTCACGCTCGACGTGAAGAATGCGTTCAATAGTGCCAGTTGGGACTCCATAGCGCTCGCGCTCAGGAGCATCCATGTACCGGTGTCGCTGTACAAGATTCTGGAAAATTATTTCCAGAATCGAGTACTTATTTACGACACGGAGGAGGGTCAGAAGTGCGTCCCAATTACCGCAGGAGTTCCGCAAGGTTCTATCCTGGGCCCGGTGTTGTGGAATGTCATGTATGACGGAGTGTTGAAACTAAAGTTCCCTGTAGGGGTTGTGATCGTCGGCTTTGCAGACGACATAACGCTGGAGGTTTACGGCGAGTCTATCGAGGAGGTCGAGTTGACGGCCGCACACTGTATACGCAAGGTCGAGGACTGGATGCGCTCCAGGAAACTGGAGCTCGCGCATCATAAGACGGAGGTCACGGTTGTGAACAACCGTAAATCGGAGCAACAGGCGGTGGTCAGAGTCGGAGACTGCACCATCACCTCGAAGCGATCCCTGAAGCTCTTGGGGGTTATGGTGGACGACAAGCTCACGTTTGGGAGTCACGTCGACTATGCCTGTAAGAGGGCCTCATCGGCTATTGCAGCACTATCTCGTATGATGCCCAATAGCTCAGCGGTTTATGGCAGCAAGCAAAGACTTCTTGCCAGCGTGGTTTCGTCCATACTTAGGTATGGTGGGCCAGTGTGGTCCAGAGCGCTAGGTACTAACAGTTACCGTGGTAAACTGGAAAGTACCTACAGGCTCATGTGCCTGAGAGTTGCGAGTGCGTATCGTACGGTGTCATACGATGCAATCTGTGTCTTGTCCGGCATGATGCCTATCAGCATCGCCATCAAGGAGGACAGAGAGTGTTTCGACCAACGTGATACAAGGGGCATACGAGGTACCAGAAGGTCATTCTCGATGCTCCGCTGGCAGCGGGAATGGTCCAACTCCACAAAAGGCAGATGGACGCACCGACTCATACCGGAGATATCCGGCTGGGTCGGGAGACGACATGGTGAAATGAACTTCCACCTGACACAAATCCTGTCAGGCCATGCTTGTTTCAGGCAATATCTGCACAGGTTCGGACACGCGGTGTCCCCCATGTGTCCCGAGTGCGTGGAGGAGCAGGAGACTGCTGAGCATGTCTTCTTCGTATGCCCCCGTTTCGTAAGAGCGAGGAGCAACATGATGGCTGTGAGCGGGCCTGGCACTACTACGGACAATCTGGTCCGGAGGATGTGCGACGACACGGACATCTGGAACGCGGTCTGTGCGGCCGCCTCTCAGATTGTCCTGGAGCTGCAACGTGTGTGGCGGGTCAACCACCAACACGCCAGTGGTAGCTAATTACCAGTCTCCAGGTAGTTAGCTAGGAGGTTATAAGAGTAAAGAGGGTGCATCACGCACAAAAGCCACTCCCCGACGTAATACTTAACCGTCGTTCCGGGAAGACCAGGGATGGAGACTGGAGGGGTTTTAGTGGGTCGGGACAGGGATCAGTAGGTGCCAGGGCGAGTGTAACTACCCCATCTCTCCCCTAGCCTCATCCCCACACCCTGAGTTCTCTTCTCAGGAGTCTGTTTGCAGATTTCCCCGCCACCTTTAAAGAAAAAATCACAAGAAGGTTGTATGCAAAGCCACGACCGCAAGGTTGAAGTAGAATACTTTTACAAGAAAGATAACCCGGCTGCTTGCGTGTCAGTCATTTTTTCTAGTAAATAAACGTTGACCGTTAATTGGCAGTATAGTAATTTCTTTTTGTCTGATATTTTGAATGAAGTTCATTGAATATTTTTAAATTTTGTGCAAATGAGACGTTGAAGTGCTGCCGAATTGTAATATGCACATTTAATACGACATCATTAAACGGGAACGGAACAAAGGCTACGGTTATGCAGAACGCGAATGCTGGCGCGATGCGATTCGCCTTACCGTGGTGAAATGTACAGCTCTTTTTAAGGCGAAGTAGAGCTATACATTTCAACAGATTTCGTCTTGCCGAATCGCATCGCGCCGTTATTTGCGTTCTGCATGACCGTAGCCAAACACTAAGCGACGCAAACACGTAATAATAATCAGAGTATGCATGTAGAGGAAGATACTTAACTTTGAATTATAGCGCAAAACGAGAAAATATTAACTCTTCAAATAATCATTTGTGTTCTTCAAATTTCAGTTGTTCAATTTAATATCCGATGAAATGTTTGTTCATTATCTGATGAAGCTGTTATATGGCCAAATGATGCATTCCCAATTTACTAGGTCCATAACTCTGCCGACCGTGCTTGGGAAAGCGCGGTATAACGACCAATCAGAGGTCGAATTTTGTGTTTTGACAAGGCTTAAGAGTTTTCAATAGTACAATAGTTCGAATGATAAAATTGCAATTTCATGCATTTGGTAGGAATCTTAGAAGATTTTCTAATCGATTGCTGCAAAAACAAAGGAATTCCATCGGAAACTAACCGATTTATTAGCATTTGAAATTTTTCTCACTTTTTTCAGTTTTAGATTTTCATTTCACATCCCTATGTAGCCGAACTTCCTGAGAGAAGTATTCTAATTCAAAATTAAATTTTCATTAATTCATTTGTTGTCCTTATATGGACAACTGTTCAATTTATCATAGGATGTAGTGTTTATCTTACATCTCTGTGTTACCTTGATAGTGAGGACTAAGGCGCACGGTCAACACAATGAGAAAGGTGTTTTCACATTGAAAACTAGACACGGCTTTACTGGAGGAAGTGTAGGCAAATGCATCTACCGCTAATACCACCGCTATCATACGAAAGCGCGTCGTTTCATGTGGAGAATATCAACAACGAAAAATGACGCGCGTCTAAGCATAACCCGAACTGTTTCGCCGTGCTGCTCCCATTTACCTTTACATCGGCCTCAGGGAAGAACCGGCTGCATCTGCATCTACCGTTGAGGCTGTCACTATACTGCTATTGGTACCAAAAGCTATTAACTCTTCAAATAAGTGTTTTATTTGTTCTCAAAAGAACAATTTTTTAATTCAAAATCGGATTTACGCAATCGCATCTCTGTAATATTACCGACAATAATATTCTTCTGAACAAAATGATACAACTTTCCCATTAGGCCTCTGCCATAATAGATGCGAAAAGCGACGCGAACCGATTCGCTCGGCTGTAGGTTAATGTACAGCCATCAGTGGAGCTGTACATTAACCTACAGCCGAGCGAATCGGTTCGCGCCGCTTTTCGCGTCTACTACGGCAGAGGCCTTAGAGAAAGTTGCTGGCTGATGTATTCACTTCATGCAAGCCTGCTGCTGATGCTTCCCGCTACCACACTGAAACAGCATTTTAGTGCAGGGAGTGTCGTTGCATCAGCTGACCCTGCTACTATCGATGCTGATATACCCGCTGTAACAGCTACGCTATGCATAGCCATGGCACAGTTGTGGCCGCTATACGCTGGCCCAACTGCTGAGCAACTGCAACGCTATCCGTAGCCACGCCACAGTTATGGCCGCTAAACGCTGCCATTGGTTTCCGCTGTACCTGCTTTTGCTTGCCCAGCTGCTATCGATGCGATGCTGAGATCCGCAGAAACTGCTACGCTTATCCACAGCCATGCCACAGTTGTGGCCGCTATCCGCTATCGATGGTACCCATTGCTCTGCTCCCGCTACTGCTAAGGGAAGACTGTTGTTGTCGCTGTTCAGTACTATTATGAGCGGCTTCGACTAAAACAGGCTCTTATATAGGGATGAAAATAGGAATGAATTATTTTACGTACGTGGTGGAATGATATAGCTCATGGCTCAGAGCGATCATTTGATAAGCTCCACCTCTTTTTTCAGTTTCTAAAATTTTTCCTCAGTTTCGTAGCACGGATGCACAAAAATGATTTCTTGTCGAGCCGGACCGATAGCACTGTTCTTGAAGCAACAAAATAACATGTTTTGTGTCGTGTTGTGCAGCTTGGTTGAAGAAAATGTTCCCGTCCCCGTGTCGCATGTAAGCAGATTATTGCGCTCAGTAGACAGTAGATAGTGTATCCAGCGAATAAACACCGATGGTGCTCTCACACACGCAACGGTTTTAACCCGTATCTTATTGCGGTTTGTAACATCAAGCGATTTCGTTTGCTCGCTGTTGCGTGTTGCATCATGTTGCAACTTGGCAGCTGGGGGACGACGAAATTCTGTTTATGCTGATTGATTGAATCGACTTCATATTAGCTCTGCATAGTCGAGCTAACTGCTTTTGTGAATGCGTACTAACAGGGCAATTTATTATTCAATGTCGGTTATGCTGATCGCAGCCTTTGCGCTGCCCCTACAGTGGGGGATTTACTAAATAAAGTGAAAGTAAAAATTAGACAACTACAACAGAATTTGATTGCATCCCGTACAGAATGTCTGCTTGTGTTGATGCCAGAAAATTATTAACCTTCAATTATTTTTTATTTGCCTTCAAAAAAGCATTTTGCTGTTCAAAATCGGTTGCTTATTACAACCTTTGAGCTGCCCTAACATTGGGGGAATTAAGATACCCGGACAACATGCACTGTGGAAGCTATTTCACATTCAGTAAATTAGACGGGTGCGACAAATTTAAATTGCTAGGATGCAACACAGAATGCTTGCTTGCGTTGATAAAAATTATTAACTTTCAATGACTTGTTTATTTGCCTTCAAAAAGGCATTTTGATTTCCGAAACTGGATTTCCTGATGGCAATCATCATGCTGCCCCAACACGGGGGGAATAATGGCTGTCTGGCGACACACGCTGAGAAAAACCGCGCTGCTCCTGAGACGTGGTGACCAACCACAGGGCTAGTGCTGCTGCTGAGGAAGGACGACTGCTGTTGTCGCTGTCTGATGCTACGCTATGCATAGCCATGCCACAGTTGTGGCCGCTATACACTGGCCTAACTGCTGAGCAACTGCAACACTATCCGTAGCCATGCCACAGTTGTGGCCGCCATTGGTATCCACTGTACCTGCATCTGCTGGCCCTGCTGCTATCGATGGTGAGATCCGCTGGAACTGCTACGCCTATCCACAGCCATGCCACAGTTGTGGCCGCTTTCCACTATCGATGGTACCCACTGCTCGCTCCCGCTGCTGCTAAGGGAGGACTGCTGTCGTCGCTGTTCAGAACTATTATGAGCGGCTCCGGCTGAAACAGGCTCTTATATAGGCGAAATAGCATGTTTTCAATTGCAAGGTATATGATTCTGTCGACCGTGCTTGAGAAGCAACGACCGATCAGGGGTCGAATTTTTCGTTTTGACAAGGCTTGACTATTTTCAATAGTTCAATAGTGTGAATAATAAAATTACAATTATCTTATTTTGGGAAGAATCTTAGAAGATTTTCCAATCTATTGCTGCAAGAACGAAGGAAATCCATTGAATACTAACCGATTTATTAGCATTTGAAATTGGACATATTTTTCACTTTTTTCGGTTTTAGATTTTCATTTCACATCCCTATGTAGCCGAACTTCCTGAGAGAAGTATTCTACTTCAAAAAAATAGCTGGGTGGGTTGCTAAGTAGTGATGTATGCTTGTTGCGGTGGTGAGAGTTATGTGCGAAAAGTGTTCAACGGAGAGTAGCAGAATGACGAGACAACAAATGGGTGTTAGGTAACGGTAAAGGAGAGGCTAGAATAAAACAATCAAAGAACTGAGTTGCCAGTATGTACGAATGTATGAATTAAGAGTAAGAACCTGGTGTTTGTTGAAAGTGATTGAGCTTTTTCCTTCGGTAGATACAGGAGTTACCCTGATTAAACAATAATGTTTATTTCGACATTTTTTTTAAACAGACTAAAAATGTTGTATTGTTACTTATCCCAAGTAACAAAATAGGTTATAACTAAGTTTTTTAGTGCTAAATAGAACCAAAACATAAAACCTTCAATGCCGACCACGTGGTTATCACAACCTATTAACAACAGCTATATACATATGTCATGGCTAGTTGGCCCAGGTTTATTGAAGTCATCAAAACTTCATATGCGCTTCATCATAGGACCAGATGTTTTTAACGGGCAAATTTGCTGTCCATAGAATGGCCACGAAATTTTAACTCAGATATATTCTCCATATTAAAGGTGACATAAAAAATTTTTTCTTGGTTTCATTTCTCAATGAGAACATTATATTCGGACAGTCTCGTGAAAACAGAAATGTGTGAGTTTTCTTTCTATATTGATTGATTATTGTTGTCATTTAAATTATTATCGTGCATGTAAAAACACATGCCGTGAAATATTTATGGTAAAACCGGTCACGAATTTTACGGTAATTACCGCTCGCTGCCGTAATTCTGTAGGAAATGACTATTTAATCAAAATTTAATTCCTCTAAACTAAGGTGATGATTGAATAAATGCCATGATATGTCATTTTTGTTAATTGTATAACTTTATCTATCATTCGAATTTCAAAACTACTCTGTGGTATCGGTGATGTTGTAGAATAAAATGCTGATTCGGGAGAAAATTTCATAATTTTGCATATTTTTCATTTGAGGCGACATGTTGTTTTCGGAAAACCCTCGAACGCTCCCAAAATCCCTCATTATATCTGATTCTCTTAATTTGATCAGAATATAGCGTAATTAAACCCAACACTTCTATCGCAGTTTTCATCTGTCTAAGTTACGATCATCCGGTTTTATTTTAGCCACAATTATAGTCTGCAGGTTTTAAGTTTCATTTGGCTATCAGAGGGACTATCATACAACTTAATGCATATGACGGGTGGCATAGGATGGCTGTAAAGAATACTTGCGGATCATATTTTGTGGCTATCAAATAAAACCAAATTGTAATAAAAGACTTTAACGTAAGTTAACATAAAACGAAAACAAAACAATCTTAAGTCTTCGGAGCATTTCGATTGTTACTTGGGATACTTATAAGGTTTTTATCTAATTTTCGGGCTTTGGATGCATGAATGCAAAATGCAGATTTTAAATTTAATAGGAATATTACCACTTGTGTCAACGAAAACGACTGATTGGTGAGAGTAACCCGAGAAGCTAGCATGTAAATAATTTACGCAAAAAATTATGGATATAAAATATCCATAATTTATATATATTTTAAAAATAGATGTAACGTTTCAGAAGTTTTAGGGAAATTGTTTTATCGTTAATCGTGTGAACGGCGCGCGTAATATTAACGAGACAATGCTATGAATTCTTGTTAGTTTCTATTATCTACATCGCTCGTAATATAGTTTATAATTAACTGGAAACTAGGAATACCTATTACAAAATAGGTTTTGGTTTATCAAGAGATTTGGAAAGCGTAGTTTTGTAAAACTGTATCCTTTCAAAAATCCGAGCTTAGTTTTCCTTTTCCAATAACAAAAAACAATACCATATTCCTTTCAGAGAGCGAGTAATGGCGCTATAACCATAAGCTAGAAATGCTAGGACTAGAGTTAATACTCAAGTTCCAACCGTAACAGTGGAAGCGAGTAAAGGCGCTATATCCTTGGTTTTGAAACCCGAACATAAGGAGGAAATACCTATGATCCATCCCAAGAGATTGGTCAATAAAGGAGTGTACTTTCTGAGCTTTATCACTCCCAACGAATTAGGTATATTACTTCTTACACACGGATCGGTTGGTACGGATTGTCCCCGATCTTAGATTATATTCTATTATATTGCGCTACACAATAGGCCTGGCCGTTGACAAGAAAAATGTATGGAAATCTTTATTTAAATGGTGGAAATCATTTTCCAGGATCCTTTCAAGTACTGGCTGTGTTAGTGTAGACAAGACTAGACTAGACTAGACTACAAGCGGCATCCTTCAATATCAGTACGAGATGTGGCGAGAAAGCTTGGAACCTCGGCGAGTAACGTTATGCGTGCCAAGGGAAGAATGGGTCTGCAGACCCGTCGGAAGCAGAAGCAGCCAAAACGAAATCCAAAACAAGCTGAATCTGTGAAACCGAGAGCTCGGAAGCTTTATGACAAACTTCTAACAAAAAAAATGGGGTGTGTTATCATGGATGACGAAACCTACATAAAACTGGACTATAGGACTTTGCCAGGACCGCAATTTTATACATCACACGAAGGGAAAGGCTGTCCCTGGACCAGTGAAAGCCATTTACACCGAAAAATTCGGCAAGAAGGTAATGGTTTGGCAGGCCATTTGTGAATGTGGGAAAATATCTCGTCCATTCATTAAGAATGACACAATGAATGGTAAAATTTACGTGAAAGAGTGTTTGCAGAAAAGGTTGTTACCCATGGTTAAGCAGCATAACAATCCTCCAATCTTTTGGCCCGATCTTGCTTCCTGCCATTTCTCTAACGATGCACTAGGGTGGTACAAAACAAATAATGTCACATGTGTCCCAAAGGAGATGAATCCTCTAAACTGCCCTGAAATTCGCCCTATTGAAACTTTTTGGGCTTTGACCAAGGCAAAGCTGAGGAAATATGTCAAACCAGCGGACAATGTTGAAAAATTTAAAAAAGATTGGCTTAAAGTGGTAACAATGGTCGGAGAACACACTGTACAAAAGCTTATGAGTAGTGTTAAGAGAAAAGTTAGAGAACTCGCGTATAAAATAAAATGACCCGAAAAATCCTGTATTTTTTGTTTTATTCAAGAAAGAAGATGTATTTATAATTTTCGGAACAGTCTATATACAATCGACAGTAGGTCATTTGGTATGAAATTTTTAGCTATTGTATTAAATTAAACAGTGGAAAATGTTGAGAATAGTCTGAACACTGACAATTAATAAAGTATAACTAAAGCTATGTAATCGAAAAAATGTGCTATAGTATGACAACAAAACTGCATAAAGACATAGGAAAGTGCTTCGAAAAAATTACATTTTAGTTTGAAAATATTATTTTATCTGTAACCAAACAAAAAACAATGTTGAGCCTTCTGCGAGATAAACTTCTCTAACCCGAACAGCGATTAATCAAAAACCCACTCGTAAGTCCAAAGAAAATCCACATTTAATCAATTGATTCAGTTGTATAAGCATTAAAGCCCAGTGCTTACCGGAAAAACTTCTGCCCTTACCGGCGGCGGCGGCGAAAACTTCTCAATATTACACAATAAAAAGTTAATAAAATAAAATTTTGATAGCACATTGTTGCCTCACCTTTTGTTCACTCTGTCGCGCTTTCTTCCTTTCCGGGTTTCGCTTCCACTTAATTGAAGTTTCGATACTTTCACGGCTTTGCGGGCGGCATCCGAGCGCCGAGAAAGGTCAGCAAAATCTTCTTGATACTGCCGAAGAAACAACCTCGTGAATCGGTTCGCTGCGCTGCCGGTTCTCCGCGGCCTCTCCAATAAGTCTACTGCCCGACAAAGCCTTTAGCCGAACAAGAAGCTGGAAATTAATTTACGCATTCTCCCGGCCACTTGGCTTGTCGATTTCCACCCCTAGCCCATATAAAATGCGCAGCAAAAGCGGAAAGTATCCCGGAAATATCCATCAGGATTAGCATCAGATAGAACAGGAGTTGGCAGGGGTAAAAAACTTTCTTATTTCGTTAATAAAATTCTGCGGCCAACTTCGGCACCAGTTATTCCTACAGTTTTCGTTCGGTTCTTTCCGATGACTTCTGCTTGGCGGAGGAGAGGGTGCGGGGAGTGTTTAGTCGGCGGCTTACCCGGAGGTCCGGGTGTGTATGGGAAAAGTGAATTTTCCGGCATGCGAATGGACGAGTCGTAAAATTTACTGCAACCACTTACCCACACGCGCACGCCACCCTCCTGCCTTGCCGTCTTCCCAAGGGCATTTGTTCGGCTTAGCGAGCGATGTGGTGGCAATTGTGGTTTCTTGTTTTCCCGAGTGTAGTAAGTACGGAAAATTTTCATCCCATGCAAACTGGCAATAAGTTCGCTGGGCTGGACGGGAATGGTTGTTTTTATTTTTACTTTTGTAAGCAGTCAAATTAAAACCGTGGAGCAAAATGTACAATCTTGATACGGCGCCCATTGGGGACTTGGGTTTTTCCTCTTTCGAACCGCTGCTAAGCCGATGCACAGCACAAAGGAAGATTTGGAATTATTTCCCTAAAACCAAGTTGCACATTTTCAGCTGACCAAAATCATAGTGATATGTATGAGTTTTTTAATCAACCATAGTCTACTGTCGTACGCTAGAGCAACTTTACAAAACCGTGCACAGATAATTTATGGGTCCAATCAAATATTAGCGAATTCCCGAAAAAAAAACCTCCAATCCTAAGCCACATTCCCACTCTAACTCGAACGGTAAACGACGCTTCCGCTGCTGCAGCGTCTAGTGTAGAATCACAATCGATTGGAACACTTTATTTTGCCAAACTCCCTCCGCAGCCGGAGATAGTCGTTCAGCAGCTTTCCCCGGGGCTCGAGGATCGGGAAGAGCGAGCGGCAGTGGAAATATCCATGCCCACCTAGACCGGTCGTGGAGATTTATGGCTGACGATGTTGATTCCCACCCGCTTCTGCGCTCGCCACACCGGTGGGAATCCGCCGTTTGTTCGGCCGTTATTTGCTCGTTACGGGGTTTGAAAAACGCTTTTTAAAGTTTTCCTTCGAATTGACAGCAGGAGGAATTTATTGCAGTCGGGATCTTTGCCGGCGCTGTTTGCCGCTGCAGGGTCGAGTGCCGACACCGAGAAGCAGCAGTTTTCCACCGCCACTGGGGACACACTTTCGACAGTTAGGATAAATTGGCTTGGTTTGCGTCATTAGTGCGGCTCTGGTTCGATAATGTGGCTTTAGTTGTTGTTTTTATTTGTTCCTCCGAGAATGACGAATCGACTAGCGTTGAATGGAGGTTCTGTGAGAATCCACAGATTGATTGCTTGTATCTCAATACTCAATACAAATTGACTTTTCTCTACTCAGTTTTTCTAATTAAACTGGGCATTGTCTCTTTTCTGTGATTTTCCCAACTTCAAACGACTTTGCTCATTGTACCAAATGGTTTTTTGTTGTTGTGAACTCGATTTTCATTATACAATCGAACAGCATTTTTTGTCCTTTGACCTATCATCAGCTTCCAAATCAATGTAAGAGCACGTGATTTGCATTCATCTCCGACTTCTTACTTTTTGTTTTCGCTGGTCGACAATCGCCTCACAAACATTGATTTTTGCGTTTCCTGCACGCTCACGAAACTGTGAAAAACATCCAATTTGTCGTTCGATTTTCGGATATTGTTTTTCTTATTGAGTTGCTACTGTCTGTTGTTGGAAAATAGTTTTTTTTTGTTCACACGAGTAAAAACAGTACCCTGTTTTCCGTTGCATTCAGTTTTACTAACAATTTTAGTGTAAGGACCTTTGCGAGTTTTCATATCCCTTTTCAGTTTGAAATTCGTGCCGCCAGAATTTAGATTTACCTACAATTTCTTGAAGAGTAGTCTTAATTTGACTGATTTATAAATCCAAGCTCAGCAAATTCAGTGATATTGAACCATATAAATGTATCAAATTTGCACAATTTCATGATTAAGCGTATGATGATTTTGGGTTATCCAGGTATTTTGACGTAAACCATTTTTTAATGTTTCTTTTGCGGATCGTTGACAGATAACCTGTAATGCCATATGTCGATTCTCGTCAACTGTGTCGCTGTAAAGAGGGGTTTTATCGTTACATACTACGACCCGCAAACCCAGGTGCCCCAAATCTCCTCTTCCGAAAACTTCGCTGTTTTGCAGTAGAATTCCAGTTGCTGTCCGCACCAACGCCCACCGGCCTGGGAAGACCCGATCAACGTGTCCACGTATCTAATCCATGAATCTCATTGACCACAAGAACAAGATCTCCCTTTTACAGCTCCTTCAAGTTCTCAAGCCACTCACATCCAGGTTTGCCAGATCTACGGATTTGTTTCAATACTGCGGATGTACAGTATAAGAATTATGATAGAATAAAAACCTAAATTAATCCACCATGCGGTCAGGCTCAGCCTTTCTCATTCAAACTTATTATTTGTAAGAATAGATTTACATGAATGCTTAAATCCAATAAAAGTATTTCACTCTTTGGGTTCCAACATATTGATGTTGTAATTGAAGTGTAAAATATGAAATTTGACGTAATGTTAGTGCTTAAGAAATAACGAAATAAAAGAAATGACTTTTAATTTCGAACAATTTAATCACGAGCGTAACGGGAACGTTCAAAAAGTACGATACCATATTGAAATCATGTTGAGGTCATATATATTGATCAATGCAGGTATAGTTTTGAATTTCTTTTCTTTTTCGAAATTTTTGAACCTCATATCAAATTTTGTTATTTGTAAGTTTGAGAGATGACTTGTTTGTATGACACTAATTATGTTCAAATTAGTCGTGTAATTCTTTAGTTAATAGACTTTCGTTGTTTTAACAATTTAATGCATAACGGTTGCTAAAGTTCGATTATAATGAAATGAAAAGGGAACGTATAGGCATAGCATAGCATATTTGATCGCCCGTGTGTTGCCCGCGATTGACCAGAATCAGCTGAAATTGCACAAAGAACCGTCAAAATGGTGCCTAGGAGTAGCAAGCCATTTTCAGTGTACAACTCCTGGTGATCTTTTTTTTCACTGATCAATAACGTAGCTGGCCACGCCCAATGCAGATCAATAGAGGAAGGGATATCGGGAGTGTTAGTTTAATACTTGTTGCTACTAGAGACCGAGGAATCCTCTGCATCGTCCACAAGTATCAAAGGAAGGAATAAGTGTTAGTGGAAAGGAATTGATCTGGATCCATCGAGGTTAATGGTGCGATCTTTTCTACACAAGTTCGCGCACGATATGGTTACTTCTCGGTCTCTGGGCAACCGGCCACCAGGAGACGATATAAATAGAACCGCGCCATGAACGCATGTATCGGCATACAGGAGAGTCGAAGTTTCGTTAACAGTCTGTATCATAGCAAACTTCGCGTTCCATCTCGTGAACTTTTTTAATTTACCTAGAAACGAATGGATTGTGTAAAACGCAAAACCGCACGCCGAACGCTAACAACGCAAACTACTGGTACCCAGAGCTGCGGAAAGTCAATATCATACTACTGACATTACGCCAAAATTATGCAACACCAGAATCAGCCAACTACGATGCATGGTTCATTACAAAAGAGTTTGCGATGTTACAATGATTCTCTTAGCGTCAACTCTCACTCTCATTTTTTTCTTGCTATCTTTCTCGATCATTCGGGTATGGCTGTACTAAGATTGAACCAGCAGAAATATCAAGTTCATTTTGACAGCATGATGTTATGAGGATAGCAAACATAAAATCAATGATTTTTCTTCAATTGATTTGTATGATATTGATATATGGTCGGCATGCGATCAGACCGAACTAAGCGCCGTTTTCTCAGATTGAGTTATTGACACCCAGTGGATATGAGAAGTAATAATCTATCTATTATGAAGTAACGAAATCGTTTGAGCATTTGATAACGATATTATAACAAAAATTCTCTGTAACAGCTTGTACACAGCAATTGCGGCGGTAAATGTTTTTCGACGCTTGGCTCGGTTTGGCTGCACGCCGACTAAAAGCATGGTCAATAAACAACTATTACTTCGTTTTGTAACTGAGCGTATTTTAGTTTGGTACATTTTGAATCTGTATGATCATTCATTTTTATTCTCAGTAGAGAATATGCTTCTTCATAACACCGATTGTAATAAAAAGAATTCTTTTAATATTTTTCAAATGATCTCATATCTGAAAAATAATATTGCATTTTTATTTGTTTTTTGACAGCATGAGTTTATTAATTTGATTCTTGAATATTGTGCTTGTTGTAGGTTAAACTAAAGACAGTGTTGTTCGCGGCAAAAAATGAATCGCGGATGGCAAAACAGAAAACTTTTAAATATGTATGGGTATGTATATTTATACACAGATCCTGTTAAATGTTGGCACGGTTCAACTTTGAAACTGTTCAATTTTGGTTCGGAACGGTTTTGCTTTTCTCCTAGTTTTTATTCATATTTTCTTTTAACGAAGAGGATGGCCGGAGTTATTCGACTGGTTTCGGATATATGACCGGAATATGTTTCAGTAACATGGTAACGATGATCAAAGCAGTGCTTAGAAGTGCTTAGAAGTGCCATGCCTCTCATTGAAAAATGTAAAAATGCGGACCTGTTCCGGTTGTGTTCCGAATACTCGGAGTTGTTGTGCCAGCCCATCAAGCGACACCTATAACCACTGGTTTGAAATTATAAACCTAGTTCATTGGTTGCCATATCTTGAGTTGGGATCGTCACAGACCGCAAAGCAGATCAATTTCAAAAAATCCTGATAGCAACAAACTTCAAGCTAGCACTGACATAATCACGCTACTGAAACTATTTTTGATATTCCAAAAATCACCCTGATTTGCATTGCACTGATATTTCCGAGTGAACTCTGTATATTCACGACGATTGACAATGAGAAGCCGAAAATGGCAACAAAAGAGACAAGATATTGAATCACTTGTCGGAACCTCACGCTTACTGTGATGGTTGCTGGCTATTTATGAGAGAAAGAAACGAGTGCGATGATATTTTCTCTCTCGTCATAGTCAGCATGTTGCTTGGATTAATCGCAGCTCTGCTGGTACCAGTGGCAAATATCATACCGCGTTGATTTGTGACATGATGGAAAAATGGATAATGCGCTCAAATAACCGATAGAACAAAGAAGAAGAAAAAAAACCCTTCGCGAGCAAAGTCTCTGACCAGAAAGCTACCACGAGGTACACCCGAGCATAGTACGATGTAATGGTCATTGATGCGTAGTCATTGAACTTCGAAACCGTCGTATTAAGATAGTCACACTGAGTGCAGTCAAAATACCGCGTGCAAAACTGAACTGCCCTCTTCGAAAGCAAACAAGAGCGTGCCGACCACTGGTATGACGGAAAAGCCAAAACACACGCTTTGTTTAAAAAAATAAAATAAAAATAATAATAATAATAAAAAAATAGATTGATAGGGAACTGGCGAAATTCCATGCATCCAAAACTCAAAACATCAAATATAAAACCCGAACAAAATGGTCGCAGCCGTCCGAACAGGATTAATCATGGTGAATGAAGCGATCTTTCTGATGAAATCTATCTCTCGTCGCGAATTTCCTATTGAGTAGACAAAACTGGCAAAGTTCCATGCATTCAAAGCCATAAGAATTAAGAAAATGCAGATACACATGTTCGCCAAAACAATATGCATAAATGTAGGCATTAAAACCGAACAGAATTCTAAGTTTATTTGAAAAATGCCAAACCAATCACAATCAAAGTAAGTTTGGAAATTATTGCTTGGAAAACATATACAGAAATATCTATTCAAAAGCTAGGAAAATCATAAAATGAAATCAAGTTTCACCCGTGGAATCAAAACTGGCGCAAATAAAATTCGCTTGGTCATCGCCGTTCGAATCGATCGACAAAAAAAGGCGTGTGGTGTTATATAATTGCAGAGAGAAAGAGAAACAAAAGCAGAAGAAATAAAAGACTCACAACAGCCCAGCACGCACTGTGCCGAGGTCATAAAGGAAACGATGCGGCACGAACATCGTCTTTCCTCACTCGAAGGAATAATCTTGAACTTGAAACTGACGCGCTTCCGAACACATCCCGAACTGTTTCGGCGCTACTGCGTCGCATCACCCTCGGCCCAAGCCTCGAGGGCAAGAAACCCGATCGAAAGCAAAGTGAACAAAGCTGCTCACCCTCGACTTATTCATTCTGCCATTCGATCAGAAAAAAATACAAGCAAAATATCCTCATTACAAGTCTAGTACTTATCTTTTGCTGTGTCTCTTCTCTGATCCCTGGTGTTAGTGCGTGAAACGTCGCATGGGTGACGCTCTTCTTGCACACAACCTTATTGCTACCTAAGTTCACTTTACGCACACTAACACAAACCGATGGCAAGCGCTTGCGGGAAACGCGCTCCGCCACCGAAAAGAGGATTTTAGCATTGGCATCACTTTCACCGGCTCAACGAAACTGCCTTATTTCGTAGAACCTTTTTCTCCAACCTTATTATAACTTATTGAACTTTTTAAAATTGTGACCGCACCACAGGAACACTAAGGGAAATGCGGTTATGGCACTTTTCACTATTTTGCTGGGCGCTGTACAGCAATCAAGGACTTAATTAATCGGCGCGGAGCATTCGGAAAAACGAACCGCACTAGTCGAGCGCTCGCATCAAAAACTCTCAAAAAACACTTTTAAATTTAATAAATAAACTCACTTCGCGATAACATCTATAACTAAATTAAACCATTTTTCTTCGGATATACCAACGAGCGAAAATTTGTACGTCCGATTTCGGTCATGCCTTGCTTCGATCTCTCAAATGAAAAGGGAACGTATAGGGCAGCCAAACTTCGCAACCACGTGTTCAATCATAATTCATCAGTTAACCCTTAACTAGCCTGTTCATCTGATATCAATATTGTTCAAATCGGTTGTGTAGTTTCTGAGACAATGTAGTTTCGTGATTTTCACATTTTGATACATTACATACGAAGTTACAGTCCGATTACAGCAAAATTCAATAGGGTGTTATGAGGCAGCTAGACCTTTCATTTGACACTAATTTTGTGGAGATCAATTCAACCATCTTTGAGAAAATTGAGTGAGTCCAAGTTGTCTTCGGAATATGTTCTTTTTCATAGCTATATTTCACATTTTTAAACATATCAGGCAAAGTAATAGTCCGATTGCAAAACAAATCAAGACTAGACCTTCCATTTGACACTGATTTTATGAAAATCGGTCCAGCTATCTCTGAGAAACATAAGTGAGATTAAACAGTCTCCAGAACACGTTTCATTCCATAACTTCTGAACCACAAGTTCAATCTTCATCAAAATCAAAAGTTAAGGGTTTCTAGGTAGCCCGTTCATTTGAAATATCTGATTTTGTTCAGAATGATTGTGTAGTTTCTGAGATATTTATGTTTCGTGATTTTTACATTTTTATACATAACCTCTAAACTAGAAATCCGATTACAATAAGATTCAATAGGGTCTTATGGGGCAGACCTGGGGCTAGATCTTTCATCTGCAATCAATTTCATTGAAATCGGTTCAGCCAACTCTGAGAAAATCGAATGAGATTGGTAGAGCGTTACACACACACACATACAGAAAATGCTCAGCTCGTCGAACTGAGTCGAGTGACCTGTGAAAAATGCTCAGTTTGCTAAGCCAAATACGTGTGCAAAGTTTTATTCAAATCAAAAATGGTCGATATTCGACCGTAGGTCTTTTGGCGCGATTTGTCTCAGCAGACTAATCCAACTAGTATCAGGACTTCTACCAAGTTCGCCAACTCTATCCCCCTGCGTGGAAGCAGGTGTGCTCCCCTTTGAGTTGCTCGTCACCAACACGGTCCCCTTCAGAGCCATTAGTTTTCTTGAAAAAACTTACGGTGATAATGAAAAGCTGCTCAATTCAATTCATGTACAAACATTACATTACATTGCGGCGTCAGAGGGAACGAAGCGGCGGACAGACTCGCAAACCAAGGGCGAAATGCTCTAATATGGCGGCGCCACGTACCTAGTGTTGACATCAGGACATACATCCGGAGAGAAGTACAACAGCAGAGCTGCCAAGTATACAGATTTTTCTGTATTATACAGATTTTTTGACCACGATACAGAAATGATACAGAATACAGAATTTTCATTTTTAATACAGATTTGTACAGAATTTCAATTTTCAATTCAATTCATTCATTCAATTTTTTGTTCGAATGCATTTCCCAAATCAAAAATGCATTCGAATGCATTTTCCAGGCAATCTACGGGTGGCGTTTCACTGCTTGTTTGTTACTGTTGTTGTTCTTCAATTTTCAAAACCCCACCGACCGAACACGGAATCTTTTAATGTCGGAGAAAAAAATCTGAAGTAATATTTTATTGTTGTTTAAAAGATTGCCACTGCAATACTAGAGCAACTGATCAGACAACGTTTGTGTTTGTCACTTCTCGATCCGGATTGCATCCAAGTTGCGATCTCTCGAACATACCTGAGGCTGTCAAAATTGAAAATAAACTGAAATTAGCTGATCGCACCTGTCTCGTGAATTGTTTATGTGAGAGAAAAACCAGAGCAATATTTTTGCTTTGTTTTCTCGGTTTTCACAAACAGTCTGACAGTTAGAAATGGGAATTAGTATTGGTGCGAGCTTCAAAATCTGTTTCTTCGCCCAACGTGGAATATGTGCGGCTTATTGTATTTATATTGTATTTGCGTTGACGACAACCAACGCCCTTCTTTTGCCCTTTTATTACTCCTGTTCGACTTCTGCTGGGCGTTCGGCATTTAACTAAGCGAGAAATTGCCTTTTTTTTCTTTAGGACATGAGCAATTCTCGCTGAAACCATCCCACTTGTGACATGAGGTCTTTCAAAAAAGGATATTTTTATGTCTAAATGATTGAAAGTAGCGACAAAATGAGAAAACCACTTTGGTTAGTTCATATTGATGGACCCCTCGGGCACAAATCGGTTATACGGTTTTTACAAAAAATGATTTTTGAGCAATTCTTGACCTTTTGGTTGATTTATTTCTCTTGAATTTGTCATTGAACCCCCTGCAACCAACACATCGTTTTCAAGAGGAATGATAGAGCTTCCATTTGAAGTAGAAAAAAGTTGGCCGCCATCTTGGATCTCGCCGCCATCTTAAATTTCATCAGAAAAATGTGTTTTTGAGCAAGTTTGCAACCACCGATTTTAAATTTGACATCACCATTGGAAAGCTGAGAAAAATTGCTTTAAGATACATTCAAAATATGAGGTGAGCATTGAGGTTATCTTGTCATTCTGGTCACTTTTCAAAATCGACCTTCAAACAGTACAACGCATGACGTGCAGTGTATATTAGTTTGTAGTGTATATTAGGGGCCATCCATGTTCCACGTGAACAGATATTCAATTTCTCATATAAATTCTCAAAATTTTGTATGGACCGTGGACATCACACAGACTTTGTGTGACTTTGGGTCTGTTCACAAATTACGTAAAACAAAAAATCGTATCTTTAATCCCTTTGCACTGCATTCACATTGTTTATTTCTTCACTCCCTCGCTCTTCCTTGAGTGTAACGTAATTTGTGATTAAGCTTCTCTACGTTTTTTTTGCTATAACAAAGTTTGGTTCCCTGTACGAAGGACAGTTTGCGCGTGTTTAATAATTAGACAAATTAATGTTAGATGTTGTTTTTGCTAGTGTTATATACTGTTGTTTTCATGCATTGAACTATCAACAAACTTAGGTATGGTATACCAAGTATATCCCGAGTAATCTGGATAAGATACAATAAAGTAAGAGTAGGTAGTCACTTTTTTAATCCCTAGCAAATTCTTATCGACGAAAAGGTTACGTTTGCTACCAAACGAAATTCAGCCAATTGATTAAAGGCTATTCAAAAATTACGGTGCGTGGGTGCACTTACTACCTGTGAACTAGGAATACTGACTGTCCAATTCATACGCACACCACAGGCTCAGTATATTGCGTTGATTCGATATTGCACGTTCGTCATGCGTTGAACTGTTTGACGCTCGATTTTGAAAAGTGACCAGAATGACAAGATAACCTCAATGCTCACCTAATATTTTGAATGTATCTTAAAGCATTTTTTCTCAGCTTTCCAATTGTGATGTCAAATTAAAAATCGGTGGTTGCGAACTTGCTCAAAAACACATTTTTCTGATGAAATCCAAGATGGCGGCGAGATCCAAAATGGCGGCCAACTTTTTTCTACTTCAAATGAAAGCTCTATCATTCCCTTGAAAACGATGTGTTGGTTGCAGGGGGTTCAATGACAAATTCAAGAGAAATAAATCAATTAAAAGGTCAAGAATTGCTCAAAAAATCAGTTTTTGTAAAATCCGTATAACCGATTTGTGCCCGAGGGGTCCATCAATATGAACTAATCAAAGTGGTTTTCTCATTTTTTCACTACTCTCAATCATTTGGACATAAAAATATCCTTTTTGAAAGACCTCATGTCACCAGCGGGACGGTTTCAGCGAGAATTGCTCACATCCAACATTTAGCTAAGCGGGAAATTTTTGTAACGAAAATACCTGATTCGATTGCTTTCATAGGAAAAACACAGTTATAGACCTGAGTTTTCTTTCAACAATTTTACCCAACCTTTTGACGTAGGACTACGTCTTTGTTTTCTACACTAGATTACATTTTGTGAAATTGAAAATGAAACTGGCAAATAATGCGTCAGATTTTAAACGATTATAGCAAACGAACGACTTAATGCATCTTAGTCACTTATATGTCGGTGGATAGATAAAATGTGTGATAATTGTTTGATATAATGTTTAACATTGTTGCTTTACCGCTTAATGGTGAAAAAAGGTATAAAGTGCCAAGGTCAAGCTTTCCCATACATTTCTTTCGCTATTGGCTTGCTTCCCGAGCGCAGATAACAATAACATGGACGGAATAAATTCCACTGCCTACATATTTTGACTCAACAAAGTGTTTTGTTCCGTTTGTCTCTCTCGGAACTGCGTGGCCACGCCCTCATGGCAAAAATCTACGATGAACTCGATACAAAAGACTGCGTGTAGAAAATTCAGCTTCAGTCTAGTTTGTCACACAATAGCGAATGGAGTATAGCTGTTAGAGGTACGCGACATTGAGTTACGAGAGCTGCATACGAGGCAACGTCCAGGCACGGCGGAACATGTTACCTTTATTTTGCATACGGCAGCCTCAGTTACCATCGGGGCTGTATACCTTGTGCAGTTTCAGACGAGGTTCAAAGTCGGATTCCAAGCCCAGTTACTCCAAACCCAAGCACGGACAAAATACGGAAAAATACAGATTTTTTTACGAGTGCATACAGATTTTTCAAAATAAAATCTGGCAGCTCTGAAACAACAGGCATGAAAGCGTGACACGAAAAATAAAAGAAGAAATACTGAAGGGGACAGGAAAAATCACAAGGAACAACGAATTTTGTCCAGACTCCGAGTTGGCCACACAAGAGTGACCCCACTATATATATCAGCACCGAAACCGAAGTGTACGCAAAGAAACCTGCCGTTGGCTGTGGACACATATTAGCTGTCTGCCCCGCCTATGAAGCATCAGAAGAAAATTCAACCTAGACACCAGATATCCTACGAAACGACACAATGGCCGAAAACAACCTGCTTTTATTTCTAAAACAAACAAGACTTTACAACGAAATCTAGACCTCATGGAATGAGTTGCCAGCGTGTCACTTCAAGCATTGTAGACGGATGCGGTTTTCTGCCTCTGAATACTTGCATGCCGCTGTTGTTTGTTTAAAACTGTATATGCATTTCGGCTATAGGATATATGCTAGCAATAGGATTCTCTCATGATAATTCTCTGATGCGATTTAAACCATTCATGGGCAGAATATTTCATAGGGCAGAATAACGAATGGCAGAATCACAAAGAACACGGATGGCAGAATCAAAAAATGGTCTATTTTCTTTTTAACAACACACAATCACGGCCTTTGGCCGACTCTATTGTCCAAGTGTATGCTGTCCTTACTCGCTACCGCTCGTTCGCACTTAACTAATGGAAAGAAAACCTGTTTGAATAATAATAATAATCCTAGAAAACCAGTAGATCAGTTGTTTGTATGCGAGAGGCCGCCGCTTTCGACGGCGGGTCGGCGGCTGGCTCGCCATCGGCTTTGTGCCGTCTCGGTTCCTTGCCCTCGATTATGCGTCTTCGCCGCATGAATTGTTTTATGTTAATTATAACCAACAAGCCGTTGAGACTATTGTAAGTTATACCTAACATCGAAAAATTATTCTCCGCGATGCCGTGAAAGTCTTTAGGACCTGAACCAAACCAGTTTGCGCGTTTCGGATCTAATAATTAGGCTTGATTTGCACCTTCCATCAAAATTTGTCATTGCTCATGACCAGTTTTTGTTTGGTGCACAAGCGACATAACTTGTCGCTGCCTTGTCCCTCGTTAGTACTCGCTTATAATTGAGTACTGCCAACACTGTACACTTCGGTCGGTTCCCTTCTCGCAGCATTCTGGCTAGTGATGGGAAATATCGCCCAAAACAGACATCGATAACAATCGATAATTCCGGGACTTTTATCGATATTATCGATAAGTATCGATAATTTGACAGCTAACGTTTGCGGTAAAAAAATTTTTTCAAATGGTGATAAAAAAAACTATTTCAGATGATGATGAAAAATAAACTATGACAGATAATTCAGTTGGATAAATTTCCCATGGAAGGTTATCATGTTAGCTTCCTCACAAAAAAATATTACGTCCTTGCGTGCAGCCTTCCGGCAGTTAACCGGAACATTCGCCATGGCGGACGAAAACATGCGTGTAGCCATGTTTTTAAGCTCGTTTTTTTTTATTAATTCCTCCTCCGTTTTCGCGACAAAATTTTTGGAATAGATCTTGCGCTTCAAGTTTGCCCAGAAATTCTCGATGGAAAGCAGGTGGGGGATATTAGGCGCATTCGCCGACTTCGGTACCACATCGATATTCAACCGCTCCATCTCCTCCAACGATCGCTTCGAGTAGTTGGCCGAAGTCAAATCTGGCCAGAACACTTTGTCTTCACGCTTATGGTATTTCTTGATGCACGACGCCACTTCTGTCAGGCACTTCGTACTATAAATTTCCCCGTTCACGGCCAGCCTGGAGCGAAAGAAGAGCAACTTTGACATCCCTTTCTCACTGATTGTCAGCCAAAGCCGCACCTTCTTGGGGAACTTGGTCTGTGGAATAAACTTCACCTCGGTGCTCACTTCCTTCGTGGGGGAGGTAAAATACAAAGAGCCCTGCTAGTCGTTGTCATCCAGGGTGAGATAGGTCTAGTCGTCCAATACCACTGCCACGTCGCGGGAAAATCGACTTGACCATCTTATTCAACCGCTGTTGCTGCGTCATTGCCTGCAGCTCCGAGACCAGTGGACGGGACTGCCGCTTCCTGCATGTATGTCCATGTTCTCCACACTGTTTTAGAGCATGCACCAACCTCTCGGCCAAGTGCACGCAGCGATTTAGCCACTTTTCCCGCGGTCTTCCTCTTCAGCATCCTTTGAAGCTTCTTGTCGCTCAGGGTCGTTTGCCGTCCGGAACCGGGTTTTCTTTCGGTGCTCTGATCGTTGACCAATAGTGTCAAGATGTTGTAGATGCCAGAATCGGCATACCCGGCGTCCACAAAGTGCCGCACGATATCCGTTTTTGACGCGGCGGGGTACCGTTCTTTGAACGCGCACACTTCTGACCGGGTAGCTTCACTTTTTTCGCCATCACAGTTAGAGTTTGGCTGATAGAGCTGTCAAATTTTTTTGCTTACTCATGGGTTACAATAATTGATGATGCATGAGTAGTTTCGTCAGTGCGATTAAAGATAAACCCATGAAAAATCGGCAATTTTTGTCCATTTTTTACCGCAAACGTTATTCGACAAATGCAATTTTGCTATATAAATTTGTTCAAAACAGAGACAGAGATGGCCCAAATAGAGTGGATACGTTTGCGTTGCGTTGACGTCAATGTGAGTAAATGAATGGGCTAACTGTCAAATTGCCGCAACGTGTCCATTGTGTTAAGGCATTGAATGACAAATCTTACGATACTGCGAATGAAAATTCAAACAACCGGACGAGTTAACAGTTTGTTTTGGAAAGCCTTCGGGTTTTACGCCGGGAGTGCTTTCTACGGAGTAGTTTCAAGCCGAAGTTCGTTTTGAAGGTTAATAAGGGAAATAATTGAAGCAGGCAAAATTCTGTCAATTTTTAAATGGCCAAAACTCCACGAAAAATGAATCAATTCTGACAAAACAGGTTTCATTTTACTGGAAAACTGTCCTAGTTTCCTAGTATTACTTGAGAACTGGACGTGACCAAGGGTCACTGGAAATGTTTCGGATTTCCGGAGTGTGTGCCAAAGTGTACATTTTTGCAACGCGTAGAACTTTTTCTGACATTCTGTTTATATGTTGTCAATAAATCAGAATTTAATTCGGGTTTATTGGTAGCCAAAGATTGAAAATTCGCCAAGGACTCATCGAGGTATGAATTTATTAAGTATGGGTGTTGATTTTGGCGGTTTTTTCCCTCTTGGGTACTAATTTTCTTTGAGCTTGCAGCACTCTAGCAGAATTCAATCAAACATTGTGGGTGTGTAGGTCTTATTAAACCAAGTAACTTTGTAAACTTGCGTTTGGAAATTAATCTGGATTAACATTTGAAAAGGTCAGCTCATTTTCACGCGGATTTTCTCTAAAAGGTTATTTATGCAGATTTTCAAATTAACGTGGTTTTTACGCGAATTTTTGAATTAAAGTGGTTTATCAAGCGGATTTATGAATTAACATGGTTTTTTCACGAGGCATGTATCCCCCGCGTAAGAAAACCTTACTGCATTTGAACCTTTTTCTTATGAATCAATATATCTTAGTTAAAATTACCTGAACTTTCCTTCAAAAGTATAAAAATGAGTTAAAGATCCTACTCTGAAAAAAATATAATTTTAAAAACAAAAAATGATTTTAGAAAATATCGGTGATCTCAGATTTTTTTAATGAAGCTTTTTAGATAGACAATTTAGTTGCCTAAAACGTTCTATGCGTTGCAAAAATGTATACTTTAACACACACTCTTGAAATCCGAAACATTTTCGGTGTAGGTTGGTCACACCAAGTTCCCAAGTGATACCAATATAATACTGTTTTCCAGTGAAATGAAACCGGTTATCAAAATTGATCAATTTTTCGTAAAGTTCTGCCCATTTAAAATTCGAGAGAATTTTATCTATCTCAATTATTTTGTCTACCCCCTGTATAAATAAGGATACTTTTTTGGCGCAACAATTTCGTTGATTTGGGTTTTTAGTGGAACTAAAAATTGTTTGTTGAGTAACAGATACTTTAAACTTAAACAGTTCCAAGTTAAACTAAATAATTACCATCATATTATAAGAGTTGGCAAGCCAAAGAAAGTGCATTTTATTACAATTTCGTATCGTTGCTTTTTATCAAAACAGATAACGGCAATGCAAAATGATACAACTCGCCCGTTTTGATGTTGACAGTTGCCTTAACGGTGAGTGTCTTGTCATTTCTCTAATGTATAGGTTCGCTATTCTTTTGGGTCGCTTCCAGTAACCAGCCACACTGACTTGTGCTCACCCTTATAATATCGATAATTATCGTTAACGTCAAAAAATTAACGATAATATCGATGACCAGCACTTATCGATATTATCGATAAGTATCGATAAGTTTCCCATCACTAATTCTGGCATTGTGTAGCGAACGTTCGGATTGGTAAGTCATGTTCCGTCCAAAATATCATCAGATTCTCGTTGTCGGGTGATCTTATAGTCGTGAGCATTATCACGCTCGGTGGAGCTAAGGGCACGTCACAGTTATTATGTCTGATTACCAAATAATAATAAATAATAAATGTAGAGTAGCGGCTTTGATACCGTGACCAGGATTCGCACCAATTTGTCATCACGCACTTGGCTATCGTGAGTCAGGTTTTGCTACCAGTGATTCTGCCTTTCGTGCCCTTCGAAATTCTGCCTTGTTCGTACGGTCATAGAGTTCTGTCTTTTTTTGATTCTGCCTTTCGTGCTTCTACCTTTCGTGATTCTGCCTTCTGTGCCGAACCCGTGAATACCAGACTGGTCTTCGAGAGGGTTGCTCTACGACGAATCAAATCCTGGAATACAATTTGCAAACTCATCGTCTTTTTATAGATTTCAAGGCTACGTACGAATCAGTTAAGCGGAATTATTTATGGCATGTTTAAATTGCGTACGATAACGGGGTGAGATATCAGTCACTGTCGTGACGTTTGATGGACTGAAGCAGGAGAATACACTCTCCAAACTGCAATTCAAAACTGCTCTTGAATGTAAAGTATGGCTTTCTGATCGACGAGTACCCGAGTATTGTGTCCTCTTACTATGTAATGCATCAAATCAAATTCGTATTCAACAATAACTTGGAACATAATAATTTGACTTGAGTGCATCAACATAGAATCTCGAATTCAGTCCGAATTGAATTGCAATTCCATTCTGTTACCTAAGAGAGGCCACATCGATCAATCATCGTGAGCTAAAAAATCTACTTAACATCACTTACAGCAATGAGTAGAATCCAAACTCTAATCAACCTTCTAGACAGGCTGGGTGCTACTGACAACTGAGAACCTAACAAAGGAAAATTGATTGTCATATCGCAAACAGCAGAAAAAGAAACAGATTCCACCTTAGAACACAGTTGAAAGGTCCCACTCTGTCTGCGGTTAACCTTATTACCAACATTTCACCTTTCCTGTCAGCTTTCCCATATTTTATAACAATCAGCACACGGATCGACCGCAGATTTCTGACAGCTTTGTAACCCGGGCAACCTTCTGATGGGTGGGGGGTTAAAATAAGCCAGAAATTTAATTTCCACTTCATCCATCCAGCGAGCTTTGCCTATGATCCGATTATTTTCCCATCAATTCATCATCTTACGGATTGTCGAAAATCGACGGAATCCGTATCGGTAGCGGAGGGAACCGAAGCGCATTTGCGATGAATTGGGAATGGTTTCCTCAGTGTAAGATGAAAAAAAAAATCCTCTGCCTAAACTTCCCAAACCAACCATGATCTCGGTTGCTGACGGCGGTTTTAGGATTGAGGCTCGGGTTTACACAATGATGGCTGTTGTGGGTGGCGACGACGACGGCGCGGCGGTTTGTGGAGTGATTTTCTGTTCCAATGGGTTCGGTTGGGCACTGATTTGCTTGGTGCCTTGCCTGATGAGATGGAGTTTCTTGGGGATTTTTCATACCGCGCCGTTAGCGCCATTTGCGAGTGTGTGTTTGTGTGTGGGTGGGCGTGGGATTGAAGTGGGAAAATATAAACAGTCTCTAAATGATTGATGAAGTGCATGGTTGCCGCTGCTGTTGGAGATTACTCTGAAGAAGCTGTGGAGAAATTTGCATTTCCCGGCAGGGATCCATCAATTTACAGAGTGCCTTTATTAGCTGCTTCGATGAAGTGGCACACAGGAGGGTTGAAATTTCCTGCTTTAGCTACAAAGCTGCCAGTCACAGTTGGCAAGTACTTAGCCGTGTTCGGATTTTAAATTTCAATTTCGTAGCAAAAGCAGTTTCAATTTCAAAAATCTGCTGTTTATCAATATACACGGATAAACCAAAACGAATTCGTCCTGATATCAATCTGAGCAAGAAAAATCCACAAACATATTTTTGGTACAAGAATATCAAAAATTTTCAAAATGATAAAAGTGGTAAAATTTAAAAGTTTTTGCCCTGGTACAATCCACAACAGATTCTGAATGTTCTTATGAAAACTGCAAAATAATATGGTCGAACAAAGTTTTTGACATTCGTTATTCGGAAAAATATAACCAATTTTTAACACATAAAATAGTATTAGCTTTATGGTCACTTGAACATGTGAGGTCCGCACATGGGTTTATTCTACATCATGCACTGACAATCAGGCTCAAATCCCTATTGAATAAAAACAGACAAATCAATTCTCTCGTTAGCAAGAAGATCTCCTGGTGCGATAACCGGAACACCCGTCAGCGCTTCCGTCAAACCGTCAATGCTAATTGCAGCGATTTCCGATTTACCAAAATCATAACACTTCCAGGTTGTGAGAGTGCGAAAGCGAAGCTGCCGCGATTCCGCCGGAACAATAACAGCAAATGATCATCAATCAATTTGTGAGCATATTTTTCACCGAAGCACGAGCGAAGAAGATGCACCATCGTGGAATCCGGTTGGCGGAACCGGCAAACGGTAATTGAGCCCTTTGGGTGCTCCGGTTATCGGTGGTTTGTTTTTTTTTTTTGTTCACTCTTTCCTCGCACTCCTATTTCTGGTTCTGTATCCGTGTAATGGGGCGGTAAAGAGGAAAAGTTTTACCGGTACGGCTGCTGAAAAAGGAAATAATGGGTGGCTTTTTTACGATAAACACGTACTGAGAAACCCACTCGACATGATTGAAAATCAATTCCCACGAATGCGGCAGCTCCCCGAGTGAGGGCCTCCGGAAAAAATAGTAGGAGGGTGGTATCGGAGACACGACCGCATAGTTGACCTAGGACTACAATAGTATTATATTTCCTTTTGAAGCTCTGTTTGATTTGAGCGGTTACGTTAAATCACATTTTGTAGTTTTCTTGATTTATTTCAACCAATTCCAGCTCAACATCCTTCAAAAGAAAGGTATTTTGGTTCTTTTTGTTGCCGAAGCGAATAACCAGAATTGGTAAAACGGTTCCGGAGATATCATTGGAATATGTTCCGGCAATATAATGATCATGATCAAAGCAGTACCATGTATCAATTACTCGGGTGGTAATATCAAGTATCTAGGTTAGGGTGCCAACCTAAATGGTCATCTCGAATTTCAAAAAAAAAACTCTATACAAAATGTTCACCTGCCCGAAAAAACACCCTGTGCAAAATTTCAGCTCAATCGGACAGGGATGGCGCAAAGCGATTGAAGTTTGGCTTTTTAAACTCTGAAAAATCACCCAAGGTTTCGGAAATTTCAGTTTTCGAAAAAAAAAATTGATGCCAAATGAATTAAAAACGGATGAAACGTCGAGAACTGGTGTTATCTGTAAAAAAGTTTTTTTTTTTGAAAAAATCGACTCTCTGGTTTCTGAGGATTTTGAATCTATCGATTGTTTCTTGATGACGAATAATGAATAAAAATATTATATTTTGTATGTTTATGTGTTTTATTGTTCAAACAACCAAAAATTCAAAAAAAAGGATTATCTCATTACCAAATGTTACATTATTTGTGCGCGAGGTGATCTTTTTTTTTCATGTTATCCTAATTTTTTCACAATATTATTAACCACCCTATGTCGAATAAATGAACCACCCTAATGAAACATAATCTTTTAGATGCTAGTTATAGTTTATATACAGGTTGTTTCGAGAGACTAGCGATTAATTTCAGAAGTTAAATTCAGCTCCGTCTCTCACAGTCCCAGAGAGTTAATTTAAAAAAAAATATTTTTCAGATGACAGTTTTCAGTAGAAAATATACGCTGAAAAAAAACAGAGTGTAAAGTTCAAAAATAAACAATGCATTTTATCTGTACAAATTTATATACCCTGCTATCTGCCTCTACCGACACACACAGAATTTTGTTGTCCCCAGCGGCGCAGCGTATTTTGCAGCACCCGAATAATCATATTGTATTCTGATATTTGCTACAATACAAAACAAAAAGAAGACAATTTAAAAGGTAATTCGACTGTGTTCCAGGTCGCGTTAACTCAACCCACCGCACTGTGTGTCGACAGCGGCAATGTAGTTTTCATTTGGCTTGACTACACACAAATGAATATCGAGTTCTTCTGCACTGATAGACGACCAGCGCTTTATTCATACATTGCTCGGTGCAGTACTGTTGCCTGTGCCAGCATGTTTTCCTTCAAGACATCAGTTTTAATAACATTCTAACAGGAGAACGTAAACTGTCTGATAGTCGAGGTGATTACGAACTTTCCGAAAAAGCTTCACCTTCAAGACTTCAAAATAGTCTAGGTTCATTAAAGCAAACATTAGTTGACCTATTGGGACGGGGAGATTCTGTCAATTTTTTTTGCCTTTGCTATACAGTATATCACAGCAGGCAGTTGGTGTCTACTCTTGAAGACTGTGCCAGGCGTGCTTGCTTGTGATTGGTACATTGTTCGTGAAAATTCGACCTTGAAGCTTTTATGAAAATTTCACTGTTTAACAATGAAGTGATAACGAGAACTGAAGAATCACAAAATTATCCATCATTTTATCAATCCAACGATATATTGATTATTGTAATCCATCATGTGGTTACATCAGTATTAACGTTTGAAATCTTTCATTCCAACGTTACACCTTGATTTTAGTTTCCACAGAATGTATCTCGATATAGTGCGGTTAGACGTAGTCCTACGTCAAAACAGTAGCTGTGAGTATAGAGATGTTTGTGATAAACGATGCCTGTTTTGGAATTGGTTAAGAGTTATTTCATTAAAACATATTCAACAAGAGTTGTATCGCTGTCGCACACAAAAATAAAGGACAAAAATGACTTCCAAGTCTCTACTGACAATAAACACCTTTAATTCCCAACTAAGTATTGACTATTCCATCAGTATTCCAACATCTAGAATACGTAAAGCCCTGTAATTTCCGATCCCCTTCAGGGACGCGGTGTTGAAATTCCATTGTTCATCATAGTTTACCTCATCAGCATATTTGCTGCTAATTGATAACCGCACATGTCCGTAACCAGCGAGTAATCAATTTGCAGGCACAAGCAGCTGCAATCTGAATCCACGCTCCAGGGGACCACAAACAGGACCTAAGAACGAAGATGAGCCGCCATCACAAAAACAGCCCCACATCAACAACAACAACGAGAGTTCAAACAGCAATCACGCAGTTCCGATGCTCAGTTGCTTGACCAGCCAGCGGCACCGGCGTCGCTGATCGTCTTACTTACTCCGTGTATCAATGGTTGGTTTTGTCGTGGACCGTCCCCGGTCACAGGTCATCATTTCGCACTGTAATTAGAAGCTAGCAAGTATAGACGTTTTCATTAACTCACCTTCTCCTGGTTGTCACCATCGGACAATAGTTAGTGCTGTGGACTCAAATTACACGCCGCTGCTGTCACGCTCGCTACGCGGACCTATTTATGCACGGCCCATCTTATTTGCATGACACGCATATCTGGCTATCGCAGAATTTGAATTGCATATTCGCGCGCATAAAACCGACAGCAAATTGAAATTTCATTACCAAGGGAATTCCCCGCATTGGTGTGAGTCGTCGTTTTCTAATATTTTCCATGGGGAAAAAAGTGACACATTCAGTAACACTAGTTTACCTGGTATATTTACAAAACAGCTTACAGTATTACCCTAGCAGTTTTCTTACAGCTCTACAAACAATCTCTAATTTGATTTACGCTAGCATCTGACTAGAGTTAGTAATACATTATATCTCATATATTCTTTTTACGTCGCTCTACTGATTTCCGTTGTATAGAAATTCTCCTAAACTCTTCCCTTGTTTTCACATATTTCTTGTATACAAACAATAATGGGTCATCTTTCAACTTACCTACATAAATAAGCTATGTGTGTATGTGTGTGTGTGTGTGTATATGTGTGTGTCTTCTCGTTTATGCCTCGTTTGCCGTTTTATGATATCTATAGCCTTGCGTTTTGCGTTGTGACGATGGAAGATAGCCTTTCGAATTCTAACATTTCTAGCTTGTGTTTTTTGTTTGTTTGTTTGTTTGCGAACGCTAACGTGTGTGTGTTTGTTTGTTTGTTTGCATATGGATTAGTGTGCTGGTGAAGGATTTATGGAAAGTCGGCAATTGTCTCAGTTTCATCTGTTGATGCGGCCGAGTAGCGCCACTAACGCAACCAGATTTCCGAGAAGCAGGCTGTACGGACTTCGGCCCGCAGCACCACTGCCGTTGTGGAATGCCCCCGGCGAATGTCGTATCGAGGCACCTGCAACAGGAAAGGAAGGGGAAAATTTTGCGAAATTAGTGTTTATTTTTAATTGACATAACTGAGTCGAGGTGAGAAGAGAGACATTAGGGTTCAAAATTTTGCTGAAATAACCAAATAGTAAAAGAAAATGACAGAACTACACACTTATTTTCGTCTTAGTTGCTCGGTAATTTTAATTACGGTCACGTTCAGTAAATTTGATATTTCATTGGTCATTATGTATTTTCCTGAAAAGTTGCTGTGGTTGGTTCAATTTTAAGCCAAAATACTATTAAATAAAACTCATTTGACAAGCTCAGCAAGAAATATTACTGACCTTTTCAGTGAACTAACAACTATTTTATGCACTTTTTTATAGTTGGGTAAATATCTAACGATTTATAAGCTCCTATCTAGATGTATGTAGGTGAACAATAATTAATTCTTTAAATGTTTTTTTTTTGCTTTGCTATGCAATTCATTGCAATAAAAGTATTAGAAAAGAGTGTAGTTTTCTCAACCAGTTTTTGTCTCTTTCCCATAGACGAAGAAAACCAAATTTGGTTTTTGTTTTTAAATTAAATGTTGAGGAGGATATAATTTGGTTGGAAAACAGTAAATTCCAATACGCAAGTTTTATAATTTCAATGCTCGATTTAACTTTTCGTAACTTTTCTTACATTAATAAATTAATTACATTAGTAGAATATAAAGAAAAAAAGAAAAACTGCGACCATTTATCAAAGAAGGATGTTATTTGAAACATAGCAACTGCCTAAGTCTGCCGAGAACAGACAAAATACCTCATTTGAATAATTTACGCGGTCACGCATGAAAGCCTTTGAATTGAAAAAAAAAATCCAGTGTTGTATAATGACCATAATTAGATAGTGATGCTGCCCAATGGCAATGGCCCAATTGGTTACAATTTTGGGATAAAATTTGCTGATTTTCTCATAAGACGTCTAAAATATCGCAAAAAGTGTCGCAAAAAAATCACAGGAGGGTTGTGTGCAAAGCCACGACCGCAAGGATGAAGTAGAATACTATTACAATGAAACCCGGCTGCTTGCGTGTCAGTCATTTTTTAATTTGTTGTTCAATTCAATATCGGATAAGATACCGATCACATCTTGGCGTTATTACTGACAGTGCGAATAAAGTATTCCTTGTGATAAAATAAACAGTGAAAAGCTGATTTAACACTCAAAACTAGACGGCTCATGTGTTGTCAAAATGAGTCAACTTTTCATTGAATGCATTTTTTAGTGCCCGCTATCGCACAGAGACTGCATTTCACTAAAGTGCCTCACTGCATCAGCTACTATCGATGCTAAACCCGCTGCAACTGCTACACTATCCGTAGCCATGCTAATGATTTGGCCGCTATACGCTGCTATTGGTATCCGCTGTCCCTGCATCAGCTGGCCCCGCTGCTATCGATGCTGAGATCCGCTGCAACTAGTACACTATCCATTGCCATGCCACAGCTGTGGCCGCTATCCGCCTGGTATCCACTGCACTGCTACTGCTGCTGCTAAGGGAAGACTGCTGTTGTCGCTGTCTAGAACTATTATGAGCGGCTTCGACTGAAACAGGCTCTTATATTGGGATGAAAAACCTATCGATAGCAGTAGGAAATCATCGATAACTATCGATAGCCATTTCAGTTGAAATTTCCCATCCTTACTCTTATACAGACAAATAGCAAATTTAAAATGACAAGGTCTATGATTCTGTCGACCGTGCTTGGGAAGCAATCATATTAACGACTAATCAGATCAGTCGAATTTTTCGCTTCAACAAGGATTGACAATTCAGTACGTTCTGAGACACGGAGATGAAACCAAATATATATATCTGTTCCGAATTCCTTGAAAGTGTAAATTGATTCAAGAGAAAATATTAACCCTTCAATTAGGTTTTTATTTCATCCTGAAAAGAACAATTTGTTGCTTAATTCAATGTCTGATAAGATGCCGATCACATCTTTGCGTTATCACTGGCAGTGCAAATAAAATATTCCTTGGGGGAAAATAAACACCGAAAAACTTCCCAGAACGTTCTTTTTATTGGATGCATTTGCTAGTGTGCCTGCTATCGCTCTGAGACAGCATTTCACTAAAATGCCACACTGCATCAGCTGGCCCTGCTTATATTGATGCTGAGACCAACGTCAACCGCTGCGCTATCACCGTTGCCACAGTAGTGGACGCTTCCGTTGCCATTGGTATCCGCTGCCCTGCACCACCTGGTCCTGCTATCGATGCTGAGACGCGCTCCGCTATCCGTTGCCATACCACAGCTGTGGCCGTTGTCCGCTGCACTGCTACTGCTGCTGTATCCACTGTTGCTGCTAAGGGAGGACTGCTGTTGTTGCAGTCTAGAATTATAATGAGCAGCTTCGGGTGAAACAGGCTCTTATATAGGCCAAATAGCACATTTCAAATGGCAAGGTCTACGATTCTGTCGACCGTGCTTGGGAAGCAATCTTATAACAACCAATCAGAGGCCAAAGTTTTTGTTTTGACAAGGCTTGACTATTTTCAATAGTACAATAGTTTGAAAAATAAAATTACAATAATCTGCATTTAGGAAGAATCTTAGAAGATTTTCCTATCTTTTGCTGCAAGAACGAAGGAAATCCTTAGAAAACTAAACGATTTATTAGCATTTGAAATTGGACATATTTTTCACTTTTTCGGTTTTAGATTTTCATTTCACATCCCTATGTAGCCGAACTTCCTGAGAGAAGTATTCTACTTCAAAATTGAAACACCGTGTATTAGGGATTAGGCTTGCCGAGAGTACAGCCTATTTTACTGCTTTTTTCAGAATACTTTTTCTGTTGCTGTATGTTCGCGATAACTATCCGCGCGTAGACGGCTAATCGCATTGAAAACGTATTGGCAACAAATGTACTTCGGTTGTCGATTAAACATTATATGGAGGATGTCTTCGGAATAGCGAATCTGTTTTTTATACAGACCTTCGTGTCAGCACTACACAAACAGTGCGTTTCGATGACAGTTCAAATCCACCGGAGACATTTTTCTCCCTCTTTTTCATTCGCCTAAGACGAATGTCGTGTGACGGCTACTATAAAGACTGTAGGAAAAACAACTGTAAGGAATAAAATATAAAGGCACCTTACTGACAGCTTTCGTATAACGAAAAGCAAACTCGACAATAGAGCGGCCGGGTATCGAAGGATGTGTGTTTCATCACAAAACATTTTTTCTGATGGCTTTCTTTATTTTGCCAATATCATTCGCTTGGTACATTTTTCCTTGATTGCGAGCTTCAGATTCATAAATTTTAAAATAAAAAAAAAATTTGCCCAGTTATTTGAAATTTATAAGAAATAGGATAAAATCATAATAGTTTTATCATCTATTTTGGACAATTTGATCAGATTTGAGGTTTTTTATTAGCTCTAATCGTGTTTATCGAATACACTAGAGTTCCTTTTTACGCGGGGATTCATGAAACGGGCAAAAATGCGTAGAATGAAATATCCGAGTATATTTTAAAATTTGAAATTATTATATTTTATTTTTGTTTGTGTAACAACAGGGTTTTCATGAAAAAAATTGAAGTCCAGAGTAAGTTTTACCTGCAGATCAAGATAAAAAAACCAAGAAAAAATGTATTTTCGGAAATTTGTTAACCACCAATATGTCGATTTATGATCTTGACCCGTCAAAAGATTGGAAAATTTGTCTATTATCAGTATATGGGGCTGAAAGAGCCACTGGTCCCCATATGGTTCCCGTAAATCCGGATCTTCGGGACCATGTCCAAGGTGGGGATTCTGCTCCGAAATGGCCATTTCGGACAACTCATCAAATGGACTCAAAATGAATTAAAATCAACTCCTGGTGTGGTTTCATGAATTTTGATACCAATGTTGGTCGGTTTTATCGACAGTTGTACTAATTTGTCTTACTGGAACATGCTCCCAAAGATCCAGATTTACAGGAACCATATGTAACTGGTTCATGTCGAGGGGCCATCCACATACCACGTGGACAAATTTTTATCGATTTTGACCCCCCCCCCTTCCTCTCCGTGGACAACTGTCCATATAAATTCTAAAAAATATGTATGGACCGTGGACATTAGTCAACCCCCCCCCCCAGCTGTCCACATGGTATGTGGATGGCCTCCAATCTCGGATTCTAAAAGTAGACAGATTTTCCAATCTTTTGACAGGCCAAGATCGAAAATCGGTCAAGAAATGAAAAAGCAAGAAACATTTCATTTTGTGTGTACCCGGGTACCCTTCGAGTACTTATGGGTAAAAAAAAATCAAAACCTTCCTCTTCGAACCCCCTGCTGCTATAAACAGTCTGATGATGAGAAATTGTTTATTTCCACCAGTTAGGAGCATTCCATAAGTTTCAGCTCGCTGAGTTGAGGTTATCCTTGTTTTTTGACGTAGAATTACGTCTTACGGCAACATATACAGGGGACCAATTTCATTACAGGGATCCAATTTCAAAAACCAAAAACATCGAGAGCGTCACAAAAATTGTCAATTTTCAACCGTTTTAAGCTCAGTCAGTTTCCAACCGATTTTCGTCATTTTTGCAGCATTCGATTGGAAAATCAACCAAGCACCCGTCCAAATGCAGAAAGTTGTAATCTGATTGTTCGAACGATTGTACTATTGAAAATTGTCAAGCCTTGTCGAAACGCAAATGTCGACCTCTGATTGGTCGTACAATGCTTCTTTCCCTAACAAGGTCGACAGAATACACCTAGTTGACTAAAAATGCGCGTTTTGTGTTTTATGTATAATTCATTCCATGATTGTGCCGATACCACACAGACGTTGGTTGCTGATCGTGAAGAAGAAGGAAAAGCCGGGTTTCAATTTCTGGCTGATCGTTCTGGGCGCGTTAAAACTTAAGCACCTGTCTATCTGGCGGCTGTTATAGAGTTTTCGGTAGCTGCAGAATTTTTGGAAATGGCAGGCAATTCTACTAGAGAAAACGGGAGATCTAGAATCATCGGCGAATGGTTATCCGGAATGATGATAATTGAACAAACTTGCCAGTGTTGTTACTGTTGTGAAATATAATAGCACCTTTTGATGCTCTTCAACTATGTGATTGAAGTAGTTAAAATTTTACATCGTGTGTAACAGACGGAAAACCGTGAATTTCAGCATTTACAAGCGAGGAAAAATTCAACATTGCCTCAAGAACGTGTTGGTGGCCCTGAGAAGGACCGGTTATAATTTATACTTGTTCTCGTGCTGGATGGCAGCAGATAACAGAAATGCAGCACTTACGCTCTTGCGTCTTAAATTAAAACGGTTATATTTTGATACCTCAGCAGAATTTTGACCTTCATTTTCATGTCTACCATCGGCAATGTCAAACACGCAATAATCTGCAACACGGGGACGGGAACATTTTCTTCAACCAAGCTGCGCGACACGACACAAAACATGTTATTTTGTTGCTTCAATGAGAGTGCTATCGGTCCGGCTCAACAGAATGTACATCCGTGCTACGAAACTGAGGAAAAACTTTAGAAACTGAAAAAAGAGGTGGAGCTTATCAAAAGATCGCTCTGAGCCAGAATGAAGTCACACATATTTTTCAAGTTATATCATTCCACCACGTACGAAAAATAATTCATTCCTATTTTCATCCCTATATAAGAGCCTGTTTTAGTCGAAGCCGCTCATAATAGTTCTGAACAGCGACAACAGCAGTCCTCCCTTAGCAGCAGCGGGAGCAGTGCAGTGGGTATCATCGATAGCGGAGAGCGGCCACAACTGTGGCATGGCTGCGGATAAGCGTAGCAGTTTCAGCGAATCTCAGCATCGATAGCAGCTGGGCCAGCAGATGCAGGTACAGCGGATACCAATGGCAGCGTATAGTGGCCACAACTGTGGCATGGCTACGGATAGCGTTGCAGTTGGGCCAGCGTATAGCGGCCACAACTGTGGCATGGCTATGCATAGCGTAGCTGTTGCAGCGGGAATATCAGCATCGATAGTAGCAGGGTCAGCTGATGCAACGACACCCTTTTTTCGCGTCTATTATAGCAGAGGTCTAATGGGAAAGTTGTATCATTTTGTTCAGAAGTATTTTATTGTCGGTAATATTACAGAGATGCGATTGCGTAAATCCGATTTTGAATTGAACAATTGTTCTTTTGAGAACAAATAACACACTCTTATTTGAAGAGTTAATGGCTTTTGGTACCAATAGCAGTAAAGTGACAGCCTCAGCGGTAGATGCAGCCGGTACTTCCCTGAGGCCGATGTGGAAGTAAATGGAAGCAGCACGGCGAAACAGTTCGGGTTATGCTTAGACGCGCGTCATTTTTCGTTGTTGATATTCCCCACATGAAACGACGCGCTTTCGTATGATAGCGGCGGTATTAGAGGTAGATGCATTTGCCAACACTTTCTCCAGTAAAGCCGTGTCTAGTTTTCAATGTGAAAACACCTTTCTTATTGTGTTGACCGTGCGCCTTAGTCCTCACTGTCAAGGTAACACAGAGATGTAAGATAAACACTACATCCTATGATAAATTGAACAATTGTCCTTATAAGGACAACAAATGAATTAATGAAAATTTAATTTTGAAGTAGAATACTTCTCTCAGGAAGTTCGGTACATAGGGATGTGAAATAAAAATCTAAAACTCAAAAAAGTGAAAAAAATTTGAAATGCTAATAAATCGGTTAGTTTTCGATGGATTTCCTTCGTTTTTGCAGCAATCGATTAGAAAATCTTTAGATTCCTACCAAATGCATGAAATTGCAATTTTATCATTCGAGCTATTGTACTATTGAAAATTCTCAAGCCTTGTCAAAACACAAAATTCGACCTCTGATTGGTCGTTATACCGCGCTTTCCCAAGCACGGTCGGCATAGTTATGGACCTAGCAAATTGGGAATGCATCATTTGGCCTATATAAAAGCTTCATCAGATGATAAACAGACATTTCATCGGATATTAAATTGAACAACTGAAATTTGAAGAACACAAATGAATATTTGAAGAGTTAATATTTTCTCGTTTTGTGCTATAATCCAAAGTTGAAGATAACTAACTTTAACCCTTAATCTACATGCATACCCTGGCTATTATTACGTGTTTGCGTCGCTTAGTGTTTGGCTACGGTCATGCAGAACGCAAATAACGGCGCGATGCAATTCGGCAAGACGAAATGTGTTGAAATGTATAGCTCTACTTCGCCTTAAAAAGAGCTGTACATTTCACCACGGTAAGGCAAATCGCATCGCGCCGGCATTCGCGTTCTGCATAACCGTAGCCTTTGTTCCGTTCCCGTTTAATGATGTCGTAATAAATGTGCATATTACAATTCGGCAGTACTTCAACTTCTCATTTGCACAAAAATTGAAAATATTCAATGAACTTCATTCAAAATATCAAACAAAAAGCAATTACAATACTGCCAATGAACGGTCAACGTTTATTTACTAGAAAAAATGACTGACACCCAAGCAGCCGGGTTATCTTTCTTGTAAAAGTATTCTACTTCAACCTTGCGGTCATGGCTTTGCATACAACCTTCCTGTGATTTTTTTTTCGAACGTTGTAGAATGGTATAACTGGAAATAATTAAGTCACACCTATTGATTCAGTTATCCCATATCATTCCATTAAAGCAAAAATAATATACGAAACATATACGGAAAAATATATCGCTTCACACCATTAAAATGATTAACCCTAATTGAGTGTATTTCCAAAGCTATTGCAAAAAATTATTGACATAAGACAGGCTGTCGTAATTCCATGTTAACCTTGCGGTCGTTTCTTATAAACAACCTCCTCCCCCTTTTTTCAACCTATAAAGTCTGAAAAGGTACCCGGGTACCCTGCCGAGTGCATGACGGTTAAAAAACTTCTGCAGTTCCCCCTGAAGATTTCACTGATCAGTGACGAAACGTCGAAAAAAAAAAACAAAAGTCGTTCTTCTTTTTTAAGACTGCTTATCCGAAAAGCCACCTAACGCTCGAATAACTCCAACAGTCGAACTTCGGTTATTTTATGCGATGTCTTCGGTATTTTTGTTGAACCACACACCGCAAAAAAATGCTGCTAGAAAAAAAAGCTTTATAAATTGAGTCTGAGAAATTGTTCATTGTTGCACGGAATCGCTCTGATGCCATATAGTTCAAAAGATTTACCAACAGACGGATGTCGCGCCAACCAGATGTTGTCTCTCAGAATCCAATGTAACTTTGTCGGTGAGTTGACTTTACTAAACTGAACAACTTTGCATATATGTATCATTTTCCAAAAACTAATCTGGACTACCATTTGAGGGGGGCTGACGAATTTTTTTTAATGAGTCGATATATTTGAGTAATAACAAGAGACAGTGAAAAGTTGTCAATAGATAACTTTAAGGAAATTTCCTGGACATTTTATTAAAATGAACACTCTACATATTGTACAATCGGTTACACCATTCTTCCAAAAGGGGGAGGTGTAGTATACTTATCGAAAAATGTGCCTATTCATATAACGCGAGCATGTCGGCGTTGCTAGAACTGTTAAGCTTGCGCATAGGGTAGTGTAGTGTAACGCTTGTAAGTTACTGCAGGATTTTTCGTTGAATTAAGTGTTGCGTATGACTGTAAGGAAGGAAAATGTAGGTTTTCGACTCTCAAAAACCCAAAACTTTGAGCACTATGAGGCAGCACTATGGAGCTGTTATTTTGCACAGATCATTTTTTGGGCCAACAAACGAAATATACATGTTCGGTGACATGACCTTTCTCGCTGTCACTCTAATGTAGCGTGTTTTTACATGGTTCCGAAATACCTGAGACGCATTTGGTGTTAACCTTCATGGCCTCTACGGAAGCTGTGAGAATTGGACTCATAATAAACACTGTCAAAACGAAGTACATGGTGGCTGGCAGAGAGCGTGGTAGTTCTGCGGGTGTTGGGGCTGCGAAGGAGAAGGATGGAGATACTTTCGAAGTGACCGACGAATTTGTTTATCTTGGTACTCTCGTGGCATGCTGCGAGGTGGAGAGATCGATTGCGGCAGCGAATAGGACTTATTACGGATTGCATAACCAGCTTGAGCCCGGTAGTCTACGGATCTATATGGAATTTGCACCCTACTACAGTACATGAATCGTGGACCTGGCAGGTAGCCGATCGACGAGGCAAACTAGAACACGAGGTGTGGCGTAGGAGCATGAATTACGAGCTGCACGAAGTATACAAACACGCTGATATTGTCAAGCTGATGCAACACGGCCACGTCCCACGGATGGCGGATAAATGGCCGGTAAAGATAATATTCGGCAGAGAACCAGATAAAGGCCGACGACTTCGAGGTAGACCTAGCTCGCGCTGTCGACGAGCAGCGGGTGTAAGGGGAGACTGAAGAGGAGCAGTTCAAGACCGAGTTTTGTGGAGGCGTATTGAATTTGGCTTAGTATCTCAGCGACATGTTACCTTAAAGTAAAGTGGGGCGCATTTGGCCCTCTTAGAATTCGATGAAACTTTAAGGGGGTGTGTAGGTCTTACTATCCTAAGCAACTTCGCAAACTAATCTGGACAAACAGGGTTAAAGGACTAACAAGGGTTGAAGTTTATTTTATAACTCGACATATCTCAATAATGATGAGAGATAGCGAGAGTTGTCCGATGACTGTTAAGAAATTATCGGAACTTTGAAGAAGTTTGAGATCGTATATAAAATAACATTAGGAATCAAAAGTGCCCAAAAATAACGGTCGTCTCAGAATTTTTATTCGAAATAAGTTTTCTGGATAGACAATTAGGTTGAAACTTTCTGAATTAAACAGAGTCGGAGCTCAAAAGAAAAAAAGTTTTTTTTGACAATTACTCTTTCATATAAAATCAACTTCTCAAAATTTGACTGCTGCAAACTGTGTTTTCTCTACTATATTTTGGACAAACCAGCCAATTTTTAAAGAAATGATTATTGCAAGTTAAAACACGGTTTTAAAAGTTCAACTTTAAGTTACTTAAAATGTACCGAAATTATCTAAGTCAAATTTATTGGTTTCGAACGTGAACTAAGCTTTCTGGTTATCAAAAAAAAAAAAAAGATTTACTTTGCAGTTTTAAAAGTCGTCAGTTATTTTGAATTTCATTTTAACTTCGAATCATTTCAACTTGCCTTCGGGGCTATCCACATACCACGTGGACAACTTGTTAGTGTACAGGACATTTACGGGGCTAGCGCTACGATCCTACTGACACCAACACTCTCTCTCGAGCCGGGACGCGAACATACAACGACTGGCTTGTTGAGCCAGCATCGTACTTCGAGACCAGTTAGAAAATGTTATAATCAGTTATGAGCAGTTCCACAAAAAACACACAAGTTTTGAAATATTTTTTTTCAACTTATCATTCAAGATTTGGCTGAAACTTTTTATAGACATCTCTATGGGCAAAAGATGTTATTTCGTGCTATTAGTTCAACATTCTGAGACACAACTTATGTTTAAAGATCTGTCGAAAATGCTATTCTGGAAAGGTATTGATGATTACAAACATTTTTAGAGCCAAAACAAAATGTACTCTGCCTGCATCGTAGCATCGTGGTATGAATGTCACAATGATGCAGGGCCCTAGCTGCATGTAAACAAATACTTCAGGACAAACAGTGGGAGCGAAGGCAGGGTGAGTAGGACTACGTAGTGGGCTCTACAAAATCTCCAGCAAATGCCGCAAGAGCCCGAACTTTGTGGTCAAAGACGAGTTGATGTCGTCGTAAGCATCTAGCGAACCCTGCGCGTCTAATCGCTAGGAGATGCGGCACAAACAACCTCTGACTAACACCTATCGCCTGAATAAGAAACGCTGTTTCTCCTGAAGCTACACCGCGGTTTAGGCCAAGTCCAGCGTTGCAAAGCGAGCGAAAAGCGAAACATTTCTCCTCCTCTTTGCTTGAGAACAAGACATATGCTACGCTTCTCAAGTCTTTTGCACATGCTTTCGAGATACTCTTTCTTATTCATGCATTCCTCTGAGTAGCAGCAAGCACGCACCGATACGAAAAACTCACTGACTCAGCGTACTCAACGACTGTAAAAGAGTACGCGAGTTCCTGATAGCGAGTAGGAGTACTCGACTAAAATGCTGTACTCGAAGACGAAAATTTTTGCTTAATCTACCCGGATTTGCTTCGTGCCCCGCAGCCGAACGTGGAGAAAGAAACTGTAAAGTATCGCATACTGGAACGTGTAGAGTATCAGACTGATTTGGTAAGTTTTTGAAGTAGAATACTTCTCTCAGGAAGCTCGGCTACATAGGGATGTGAAATGAAAATCTATAACCGAAAAAAGTGAAAAATATGTCCAATTTCAAATGCTAATAAATCGGTTAGTATTCGATGGATTTCCTTCGTTCTTGCAGCAATAGATTGGAAAATCTTCTAAGATTCTTCCCAAAATAAGATAATTGTAATTTTATTATTCACACTATTGCACTATTGAAAATAGTCAAGCCTTGTCAAAACGAAAAATTCTACCTCCGATTGGTCGTTATATGCTTGCTTCCCAAGCACGGTCGACAGGATCATATACCTTGCAATTGAAAACATGCTGTTTGGCCTATATAGGAGCCTGTTTCAGCCGGAGCCGGTCATATTAGTTCTAGACAGCGACAGCAGCAGTCGTCCTTCCTTAGCAGCAGCACTAGCCCTGTGGTTGGTCACCACGTCTCAGGAGCAGCGCGGTTTTTCTCAGCGTGTGTCGCCAGACAGCCATTTTTTCCCCCGTGTTGGGGCAGCATGAAGATTGCCATCAGGAAATCCAATTTTGGAAATCAAAATGCCTTTTTGAAGGCAAATAAACAAGTCATTGAAAGTTAATCATTTTTGTCAACGCAAGCAAGCATTCTGTGTTGCATCCTAACAATTCAAATTTGTCGCACCCGTCTAATTTACTGAATGTGAAATAGCTTCCACAGTGCATGTTGTCCGTGTATCTTAATTCCCCCAATGTTAGGGCAGCTCAAAGGTTGTAATTAGCAACCGATTTTGAACCGCAAAATGCTTTTTTTCAAGGCAAATAGAAAAATAATTGAAGGTTAATAATTTTCTGGCATCAACACAAGCAGACATTCTGTGCGGGATGCAATCAAATTCTATTGTAGTTGTCAAATTTTTACTTTATTGAGTTAACCCCTCACTGTTGGGGCAGCGCAAAGGCTGTGATCAGCATAACCGATTTTGAATAACAAACTGCCCTGTTAGAACGCATTCACAAAAACAGTTAGTTCGACTATGCAGAGTTAATATGAAGTCGATTCAATCAATCAGCATGAACAGAATTTCGTCGTCACCCAGCTGCCAAGTTGCAACATGATGCAATACGCAACAGCGAGCAAACGTAATCGCTTGATGTTACAAGCCGCAATACGGTTAGGGATAAATCGTTGCGTGTGTGAGAGCACCATCGGTGTTTAATCGCTGGATACAAAAATCAAATGCGAATTGTGGTATAATTCGCCTGAAGAACATTACAAAATGGTAAAACTGAACAGAAAGGCGTGGCCTATTTCGTAGCACCCTTCGACTATAAAAGAGTGTTTCTGGGAAAACTAGCTACATTCATTAGTCGGAAGGTGAGCTGGATGGACCGTCCACAACGTTGACAGCAGATATCAGCACTCAGCAGTAACAGAGGATAGCAGCGGGTTACGCCTGTGGCTGCCTTCAAATTAAACAAATCACTTGCCCTGTGGTTGGTCACCACGTCTCAGGCCTCTACCAGGCTGACTTTTGCACGATAGCGGCGGTATTAGCGGTTGATGCATTTGCCAACGCTTACTCCAGTAAAGCCGTGTCTAATTTTCAATATGAAAAACACCTTTCTATTGTGTTGGCCGTGCACATAAGGCCTCTGCCAGGCTAAACGCGAAAAGCGGCGCGAACCGATTCGCCCGGGCGCAGGTTAATGTACAGCGTAAGTAGAGCTGTGTAAAAGTATTCTACTACCTTGCGGTCGTGGCTTTGCACACAACCCTCCTGTGATTTTTATAGCAGTCTAATAGAAAACCGAAGCCAACAGCTACCGAAGTAGTCCGTTACCCTATTTGAAATAATTTTTTGTCCCCTCGCAACTATCGTAATGCATCTTGAAACAATTGTACTCGGCTGGTTGTGTTCGCGAGAAGAGGACTACACGCGAGTAAAAGAGTAAGCGCGCGTGTGTGCATATGATCTCAGGAGCAAATGATAGCAAGGAAGACAGGAGAAAAAACGAAAAACTGTTATCATTGAATTCAAAAAACCGAACATGTACATTTTTTTATTGACTTGAAAAATGACCGATACAAAATATAAGCTCAACCGGACGTGGTTCAGGGCTTATGTAGTTGTGTCAAAAACCCCAACTTTCAGGCACCCCTAAACCATGTTCGATTGAGCTGATATTTTGCACGGGTCATTTTTTGGCCAATAAACAAAATGTACAAGGCTGGTTTTTGAAATTTTACGTGACTTTTTTTTTCGCTGTCATCATAGCTTGGTTTTTAAATACCTAGCACGCGTGTGGTAACACCCTGTTACAATTCGAAGATACATTGTAGATGTGTAAGCTTTATTGTCCGAAGCAACTATGCATATTTTTGCCTTTCTCCTAGAAAGGTATAGCAATCACTGAAAAAACTAAAGGTATAAAAGTGCTCCAAAGGGCCGAATGTCGTATACCACTCGACTCAGTTCGACGAGCTGAGCATTTTCTGTATGTGTGTGTGTATGTGTGTGTGTGTGTGTGTGTTTGTGTGTGTATGTGTGTGTGTAACGCTCTCCCAATCTCACTCGATGTTCTCAGAGATTGCTGGACCGATTTCAAAGAAATTAATTGCAAATGAAAAGTCTATTTGCCCCATAAGACCCTATTGAATTTTATTGTAATCTATATTTCTAGTTAAGAGGTTAACTACGCAACCGATTTGAACAAAATTAATTTCAAATGAACGAGCTACCTAAAAACCCTTAACTTTTGAAATTCATTAAGATTGAACATTTGAAATTCATTAAGATTGAACATGTGGTTCAGAAGTTATGAAAAAAAACGTGTTCTCGAGACTATTTAATCTCACTCATGATTCTCAGAGATGGCTGGACCGATTTTCATAAAATTGGTGCCAAATGGAAGGTCTAGTTGCCCCATAAGACCCTATTGATTTGTTTTGCAATCGGACTATTACTTTGCCTGTTATGTTTAAAAATGTGAAATTCAGCTATGAAAAGTAAAATATTTACAAGACTACTTAAGCTCACTCACTTTTCTCATAGATGGCTGAACCGATTTTCACTAAATTAGTGTCAAATGAGAGGTCCAGCTGCCTCATAACACCCTATTAAATTTAACTGTAATACGACTGTACATTCGTCTGTAGTGTATCGAAATGTGAAAATCACGAAACTTCATTATCTCAGAAACTACACAACCGATTTGAACAATATTGATATCAGATGAACGAGCTAGTTGAGGGTTAACTGATGAATTATGATTGAACAAGTGGTTTCATAATTCGGCTGCTCTATACGTTCCCATTTCATTCGATTATAATCGAACTTAAGCAACCGTTATATATTAAATTGTTAAAACAACGAGTCTTTTATCTCAACGATTACACGACTTATTCAACATAACTAGCGTCATACGAATGAGTTATCTCTTAAACTTACAAACAGCTATCTTCATAACAACTTGATATGTGGTTCAAAAGTTGTGGAACGAAAAGAAATTCCAAGATTATTTGAAACTATACCTGCTTTGATCAATATAGGTGGACTCAACATAATTTAAATGCGGTTTCGTACTATTTGAACGTTCCCGGTATCGCTCGTGATGAAATTGTTCGAAATTAAAAGTCATTTCTTTTATTACGCTATTTCTTAAGCACTAACATTACGTCAAATTTCATATTTTATACTTCAATTACAACATCAATATTTTAGAACCCAAAGAGTGAATATACTTTTATTGGATTGAAGCGTCCATGTAAATCTATTTTTACAAATAATAAGTTTGAATGAGAAAGGCTGGGTCTAACCGCTAGGTGGATTAATTTAGGTTTTTTCTTGAAAATTAATTTCTACCAACGTTTGAAAAGAGCTGAAGGCTTTCTATGAATCGATATATCTGAATAATAATGAGAGATAGTCCAAAAACCTAATTAAGAAAAAATGAGCTAGACATCATATTCTGAAGAAAAAAAAATACTTTAGAAACAGAAAGTGATTTTTAAAAATCGGTTACCTAAGACTTTTTTGGAAATAAGTTTTCTGGATAGACAATTAGGTTGCTTAAAACTCTTCTGAGTAAATTAAAGTGGGAAAAATAGTTTTCTTTTACCAATAACTGTTTGAGAGGAACAATCTTCTCAAAATTGAACTACTGCGTTACTGCATTCTGCGTTTTCTTTGGTATGTTTTGGACAAACCAGCCAATTTTACAACAAGCATGCAACATCTCATTATATGAAGACTCCTGGAGTAACTTACTGGCGCTACCCTAACGCCATGCCACGCGTAAGCTCAAAGGTTCTAGCGACAACACTTTATTCGGGTTAAACGCATTGACATGTCATTTGATAAATAGACTACACATCCCCCTTTTGGAAGAATGGTGTAACCATTCTCTTATGTGTTATCCCAACCATCGTTTATAATTTGATGTATATTTAAAAATTTATAAAAATCGGACTATCGTTCGTTTTATGTTTGTTATATTTTGGATTGCACAATTTGTAGTTTCGTTTCCGTTTTGCTAAATTGTCCTCAAAAATATTTTTTCGTTTCAATTGGTTCATTGCAAAAGTTGTAGCCCGAAAATCAATTTCGGGAGGTCCCTGCCCTTTAAAAACCGAAATATCTATTTTACTTATTGCCACAAAAATATCGGCGGGTGTTCGGTTATTTATGACTCTCTGTTACTTTTGAATATGTTTCTAACCTGAATTCAGACCATGATGAATTCTAGATGATAATAATCAAATCCGATGTAAAGATAGTCGATTTGAATCTTCGTTTCAACTGGCCCAGAAGCGAAAAGCCAATGGACAAGCTGAAATGCTGAAAATTCCTGCCGAAACAGAGACTAACTCTGTGTTTTTTAAAACTATTACGCTTAATTAACGCAAAACATTCAATTGACGATCAGTTTTGCGATGAAAAATCAAATAAAAGTGTATTTTACTCAACAAATTCACTCTTGGACAAATGTTTGCACTGAATTGACAAAGAGCACTTCCAATGTCTTGGTTTTGACAGTTGAAAGATGCATTTAGTGATACTCACTATTTTATTCATCTTACCTCGCATTTCAGTTTTCCCCGGTTCTTAAACCGGTACCTTAGACCAATCTACAAATGGCATTAAGTCTAAAAGCGTTCGTAACCTGGGACTAGTACAGCACACAATAAGTGAAGGACGTATTTTTGACTTGGACATATAAGAATATACTACGAGATAACTGAAACTGACGCAGGACTTATTTCGAAAAATTCTTTTAATAAAAATTAATGAAGAGAAAAATTATTTAAACCGACAACGTTATTCGATCAAATTTCTACCTGATTACAAAAGTCTGTGCGAAACCCTTAAATCAATAGTTAACGATGAAGATAACAATAATATCTGACAGTAATAAGGGGAGGAGTTTCTTTCGGCTGACAGCTTCCACCGAGTGTCACACATCGTAACTTGTGCGCAATAGCGTTTGCATGCAAGTTTCTGGTTACGGAAAAAATTGCTTAGTATGATTGCGAGTGCTACGAGTTTCGCTTCGTGAAGGTGTCTAGTTTTAATTATTCATAATTCAAGAAGTTGAAAT